>NC_137969.1:123104663-123463350 GCF_963924665.1 Micromys minutus
GAGATATTGCAGCACCGTGCTGTGTATGTGGGTGCTAGGGCTCCAGGCAGGGCCTCATGTCTGAGCTGCAAGCGCCTGATGAATGGTATCATCTCTCCAGTCCACTTCCTGCTATTTTAACCTGTTGCTAAGGGAGAAGCACATGATGTCAAATAAAATATCCCTCTGACCAGTTGGTAGGAAAACGAGAGCATGTCATTTCTGGCATCATTAAGCTCCTAAATCTGAGACATTATTATTATTATTATTATTATTATTATTATCATTATTAACTATACAGGTTTTAATAATACCAGGAAAACAGTTAGATTAATATCTTTTATACAGTCTATTAGAGTTTATAAAATTTACGACTGAAAAGCAATGTGTGCTTTAATGGCCATTTTTTGGGGGGAGGTGGGGCACAAGGCTGAGTTTATATTTCTCACAGGGCTTGTGCTCTTAGTTTCTGTTAATGTTTGTTTTAGGGATTTGGGATTCATACAGATTTATTAACAGAGAACGGGGACTCATCCAGTTGTTTTCAGAAGTCTGTTTGCCTGATTCATGTCGGTTTTCTCAGCTTTTTTGTGATGTTTTAATTTTTTTTGATGATGTTTTCTTATCCCAAAATACACTGCAAATTCCCCAGGTACAGCATGTTTTTTTCTTGTCATAGCAAGTAATTAAAAAGCATTGCTGTGTTGTCAGACCGCTCTAGATGTGAAACTCTAGAGTATGCCCTTGACAACTGTCTTGGGCCAATGCTCTTACTTTGAAAGAAGACACAGAGACACAGAAACAGAAGGTAAATGCTTTCGCCAGATGTTTCTTACTGTGTGCCAAACTGCCTGACCTGGCTACCATTCCTACTTACCAAGTTACCCCAAAGTGCCCTGGCTGAAAACTTACAGAACTGATGTCCCTTGCAAACCTGCACCTTGACCAGAGCTGTGCCTCTGTTCCACAGGCTTATCACCTGTGCCAGCCTAGAGGAATACTAGAGGCAAGCTTCCTCCCGAGAGGGACTGTTTTGCCTTCTACATGTCTCTGTATAGTCTGGGGTTCCTCACAAAATGGAAGCCGGCTTTCAAGGGTGTAAGATGAGAGGCCAGCTAGCTCTGGGAAGTTCTGGCTGTCAGAGCTGGAGCGCCCAAAGAGAAGATTCTATTTGGAGACTTGGTAGATCCATGTTTAGAAATTCAGAATTCATGTATTGAATAGGTACAGAAAAAAAAATCTGAATACTGTCTACCATAGACATAAACTATTGAGCTCACTGGACATACATCTCAGGTTAGTCAGGATTTCTGATTGCCAAATTTATCTTACTTTCATAGCCTTCTCCGCATTATTCTCCTTGTAATAAACTGGACAGTCTTTATTGGCTCACACTGTGTGATTTATGGAGCCAGGAAGGAGACCCTGAGAAAAGTTATGGATCCGAGACAGTTACCCCTGACCTAGGGAAAATGATCAACCAGGCAGAGAGTGTAGCTTTGGGTAAAGAGTGATGTCATATTAATAAGAGCTTACAATGTTTACGGGGAGCTTTTAAGGTCTCCAGTGGCAATGTCGAACAGGTAGTTTTATTAGTTAAACTTTATGGTGAAGAAACCTGGCCCAGCGCCCGAGTCATACGGTGAAGAACAACAGTTAAAGCGTTGCAGTGAGACAGTTTGGCTCAAGTGCCCCATCGCTGACCTGGAGAAAGGTAGAGAATTTGGACCAAGCTCCGGTCTTGCCTTCCATTTTTTCCAAATGGTCACATGCCCAAGCATCTGTGAAGAGTTATAGAAATGGACTTAATGAGTATCTGAAAATCACCTAAGTCACCCAGATGCTGATAGGGGGTTTAAAAACAAAATACTGAGAATACCGTCTTTGCTTCTAAAGACCTCATGATTTAGCAAAAGCATGAAAATACCAAGACTAGAATATAATGCAAACAACCGGGGAACTGAACAGGAACTTCCGAAACCAGTAGGTCCAGACGAAGAGTGACAACTACACGGGAGAAGCTTTAGGTAACCCATGAGCTGTGAGTATGTGGAAACTAAGTCCCACCTTGAAGTGATGTTCACTGGTAGCATGGGACAGTAGCCATCACGTATGTAAGTGAAGCATCCGGTTGTTTATTAGGGGCTATGGGCAAAGGGAAAGAATCCAGTACCCAAGAGACCACAGGAAGTAACTGACACCCCATGGTGGTTGCTTGAACGGAGGGTTGCAGGACCGTCCCTGAACTTCTGACACGTGCCAAGTCTTTGAGTTTCTGTTTGATCAGTGTATGTTGCTCTGCGTGTTTCATGAGTCCCAGTTACTATTATGTGTGCTATGTCAAATAATCATGTATGATATATATACTCCCCAGAAAGTAATATATGACAGGAAGTGTATTCCATACCTTGGATATCAATGAGGTATATAATATACTTTTTATAATATATTATTACTATAAAGAGATGAGGTATATGATATAATTTATATCACACGTTATTATGAACATTTACTTATTGATTTTAAAACGTGGCTATGTGTGTCTATGTGTATATGCCCATGTGCACTCCTCATTATTTGCATGTAGGTCAGAGGTCAAGTTGTGGGCATTGGTTCTTGCTTTCCATTGTATAGGTTCTGCTGATCTAACTCAGCTTGCTAGGTTTGGCATCAAGGAACCTGGAAGCTGAGAAGAGAGTCCCAATTAAAGAACTGCCAAGATGTCTATGGGGGGATTATCCTGAATAGAATTGATATATTCAAAGGGCCCCAGTCCTCTTTGGGTAGTGACATCCCTAGGCAAGTGGTCCTTGGGTATATAACTAACCGTGAAGCCTGTGGATGAGCCAGCAGGTGGTGTCCCTCCATAGCTTCTACTTCACAATCTTGCTTGAATTCCTTGCTCTGACTCCCCTCAGTGACTTACTTCGAAGTAGAAGCCAAATCAAGCCTTTCCTCCCATAAGTTGTTTCTGATGGGAGCACTTTTGTCCCAAACATGGGATGGAACCTAGAAAACCTCCTGAGAGATCTTGCCGGCAGCACACATCACTTTGCCACTGACAATGATGTCTGTGAAGCGGGGCAGCGGTTACCAGGCAAATAATGAGATTGGCGTTAAGGCGGAAAATGTGGGACGCTGTGGTAGCGTTCAGCCAGGAAAGCACAGGTCATGTTAGGGCTGGATGCAATGCCCTGACTCTATTACCTCATCCTCTGGAGGTTGAGGCTGAAGGATCAGGAGCTTGAGACTTGAGTTTCACCCTTGACAGGCTGCTTGTCTGCCTCGGCAATAGGGTGCCTGAAGAACCCACATGGGCTCAGGGGAGGCAGAAGGTAGAAAGCAGTCAGCAGTCTGTAATGGTGGCTCCCAGGCTTTGGTATATCCAGCCACTTCTGGCATCCTGCTAGGAGCTGGGAATGGAGGTCCCTGGTTGGCACTTCCCCTCCTGCCTTGGTGTCCACATACCAGGTAGGAAAGGAAAGGTAGAGCCTGGGACGGGGGCAGAAGCTGGTTCGGTTCTGAGCGAGTGCCAAGGCTTCAATCTGGAAGAGGTGGTCCTTGCTTGTTCAAACTATTTTATTTGATGGTGGATGCAAATGCGTAAATACCTTGCTCAGGGCAGAACCAGGGATTAAATGCCCTTTGTGAGAAGGGATGCCCAGGAAGGAAAACTCACTAGCCACATACTTGGGGCCTATGTAGATACCCCATCAGCACGGAGGACTTGGGGTTTTTAAGCTTTGTGACAGATTGTCATAGTCCTCTCGGTGGGGTGTCCTGGTTACATGTTCCAGAGCAGGAGGAGGCAGGCAGAAAGTTTGGGCTCACTCAGCCTCACTGGTTCTTCTCTGTTGTCATGGTCCAGTTGCCCCACACAGACCATCAACTGATTGCTGTGTCCTTAGACTGTCCTCTCTGTGACAACTTGCTACAGAGAAGACAGAGAACAGAGGCAGAGCTTCGTGGGGCTGCTTTGAGAGTTGCATCGGAACCCAGCAGAATAGATTGGGTTCTTGAAAACCTGGCAGGATTTTAAACTAGAAAGCCCGCAGTTTAAACTGGATTTTTTAAAAAAGGTATTTATGAGGACTTAGTATTTTGCTGAGAAAGTCATCAGCTGGACACTAGCTTGAGTGGCATGGTTCACTCACATGCTATCGAAAATAGTTGTCTCAGTTGTGTTTGTATGTGTGTGTATGCGTGCACACATGTATTTGTATGTGTATGCATATGCATACATGTGTATGTGTAGACTTAGCATTCATGTGTGCGAATGAGAGAGAGAGAGAGAGAGAGAGAGAGAGAGAGAGAAAGAGAGAGAGAGAGAGAGAGAGAGAGAGAGAGAGAGAGAGAGAGAGAGAGAGAAGAGAGAGAGAGAGTGTGTGTTTTGAGATAGGGTCTCACTATGTAGCCCTGGCTGACCTGGAACTCACAGAGATCCTATAGTCCATGTCTCTTGAGTGCTGGGATTAAGGACATGCACCACCACAATCACCACATCCACTGATTGCCTCAGTGTAAAAACATAACGAAGAAAAGTGTTCGGCCTTAAGCGAGAGACTAATGAAATGAACGTGGGCATTGCAGGGACCTTTGCCAGGACCTAGCCTACGATGGATTGTGCTATGAGGTTGTCTGAATCAGTAGCATGTTTCAGTACAGCTTAAAAGACGTCAGTCTACAACATTTTGGCCAGGATAGTGTAGGTGGCGGGCACTTCAGGTCTGTGAGGTTCTCTCTGTGTGATAAATAATCATAAAGGGGACCGTCGGCTGGAACATCTGGGTGATGGAAAGACTTCTCGGAAAGAATGCTGAACTTTGTGTAGAGCCCCAACATCTGGTGTGGGGGCTTGGTGGGTTTGGGAAGGGGCTGCATGTCTGACATCTGCACGTTAGGTTTCAAGTGTTCTTTTCAAGTTGTTTATGTTGGTCCCAGTTGACTTGTTTCCTTTAGGAAATAAAAAGGAGCTGCAAAGAAGGATTAATTAGATTCTGTCTCTCTGGAAGGCTTCCATCAGTGACTGATAGTCTGAGATGAGAATTTTCCTGAATTTTCAAGCATGACTTTTCTCCTCAAGTATCTGGCAGTGCAGGGGATGTCTCAAGAAGAAGAAAAAGGAAAAAAAAATGTTTTGCCCCCATGAAGGTCGAGTGATGGAAGAAGAGAGTGGAAAAAGTCTCGCAGAAATCAGGAGGCATTTGTCCTGGCAGGGAAGAAGTAATTCAAACATGAGTTGGAAAAATGCTTTGAATCTCGAAGGAAGACACACGTAAGCCATCAGTTGGTGTTGGATGCATCTTGAACGTTTGTATGTAACATAAACCAAGAAGGCCACAAGTTTTATACCAATGACCCCAAACCACAAAGTAATTTACTTTTATTAACATTGGAGTAAATACCAGTGTTTGTTGGTGTGTGGTTTGGAGATGAAACATGAAAGAAAGAAAAAAGTCTGTTTGGCTTTTGTTCCCCTCCAAAAGCTAAAACAGCTGGCAAAAGGCATGGGTTTGCCTCCCTTGTAATTGTCCAGAAATTTAAAATAGACCTTATACTTTCCTGGAGTTTATATTGCAATTCCATCTTTCATGAAATCAGTAAGTATAAGTTTAATAGCAGGCATCTGCTCTCATGGGTATCTGTGTTATGGGAAAGGCAGCTTGAGGCACCAACATGGCAACAGTCTTAATGGTCTTGGGATGAGGATCCTGGGTAGGATCCAGGATCTTGCATCATCTGAAACCAAATCATGCCAACAAAACTTCAATACCACTTACCTCCCAGAGGTCTCAACGGGAGTAATATAAGAATAAGTTCTTATGGACTCACCTGTGCTCGCCTCCAGCGCAGAGGTTACAGTTGCATGGTCCCACGGTGGGTACTGGGGACATGGGTTCAAGCCTTTCTGCTTATGCAGCGAGCACTTGTGCCCACAGAGCCATCTCTGTGATCTGACTTCAGAATCTTTCTCTCGCTGCCATCTGTAGAGTGTGTCTCATCCTTCATGTTCCTCAGTAGGCATTTCCAGACGGTGACGTCCTGAGCTGTTAAAGTCCCCTTTTAATTTTAGTAGTTTTAGTTGTGATAGCACACACATAGAATCGGCTCCCTTATTTTTAAGCACGTAGTTCAGTGTCACCAAGAATGCTTCCATTGCTGTGCTCCCATCCCCATGAGCCATCCACAGACCCTCTCTTGTCCCATGAGCCATCCACAGACCCTCTTCTGTCCCCATGAGCCACCCACAGACCATCTCCTGTCCCCAGCAGACACTGTACTTCTAACAATGAGCCCTCATACTTTACCTCAGTTCCCACCTCTGTCTCTATGAATTAGATTAATCCAGATGTGCATGGGGCCCCTCACTATTTGTCCTCTTATGGCCCATTCCACTTAGTGCAGCAAGCTCCTGACTCAGGCACATCACATCATACATCAGAATTCCCTTCTCTTTTAAGGCTGAGTAATATCTATTATATAAATATGTACATCTAAAAATATCCATCTTCAGTCCTTCGGCTATGGGGAGTCATACAGCTGTGAACATGGATGAATAAATGTCTCGTTGAGCCCGTTGTATTCCCTTTTTACTGGATTTACCTCTTGTCCTGTCCAAGGGAAGTCAGATCTAGCCCTTGATACTTACTGTTCTCCTGTTAGACATGATGTTTGCAGGAGGTCAGCGATTAATGGTCATTGTCTAACTCTTGTCAGTAATAGAAGACGGAACAGTTGACATCACAAGTATGGGTACCAATGAACTCAGAAGCCAAATAATATTTATGATTGTCTATCATTGCATTTTGGCACCATTGATTCCTAGTGGGCTCCACATGTAGTGCCATAAGGCAAAGTCCAAAAATATCGCACTTCCTGATGCTTGTCAGTGGTTTAAAACTCTTCATGGTTTTTTTTTTTTTTTTTTTTCATTTGCTTTTCAAAGAGTCAAATGGCAGCTCTGTGTGTGGTACAGTAGAGGAAGCTTAACTCCCAAACTTACATGTTTTTACCTTTATGGGTCTGGAATTCTGTTGGGCTTAATTACGTAATGTGGGGCTGGGGCTATGGTTTGTTTGGAATGTGCTCACCTAGCATGTGTGGGGAGCTGGCTTCAATCTCCAGTACCACAAAAGCAAAACGAAAGGAAACAAAACCAAAGAACCCTACTCTCCCAAACAAACAAAACCAGCCAGAAAACAAAACACATTTTTTTTTTTTTTTTAAATCCAAGAAGCTCGGAGAAGTGGAAAGTATCTCTTAAGTTTGTTTTCTCACCTTCTTTCCCTTCCCTCCTGCAGTTCATAGTGAAAAATTGACCTGGTTCAAAATTGCCTGGAGCCATTTGCCGCCTCCATTACTCCATTGAATGTGATTATCTAAGGACTGTGTCATAAAGACACCGTGTCTGTTTATGGAGCACTTTCCCTAGCCCTCTGGATGGGTTTCCTGAAAATGGTACTTGGGTCACATGACTGTGATATACCCTGAGATATTATAAATCCCAAATTTAGAGCAACGTTGGCAGCCTCCCATTATTGGGCGTCTAACTTTCTCTCGTTCAGTTGAAATCAGTGGGTGGTCACGCTCCAGACAAGTCCTCCTAGCTTAATGCATGCCTCTCACCTGTGTGACAATATTCCTAGGGAGATGTGAACAGAAACACCTATTTACTCAGATAAAAAAAAATAATAATAGACCAAAGTCACAATTCCTATGCAGTCCAACTCAGCAAACCAATAGATTTTATTGGGGCTACTATCAGGAGTATAAATGAAGGTTTACTTACAGGAACAGGATGACTCATACATAGGTAGCTGTATCACTGAAGAACACCCCAGCCTAGGTGACAGCTCATGAAAGTTGGGAACCTGTAGCAACAGCACAGCCTTCAGTCAGCTCAACAAGTTGGTGAGTGGCCTTTCTGGGCACTTCAGTTGTTCTATGCCTCTTCCAGTGAGCTTAGCTTGTCTTTGTTTCTTTCTGAGAGTGTCATATATTTGCTTCAGAAGGGAGGAGTTTAGTGAATCTGATCGATTTCAGGAACTTCTTGGAGCTGTTTAGTTGTCTACGTCTTGAACTTAACCTAACATTCCTGCAGGATGGAATGTTTCCCTCTCCCTAAGATCATCCCGTTCTTAGATCCTCCTCTAAACATCCTGCACCTTAAGGAACTTCCAATATAGATTTTTTTCTTTATCATAGAGATTGCTGTCCAACAGAACAGCAGTTCAGTCAGTTTTCAAACTCTGGGCTTTTATCTATTGGGAAGATTTGTGAAACTCAGTTGTGAAGAGCCACATTTGTTTTGCGACAGACTCTCATGTATCCCAGGCTAACCTTGAGTTTACCATAGGTGCACATAGTTATGTATTATCAGACTCCATTTTATATGGTTATAAAGTCTGGACTTAGGGCTTCATGTATGAGAGCTATGTCCTCAATCTGAGTGCCTTATCTTTTGAAGATGAATTTATTTTTATTTTATGTGTGTGACTGATTTTTCCTATGTGTATTAAAGCACACCATATGTGACCCTGGTGCTGGAGGAGATCAGAAGAGAGCATAGAACCCTCTGAAACTGGAGTTAAAGATGGTTGTGAGCCCCAGTGTGGGTCTGAGGAACTGAACCTGGGTCTCCTGCAAGAACAGCAAGAACTCTTAATGGCTATCTCTCCAGATCCTAAAACTTCTTACTCTTAAGTTGAAAAACATTTCTCTATTTAGGAAGCCTAAGCTAGGTATTTATACTCACGTGGTTAAATTTATTTACCTTATTTTATTTGTGTGCGTGTATGTGTGCATGCGAGCACATGCCACAACACATGTTTAGAGGCCAGAGAACATCTTGCAGTCAGTTCTCATGTACTATGTGAATCCCAGGGATTTGAACTCCAGCCATATACCTCATGGCAAAAGAGCCTTTACCCACTGAGCCATTGCTGGACCTATCCTGGTGGCGTTAAAGCTCTTCTGAAAACTTAGGGGATTTTTCTTTATGACTCCTTTGAAAAACATGGCATTTGGCGGGATGTCACAGATGTTGGTGACCTAAAGGTCATCCTTTCTGTCTTTAGGGGGTGATATTCATAAGTTTTACAAGGTAGGAAGTCAGGAAACTGTACTTTGTAGAACCTGGACTCTAACTTATTAATTAACTGATTAATTAAATGTAGATGAATCCACTGTAGCTGTCTTCACACACCAGAAGGAGGCATCAGATCCCTTTACAGATGGTTGTGAGCCACCATGTGGTTGTTGGGAATTGAACTCAGGACCTCTGGAAGAGCAGCCAGTGCTCTTAGCTACTGTGCTGTCTTTCCAGACACAACACTAACATATGTAAACCACTGCCACACCCTGGCAGCAAGATCACACATTTGAGTGACTGACTCTTTTCTACACTGCTTCTTCATGATAACATGGGCTCTTGCATCCTTCCAGAATGCATAATTGCACTACTGACTGGTGTCTGCCACTTTATTTTCTGCGTCCCTCTCTAATCCTGTAATAGATTTGCACAGCCTTTGAAGTGTTTGTCATCTGGAATGTCCCATCCATCAGGGCTCCCATGTCCTTGTCAAAATGAGAGGCGAAGGTGACTCTGAGTGTTGGTTGCCAGCCATGCTCACGGACATATGCACTTCACGTGGTGTTCAAGGCCTGCCTGGGCACACATTCCCAGAGAGCTTTCTTTTAGTTTAAACAATCCCTTTTCATGGTTGTATTATTGCTAGGTTTGAGAAACATGTAACTAGTTTATTCTTAGAGGACAATTCCAGAATTTTGGGCTGGTAGATAACAGTCACAGAGGTTCTTATAAGGGAGCCGAGGGGTGTCAGGAAGAATAGACTATCATGTGAGCAACGCATTTGTGTCCCCATCATGTGAGCACCCCATTAGTGTCCCCAGCATGTGAGCAACCAATTTGTGTCCCCATCATGTGAGCATCCCATTTGTGTCTCCATCATGTGAGCATCCCATTTGTGTCCCCATCATGTGAGCATCCCATTTGTGTCCCCATCATGTGAGCATCCCATTTGTGTCCCCTGCTCACATTCCAGCTCACCACCTCTCACTCCATCTTCCCTTGAGCTACCAACTCAATCTTGCTTCTCTCTGAGCTGATGAATGTGCAGTCCATCTTCCCAGCATGCAGAGGCCCTTGTCCGCCATTTTGCCTTCCCTTATATTCTCCTCCCCTTGCTTTATAAAGACTGACCTCTCTGCACACATCTAAACTTTGACCTTGGCCTGTGAACTATGTCACTTCTGTAGAACAACAGCTTGCCTTTCTGTGTGTCATTCCTTTAGCATGCTTTCTTTTCTCCTCTGTCCAGTTGGCCATCTATGCCTTCCCTCCTTTATTTCCTACGCTCAGCTCTCACCTCCTGTTCTGTAAGTCAGAGGAGATTCACGCTTTCAGGTGGTAAAGGAGGTATAGAGACCCGTGAAGACACAGACTGGGGCTCCCACTGCTTCAGAGAACTCTATTTGTCTGAGGGTGACAAGCTTTCTGAAGCAACATATGAACATATAAGCAGAAAAGAACTAAGCATGGGGGTTAGGCTGCTAACATTATTGAAGTATTCATTATGTGAGAAACAACAGATCTTAATTCTGACTAAGAAATGCATTTTTCTCTATCATGCATTAACTCTACTATTTTACTTTTGGGAAGAATGAAACCCATGTCCTTGCATATGCTAGAGAACCGTGCTAACAGACACAAGTAAACAGGTGTCCAATTTATGCCTGTAAATATAGAATTTTATTTATATATTTGCAATATTTAGAGTTACATATAACTATGTGTGATTTTATTTATGTACTATTTATTATTTTTACAATGCTGGGGGTAGAACCCAGTACTTAATGCACGATAGGAAAGCACTCTGCTACCAAACTGTACTCCCAGCCCTTTCAGTCCCTTATGTGTGTTAAATGCAAGTCTATGCATGTGAGTGTACAGGTGTGTATATGAAGGCCAGAGGTAGACGGCCACTAACTCCTTCAACTGCTATTCATTTCTTTACTGAGACTGGTCTCTCACTGAATCTGGAGCTGTCTTTTCAGCTAGGCTGGCTGGCCAGCGAGCTCTTGGACCCTGCTTGTTTCTGTTCTAGGGCTTGGTTACGGACGCACATCACTGTCCCCAGCTTCACATGGGTGCCGAGAATCATAACCCTTACTTATGTAGCAAGCATTTTCATCACTGGGTCATCTCCCCAGCTCAATACTTTCTTTAATAAACACTTGGGCGCACTTTAAACAGTTATCACCATCATCGCTATGCCTACTCCACGGTGGGGAAGCAAGGCCATCTTGCATCCGCAGTGAAGCTTTCTTTTAGAGGCTGACTCACCCTGCACTGTTATATATATATATATATATATATATATATATATATATATATATATATATATATATATATATATGCTCTAAGATAGTGGGAAAAGCTGAGCTAAGTGGAACAATGCTTGATATTTCAAAGTGAGCACTTGGAAGTCTATTTCTGCCTCCTAGTAATAGCATCTCTGAAGATCCAGAATTAGTTTTGAATTAGGTGGCTGGCTCTAGGAGGCCCTGTTACCCCCAGATATGTCCACTGGTGAGGAGTCTGCTGGAATGGCTTTGCACCTGGCATTTTATAGAAAACGTTTAACGAACCACTGAGTCAAATACCTAAGAAATACCTGTGCTTGTCCTCCTTGAGGTTGACCAGATAGGTTGACGTCACCTGCTGTGTCTAATAGCAACACTCTGACAGCTGGATTTAAAAAATTGTTTTCTAATGAAAAAGTCACATGTATGTGTGTGTCTGCCTGGGATCTGAGTTTTATAGATTTAGTCATGTGCTTTTCCCCGGGATCATTCCTTGGCTCTGTTTGTTCCTTCCTGCCTCACCCATCATAAATCCCTGTGCTAAAGACCCCTCTTTACTGTCCCACGCTCACTTGCCTGTTTGACTCCTCTGAACATCTCGTTTTCTTTCTTTAACTCTGCTATAAACTGCATAGCTTACATGGGATGTATGTGTTTAAAGTTTACGTTATTTTTTTAATTTATTCGATACTCTCTGTATTTACATTTGAAATGTTATCCCCTTCACCCACCCTGCTTCCCTCCCCCCACTTGTCTCCACGAAGGTGCAATTGCTCCCAATCCCCCTCTCCACCTCAGTGCCTTGGCATTCCGCTACATTGGGAAACCGTGCCCTCACTGGACCAAAGGCCTCTTCTCACACTGATGCCAGACACTGCTATTCACTACTGCATATGCAACTGGAGCCATGGGTCAACCAATGGACGCTTGATGGTTGGTGATCTAATACAAAGTTATTTTTTGTGGGTGTATATGTTGGTGGGTATGCACATAGATGGCTGGTGAGGAGGTTGGAGAACAACTTGTGGGAAGACAGTTCTTTCCCCTTCAGTGTGTAGGTCCCCAGGGATTGGACTCAGATCATAAGGTTTGGTGGAAAGTGCCCTCACTTGATGGCCTATCACATCCACCTCAGTGTGGTTTTCAAGCGTCTTGAAATAGTTTGTCCAGGGCCATGAGAGTCTGTTAAATCTATATTTGGAAATCTTTGTTTCCAATATCAGCTCTTTGATTTTTTTAAATTGTCAGTGGCTATCTTAGCCTGCCCTCTGCTTTAATGACAGAATGCCTAGCCTGGGAAATATCATGGGCTGGGGAAATGATAAGGAATAGAATTTTATTTCTCACGATTCTGGAGGTTGGAAAGTCCAAGTGTATGGTCCAGTGGGGGTTCTCTTGCTGCACCACTATACTGCACAAAAGCAATTGAGTATGCAGGAAGAGAGGGAGGGAGGGAGGGAGGGAGGGAGGGAGGGAGGGGGGAGGGAGGGAGGGGGGAAGGAGCTGGGGAGGGAGGAGCTCCTAACAAGCCCACTCTTAGGTAACTAACAGACTGCATCTGGTTACTTCTTAGAGATCTCACTCCTAAGTACTCTTAGAGTAGCAATTCAACTTCAGCATGACCTGTGAAGGGGGCATTCAGACCTGAGCGATAGTGTGCTCACTTTCAATACAAATAGCCTGTGTGCCCAGGATTGCAGGGGTCCCACATCAATTATAGGTTTGGGGAACTCTTCAGCCATTTCGCTGTGAATTCACCAGCTGTGTAGAAAGCCACAAGTCCCTGAGCCGATCTTCAGAGCTCTGGTCTTAGAAAGAGGTCTTGAGTTCACAGGCTCGGTAATGCTGCTTTTTCACGCCATTGGAAGATTTCATGAGCATGCTGTCAGCAGCGAGCTAAAAAAGTAAACAGAGCATTCCCCAAACTTATTTGGCCATGGATCCTTTTTCCACATCATATCTCTCTCAGTCCCATAGAGCCTGGGATCCCGTAAAACGCACGTTGGGGAAGCGCTGCTGTAAGCAGTTTTTCTCTTAGGCAGGCAGGGAATGATCGAGAAAGCCAGTCATAGTGAGAAGGTGATTTAATCCCTCTACAGATGTGATGGAAAGGACAGCATTAACCTTGCACTTTCGCCTCTGACCCCTCTTGCTGCAGGAGGAAAGTTCCGTGACCCTGCCTCACTAAGGGTCTGCCTGCTAGTGCCAGGAGTGGGAGGAGACCAGAAGTTGTGTTTGCTGTGACCCTCACATTCATTCAGGGACTGGGCCTGTTTCTTTGTCTTGCTTTAGGCAAGACATTAGGTATCCTGTACCATAGCATATCCAGAAAGAG
The DNA here is from genome assembly GCF_963924665.1 of Micromys minutus. Lineage (NCBI taxonomy): Eukaryota > Metazoa > Chordata > Mammalia > Rodentia > Muridae > Micromys > Micromys minutus. Next base: position 123,118,363 of record NC_137969.1, read on the forward strand.
GCATCAGGCAATAGTTTACCAAAGAGAAAAGAAACCCTTCTCTACCTCCTTCTCCTCCTGTCGCGTGTCACACAGTAGCATGTGGCCGCCTTGCTAGTTCTTCTCCTTGCCTACCCAGCAGTGCGGTAAGTTTGGAGAGTATACATCTTATCTTGGAAGTAGGATGCCTCTCTCCCTTTTCTTGAAATGTTCACTTATTTAACTGTCTGCAGTTTAACCATCTCAAACCTCTATCCATCTACCCTGGACTGTGCGCGAATATTAGCTTTGCTGTAAGTCTCTCCTATATTGGAGACAGAAGAATCTTGACGTTTGTAGAGTCACACACTGTTTTTAGTCATTATCTGGATAAGTTTCTCCAGTGTCACGGCTATTAAGAGATTATCAAACTGGACATTACTTACAAGTGATCTCATTGTCCCATAATATAAAGGACACAGAGGTGAGTTGACTCTGTGGTTCTGGGGTCAGCTCACAAGGCTGGAAAAAGACTGTGCCTATTTTTTTTTTTCCGTTTTGTATTTGGTGACATCAGGCTGAGGCTAAATTCAGCCATGGTAGAAAGGTTGTTTACACCACGGGAGTTGACAACTGCTATGCACTAGGAGCCCTCTATCTAAATGAGAGCTGGTAGGTGTTTAGTGGAACACCGTGGGTCATGGGCTAACTCTCAGGCTTCCTTAATTAAGTTGTGCAACCTTGCTTGCCTAAGCCTAAAATTCTTGGAACAAGATGTGTTTCCAATCTCTCTCTCTCCCTTCCTTCCTTCCTTCCTTCCTTCCTTCCTCCCTTCCTCCCTTCCTTCCTTCCTTCCTTCCTTCCTTCCTTCCTTGACCCCCTATTTGAAATATTTTCATATACCTAGTGGAATATCTTGTGTGTGAGATCCAGGTCTAAACATGAAATTTATTGTTCCATGCCCACCTGCTTAACTTTGCCATAACTTTAAGGCGATTTTATGTAGCATTTTTAGTGTGCCTACATTTTGGGCTACGCATTATCACATGATATCAAGTGGGAAGCTTTCTCATTGCGCCTTTGGGTACACCAAACAAATTGAGGTTTGATATCGCTTAAGATGCCCATTATGCTCCCATAACTGTAACTAAATTACCTTTTAGACATTTTACCCTTTGTCTCTTTAAGCACATCTTACCTTCTAGGAAATGTACAGAGAAATAAGAGTGCAAGGTAGCACAGTGGGTCTCAACCTTCCTAACACTGTGACCCTTTGTTAACAGTTCCTCATGCCGTGGTGATCCCCACCCATAAAATTATTTTCATTGTTACTTCATAACCGTAATTTTGTTACAGTTATGAATCATAATGTAAATATTTTGGAGACAGAGGTTTGCCAATGAGGTTATGAGCCACATGTTGAGAACCGCTGTTCTAGAATTTGTTGGTTAAACATAGACCTTACCAATTGGGTTCATTAAGCATGGTCTTGTGTCTTTTTTAATTTCACTGGCATGGCGTAATGCTACATTGTGGTCCAACGGTTCTTTTTGTCTTGAGATGAGCCTTTCTCCTTGGCATGCGAATTACTTAGATGTGGCGGTAAGGGGGTGGGATAAGTTCAGAGATGGCTCTATATTCTCTCTGCTTCATGGCAGTCAAGATGGATTCTGTTTTAGTGAGTGGCAGACACCACACTGATGGCTGTGAGACCCAGTGATGGATGGTGGTTCCGCCATCAGATTTGGATTACCACCTGGTATCTTCATCACGAAGCATTAGTTATAAATTTAAAGAGCCAGTGAAATGCTGGGTGGAGTTGAACACCTTGGATCCCAGCACCCAGGAGGAAGAGGCAGGCAGATTTATGAGTTTGAGAACAGCCTGGTCTACAGATCGATTTTCAGGATAGCCAGAGATACACAGAGAAACCCTGTGTCAAACAACAACATAACCGCTGAATGATGAATAGATGCTCTATTTTGTAAATGGTACCGGCCTTAAGTGAAGCATCTTGACTTCCTTGTCTTTGTCTGTACCCTAAATTTATGCTTATTTCTTTTTCATTACACAGGGGATCGAGTTGTATATAGGATTACTTAAGATGGATTACTGAATACCTGTTATGATTTTTAAAAGGCAGAGGTAAAAATCTAGCAATGCCACAAAGCCTTTTATTACTTCAGCACTACGGTATTGAGGAAATTCATGATGCATGCCCATATATTTTAGTAGTTTTCTGAATTTAGGGATTTATTTTCTTATTTCCCACTTAGAAGAAAAGGCTGTGCTGGGTGGGGGGAGTTGGCACAGAGAGTTTTCATTCATAACGTAGCAGCGTTGCCTAATGGCTCGGAGGCTGGGTCAGGAGTCAGAGCATCCCGCCCGTTATCCTCTGCCTCCTGCTAGCTCTAGGAGACTGCATAAATTGTTTAATGGTCTATAGTTCAGCTGTTTCAGCCTGCAGCAGGGATAATGATAACCCTTGCATCGGGCTCTGGATGACCCACTGAGTACTTAGTGACTATTTGAAGAAAGATGTCTCTGTGAACAGACCCCCACGGGCCCTCACAATGCTTTAGTAAGCATTAGGGAAGCAGGACTTTCAGAAGGGTTTGCACGGTCAGGCAAAGGTGAGTGAAGCAGTTAGCCTCACTTCTCCCCTGGCTGCCTTTGTTCCCAGTCTCACCTGTATAACCAGCTAGTGGAGTTTTGACCTCAGCTCCTGGTGCTACAGAGCTGGGGAGTTAGCTTAGTGGGAGACACTGTTGGCTGTCACTTCAAGGTAAGAGGCAGAGGTGGCAGTGGCTCAGAAATGTCTGTGATGTAGACACAGGGATCCTAGAGAAATGGAACTGTGGGTAGAGTTCCATTTCCTTGACTTTGGGCTTTTCTTTTCCAATGCTGACTAGGTGTTAGTGGACAGTTGTATGGCTCAAACAAGTCAACCAACCAACCAACAAGAAAAGTAATAGAATATTAGATTAAGGGGCTCTTAGGCTTACACCAACCTAAATGCTCACCTGAAGCCCAAATGATAGACTCTCCAAAAAACAAACAAACAAACAAACAAACAAAAAACAAAAAAAGAAAGAAAGAAAGAAAGAAAAAACCACCACCAACAACAATATGCAATTTGTTTATTTCAAAAGCTAAATGGTTACAATAGTTACTATTCCAGGTATTCAAATGTTCATTTTTAAAATACACTGTGGGGTAGGCTTGGGTGGATCACAGCCACTGTTAGAGGTTGAGACTGTGTTGAATGTGGCCTGTCACCCTCAGGGCTCTGCCAGCAGGAAGGGCAACAGCAGATTCAGCCCCTTAGAGCCAAAATAAACCGCTTTCCTTCACAAAGTGTTCTGCCTGTGAATTTCACTGTTTTCATACAAAATGGACGAACGCACGGTGTAGAAAATCACGAAGAACAAGTACACAGCCTGGTTAATAATTTAATGTGCGCAGCCTCGTAATGACTTCATCAAGTCAGGAAATAGAACCTTCATACCCTAGAAAGAATCTTCTGTGATGTGTTTTTCTCTTTTCTCAAAAAAGGTCTCCTTACTGTATGTGTTTATGAGTGTGTGTGTATGTGTGTGTGTGTGCACACGTTTGTGTGTGATGCAGATGTGTGTAGATTCATACAAGTTCCTGTCTATAAAGACCAGAGATAAACTCTTTTGAGTGTCAGTCCTCAGGAGCCTGTCTACCTTGTTTTCTGAGACAGTCTCTCACTGGGACCTGGGGCTTGCTGATGAAGTTAGGCTGGTTAGCTGCTGAGCTCCAGGGAACCACCTGTCTTGTCTGTTCAGCACCGAGATTATGGGCATGTAGTGACCCCGTGCTTGGCTTTACTCACGTGAGTGCTAGGGATCAAAGCCCCTCAGGCTTGCCATACTCCCTGTCCTCACCCATTTCCGGCTGGTCACATTTAGTGCTGTCCCCAAGTGTGATGTTACTCGAGTCAATTTAAATTTTAAAAGGCTACCTACGTTCCTCCCCTGCTGTCCTGAGTATTTCACCATGCTTTATTTTCGTTTGGTAATCTAATAACTTGTTTGGGTGAATTTCCTCTTTGGCTCTGACGCCATTTTCCATGCTGCGCATTGGCCATGTCCAACGGTTTTGTGGTCGTTTTGGATTCTTAGCTAAAAATGATTCCATTATTAGAATATCAAATAGTGAAATCGATCACCTCTTCGGATGGCTCTACAAAGGCCACAGGACTGCATGTACTTGGCAGAGCCGTCAGTCTAGTTCTTTGCCCAACACCAGGAAGCCAAGGGTTGACCCTTTCTTCCTCTCCATCGTCACTGATAGTGTCAGTTCTATTGCTGGCAGGGCTGGTTCTGGGTTATGAGTTGACATAACTCTGGTGACTGACTGTGAGCTGGCAAATGCCGGCCCTTAAATAGGAATAGAGAGGAGCAAGAAGGCCCCAGATGGGTCGTTCATGAACACTTGGTTTCTGGAGCTGCTAAAGTACATTTCAGCCCTAGAACCCAAACAGCATTTTATTATCAATTTATTATTATTTTATTTTCAGCATTTTATTATTTTATTGTTCTAAAACAAATGGAAAGGATAGAAGAAGGAGAAAAAGGAAGTGAGGGAGGGAGGAGAAAAAGGAAAGAAGAGGGAGGAAGAAGAAAGGGGGAAAGGGAGAGAGGAGAAAGAGGAAGGAGGAGGAAGGGAGGAAAAGGGGGAAGAAACGAGAGGAGAAAGGAGAAAGGGTTCAGAAGTGAGGGAGGCAATGAGGAAAGAAAGAGAAAAAGAACAGGAGGGGAGCGGGGAAGGGAGGGATGTAGGAAAGAATTCTGTGAAGCGGGATTGAAGAAAACCATGTTCCCTCGATTAGATTTCAGCGACTATTAGCATTTTCTGTATTTAGTTCACACACATGCGTATCCACTCTTAGTAGTTTTTCAGGTTTCCAGAGAAAGTACAGGCATCAGCTATCCGTCTCCTCTAAGTACCCGAGCATCTACCTGAAGGAGAGCATCCTCCCAGGTAACCATTACCACCCCAGCAGTGAACAGTGGTGACTGATATCATGTGACCAGTAATATATGCAGGATATCCCAGTTGTGCCCGGGTGTCGCCCATGGGTTTTCTTTTCAACCATTATCTTACAAAGACAGCATTACATGATCTCATGTTTTTTAGTCTCTCGTTTAGGAATATCAGCCTTTTCCTTTTCTTTTATGTCAAACGCGTTTTTTCTTTTTTTCTCTTAGAACTCTGATTTTCTTACAAATGTATCTTTTGGAGGGGGCAGGGTTTGCATGGCTGTCCTCCTTTAGTTCTCATGTCCTCCTTTAGTTCTGTCAATTTCTCTCACTGGCTTCCCAGCCTGACACTGCCCAGCGCCCACAAACCTGGTTCCACCTTTCCCGGACAGAGTTGCATTTCTAAATACAAATGGGAGCCTCCTGACCTTAGGCACTCTAGTTGTGAATTTCCTTTCTTTGAAATGTGAACCCTGAGAAACAAAACCAGGAGAGAAATAGCACTGTCCCCATCTCAGAAGCATGAGATGCCCAGCAAACAGCACCTACTCTACTTTTTGACCTCCCACAACCAAGTACAACAGGGTCCTCCTGCACAGCTCTGGAATCTGAACCAGATCTGCTTAATTCAGTGACTCTCCACTTCACTGCAACACTTTTGCCAGATTTAGCCCAGAAGTGCAATGTTTAATGAAGAAACAACACAACACCCAGGTAAAAATACCCGTGGCTCGAGGAACTGACAGGAGGTAACATGCTCACAGCACCATCCTGACCTGTTTCCTTCCGGACTCGCCTATCTCTCCGATCTGTCACTAAGGCTTTTAGTGTTGGTGGAACTCTTCGTGTATGTCTTTCTGTCTGTCCTCTGCAGCTTCTGTCACCCTGTCTGTAAGGGACAGATTGAGAATGTGCAAACACAGTCAGCTGAACCGACGCACACGTGTCGGCACTAACCCATTTTCTGTGTCCAGATCATACAATGCTTAGATCAGAAGACTGAATGCTCCGAGGGTACTTTTAAGCATCAGCTGTATTCTTAATGAGATATTTTATTTTTTTGTAGGCACTGTCAATCTGTGGCTATAAACAGTGCCTTCTGGTTTTCCGATGACATGATGAAAATATAAATGGATCTTGCAGATTGCATTTTATTATTCTCCATATTAGGCACTCAGAGCTGGTGCTAGCGGGAACAGCGGTCTGGTAATGATGATTAAATAACTCCAGTCCTGGGCTTCTGTGCTGTTTCTCTGCCAAGCCAAACTGAATCGATACAAGGAGCAATTATCACTGAACAAAGTGTAGCGATCTAACTGGCCGGGAGGCCTCCGGGATTTGAACACAGTTTGATGGGACCAAGGGTAACTGGTCTGTGTCACTTTTGCTGCTGACTTGTGCACATAACTTTCCATGAGTCCCTTAATTTGTAGGACACTGTCTTACTCACCTGTCATATAAAAAGATATTTTCTATAATGGACTTTAATCTAGTGTGAAGTAGGGGGGTATGGTGGGAATTTTGAAAGATCTCAGGATGCTGTGTGGGTGATGATTTGAGCAGGGTCCCATGGGTGGGCACTACAATTGTATTGCTTACAAACTATGGCCGCTTGCTTCACCCTTACTATGTAGAGACAGAAAAGTCAGGTCTGAAATCTGCTTCAGAAAGAGAGCTTTGCTCTTCCTGGTGGCTCGAATTCATCCCTGTGTTATTCATTGAAGTGAAGACCAGAGATGAATCAAGTTGGATTGGGGGGGCAACCCCCCACAATATGGATTAAGATTTTGTTATTTTCATTCTCGAGTGTGCCTGTGTGCCTGTGTGAGTGTGTGTGTGTGTGTGTGTGTGTGTGTGTGTGTAGTACCCAGAGGAGATGTTTAATGAGAAACTTGAGATTTGATTTGGGACTTGAAGGCCCAGAGCCATGTATAAAAATGCATGAATTCTCCTCAAACATATAACATAAAATGCTAGGACTTATCTGGGGAAGGGAAAGGCGAGGATGTAGAAAGAGAAGAAAGGGGAAGAGAGAGCAGAGAGGAAAGGCTCTGAGGTAGAGATCCTTAAGGAAGTGGAAAGACTAATTTGTTTAACGAGACAGGAAGAAACCAAGGAGCATGAAATGATGAGGAAGCCCAGGAAAGGCAACTGATCTCAGAAGGATGGAGATGTCGGCTCAAGCTGCTAAGATATTGATTAAGATCGTAGGAGGGGAGCATCTTTAACTTAGGTGGTATGGCAATACCTGCCTATCATCGGAGAGCTGGTGAGCACCGCCTCACAGAAGACCAGGAAAGAAAAATAGCTGCAGACCACTAAAAGAAGAAATAAAAGCAACAGCAGTGAAGGGAAGGTGGCCCTGTATTTTCATTACCTTGGGCCCATGCAGTGATGAGATGCGTTGAGTTCTTACCTTGGTCAGGCATGGGTCTAGGGTTTTATGTGCTATTTTGATTCATCTTCATGCAAACCACTGGAATAGGTAGTTACCGTTTCTTCAGAGGGGAAGTGAGGTTCATGGACTTGTCTAGAGTCATTCAGTTCAAGTGGCCTCAGCTGTAACTCTTCACCTTTTAAGGAATTTTCACCAAACTGAATAAAGAGAGTTTGAAATTTTCAACCTTAGAGACAGGGTGTCACATAGAATCTGGAGCAGGGAAGGAAAACCAAGATGGCGGCTGAAGGATAGCATTGAATTAGGGGTTTGAGGAAAGGAGAGAGTTTATCGTGGTACCAGCAGGGAAATGCTTTAAGCCCTGGACAAAGGCTTAAGGTTGAGATGTGGAAGGGAATGGAGAAGATCCTGAGCATTGATAGAGCCTTTGCGTTGGCAGGAAAGAACAGAGGGATGAAGGCAGTCCTGCTCTACTGAAGGGTGGGGGAGGGGCTGAAACGATGGCCTTAGAGGCTGCTTGCTAAATCTTCCTTAAGTGAATATGATTTACCTTTGTTTATAGAGTATATCCTAAAAATCTTGGTTTGACTTCTAACAATCTCATGAGGGGTTTATTTCTGAGAGAGAGAGAGAGAGAGAGAGAGAGAGAGAGAGAGAGAGAGAGAGAGAGAAAACAACTCAAAAAGTAAGAAGAATTTTAGTCTGCTGTATCTTAGGATTTCTGCACGAAATATGCACAGCTACTTTAGATAATTAAGGCAGAGCCAGGAGAGAGGGAATGCATAATGAGCTGCAGCTAGGCCTCTTCATGAATGTAGGAGTGTGGTTTTTATCATTAACAGAGTGTGAGAGGAAATCATACCCCTCTGAAAGTTACCTGCTATTATACATCTCAATATCACACAATATCGAGTGAAAATCTACTCCATAGTGTGTGTGTGTGTGTGTGTGTGTGTGTGTGTGTGTGTGTTGTTAACAAACTGAATCTCTTCTTTGGAAGGTCTGGAATGATGCTCACTCCTGTAACCCCCAGAATTTGGAAGGCAGAAGCAAGAGAATCTTTGAAAGTTTGAGGCTCACCTAGGCTACATAGTGAGTTCCTGGCTAGCCAGAGATGTATGATTAAAACAAAGCAAAACAAAACAAAACATGTCTTCTAAATAAATCAATCATTCAGTCAGTCAACCAACCAACCAATCAATCAGGAGCTGGAGAGGTGGCATGGTTAATAAGGGCACCTGTTGCTCTTGCAGAGGTCCTGGGTCCCCAACACTCACATGGTGGCTACCATGGCAGAGAAACATCTGTTAACACCAGCTCTAGGGGATCTGGCACCTTCTTCTAACCATTGTAGGCACCGTGCACTCCCATGGTTCATGTGTGTAAATGCAGGTAACACATTCATACACATAAAGTAAATACATTTATAGTTAAAAACCTCAAACCAAACAATGACCTATAAAAATCCTCTATTTGCATCATCTTTAGACCTGTAGTCTGTTTGTGGTTTTCTTTCAGAAGTCTACAAAAGAGTCATGAAAGTATTTCTGAAACACTGCTTGCATACATGGTAATGATTGGGCTGGAAGACCAGTTCCTGGTGGGCTTTGGCTGGTCCTTGCATTACATATTAACAATAGTAACAAAACAATCAGGCTGTAGGGCTCTGATATAAAGAATGTTACATTATGAACACATCGTAAACATGTTGCCATGGACCTGAGTAGTTTTCCTTTGTGAGTCCTTTTGTGGTGTCTCCATATTTCAGAATCTAAATTATTCAGAGCAGAGCCAGCGGTGTAGATAAATCCAGAATTACCTTTGAGCTCTGTGGAAAGAAAGTCGGATACAGATGAGCTTCCTCAATAATTACTCGCACTAAACAGTGTGACGACACACTGTAATGCCCCTGCCTTCTGCTTTTGTTGAATTATGGAGGCAGATGAAGGCTTTTCTTTTCCTGGAAAACCAGGTTTTGATAAATCAGCCATACGGTGACATGGTCCTGCAACAAATATTGTGGTTAGTAATTAAAGTGAATTAACCCTGCACACAAAGCAGGGAGGGCCTGATACAAAGCTGATGCAGCTTCTGGAAGGATGCCAAGGAAAGAGCTGATGACTTACTGAGGAGTCCCTTGAATGAAGAGATGTGTTGGGCTCGTCACTGAGATGATAGTTGGTTGGTAGTTTTTGTCCATGAATTATAGGATTCCAGTGTCTTTCTTGTCATCTATACTCTCTGCCCCGTGTGTGTGTGTGTGTGTGTGTGTGTGTGTGTGTGTGTGTGTGTGTGTACGTACTAAACACCATTAGAGAACTGTGGGAACTTGGCTTCTGCCATGATGAATGAGGTTCAGTGTCATTTTATGGAATCAATGAAAGGTATTCTGGTTTGATGATCCTTTACAGGTTAAGAGCCCCCCCCCCCCACCTTGGGAGTAGATGGGAAGCCAGGGAGAAGTAGTTCTACCTGAGTCCAAACTGTCTGTCAGACACATTCAATCTATGACCTGTCATCACACAAAACTACAACTTACAATCTGAGATTTTTATATTAAGATCTTTCTTTTCTCTCTCTTGATCATGACGATCTTGAGCGTGAACTTCACTGGTGACAGCGCCAAGTCACCGTGTCAAAGGCTGGGCATGCCTGGTGGGTAGAGGTGACAGTGGCTTAGAGAAAGGTGTTGGGATGGAGGGAGTAAAGGACACTTCCAAAGAATATGTTATCTTTTGGTTTGAGGATTTTTTAAAAATATATATTTATTTACTTTACGTGTATTGATGGGCGGGCTTGATATAGGAGAAAGGGTTTGGTGTGGCTTTGCCAGTTAGGGATGGACAACTGTGAGGATGGAGTTTCAACGATCAGATCAAATGGTGAGATGAGAAGAAGTAGGGGCAGGAACGAGCTACAGTGTTCCTGACCATCTGCTGCTTCTCCTACTAGGCTCTGGATCTTCCTGAGTCTGAGCTTTCTTTACAAACACCCTGCAACCTAAGGGTTCACCTCATTCTCTCTCTCTCTCTCTCTCTCTCTCTCTCTCTCTCTCTGTCTCTGTCTCTCTTTCTCTCTCTCTCTCTCTCTCTCTCTCTCTCTCTCTCTCTCTCTCTCTCTCTCACACACACACACACACACAGGCATGCATGCACAAACACATATATTAATAGTCAGGACTTAACCTGGAGCTCATTATATAGAGCCAGTCTGGCCTTGAGATCCACTTGCCTTTGCCTCCTGAGTGCTAGGATTCAAAGTGTGTACATCCACACAACCTCAGATCTTCTTAATTCCTCTGCTGAGTTTCCCATCATGCTCTTGTGCCTTTGGAATGCGGTCATGGAATGATGCCAGGGCCAGTGCCTTCTTGGGAAAATTGCTAGGAATCCTCCACTGGCTGGGATCCAGGGAGAGGTTAGAAGGGTCTGAGCCATGACTCTTAGTCCCCTGCAAAGGGACCGTTGGTAGTGGCTGTTAATCTTAATAGTGATGTCTGGCATTGTCATGAAGGGAATGTTAATTAGAAGTCTTTAGTCAGAGTGCAGAATGTGAGTCATCGTAAGTACATAGTAAAGCATACTTTTTAAATCGTCTGCATGCTTTTGTACCGAATTAGTTTTTTTCCTCTGTAATCTGTAGGTGCAACTTAGCAGTGAGCATTTGAGCCCTGTTATTTTCTTTGTAGGAGGATGATTTGTTTCCCTGTGGTATGAATTGTTCTTACATCAAGGAATTCATCAGAGCAATCTAGGTTGCTTAGTTTATTTGTAATAGCCCCCTATTGTGCTTTTAATATTTTTATACCCTGCAGTGATGTCATTTGCCATTCCTGAGTCTCTGGTAATTTGTGTCCTGTTTCTCTTTGGAGTTTTTGTATCCCTTCCCCCAATCCTGCTTAAGTATTTCTGTAAATTTTTGGTTTATGCTATTTTATCTACAAATGTATTATAATGTTTAATTTTTTTATCATTTGGAATTGGTCTAGTTAGTTTAAAAACATTTGGGAATAGTTCACAGATATTTTGAATTCTGTTGTGGTCAGAACAACCACATTGGATAGATGTTTTGAAGTGTATTGAGACTTCTTTTATGGTCTAGAATTTGGTCTGTCTTGGTAAATTAGGGTGGAATGTTCTAGAAGCATCAACTAGGCCAATTGGGTCTATAGTGTTACACATGTGTTCTATACCATTATTAACTTTCTTTTTATGTGTTTTATCTGTTACTAAAGAGAAATATTTCAAACTCTGACTCTACTTATGATCTGTCTTTCTTTCTTAGTAATCCTGTCTGCTTTGATTTTCATAGTTTGAAGGGTTTTCTAAACATATGGTGAATAGTGAAATACATTATGTTCACTATTACAATGTCTTGTCAGTGAACTAACCCTTGTTATGAAGGAGCTTTCTCCATCCATGCTGTTATATTCTGTGCTGAGATATCTTCCTCTGATGTTTGTTGGTACAACTGGCCCAGGTTTCTTGTGACTTGCCTTAGTGCCCGTCTTCCAGTTTATCCAGCACATTTGTAGGCAGCTCAAGGTTAACTCAACTTCTGTGTTGTCTCACAATCTCTGTGTTTTAAGTTGGGGACTCTGTGGCCACTCACAATGAATGATTGATTGCATGGTTAGCACTAAGTCTTTAACCTTTCCATGTTCTATCTGTTCTCTGCCCCCTTCCCTTCCTTCCTCTCCCTTCCCTTCTCTCCTTCCCCTCCTTTCTCCCCCTCTTCCCTCCTCCCCTTCCTTCCTCACTCTCCTCTTCCCTCCTCCCCTTCCTCTTCTTCCCCCCTTTTGTTCCTCTTCCTCTCCTCTCCTCTTTTCTCCTTCCTTCCCACCTCCCTTTTCCTTCCCTTTTCATTTCTACCTCCTCATTTTGCCCTTTTTATTGTTGGAGTATGGCTCTCTTTTCTTTCTTTCTTTCTTTCTTTCTTTCTTTCTTTCTTTCTTTCTTTCTTCTTTCTTTCCTTCCTTCCTTCCTTCCTTCCTTCCTTCTTTCTTTTCTCTTGTAGCTTATTAGACATGACTTCTGGTTTTTTGTATACTAGAATTTTCTTTAGGGCATGTTTACAGACATGACTACCTGGTATATTTTAGGTCAGGAATTCAGAGAACCAATAAGTAAAACTCTGAGTACCTCGTTCCCCAGCCAATGGTCGCCGACAGCCAGAGACACCATAATTGTCCCTTGGTCCTGCTCTATCGTTTATGCACATTGGCTATCCTCTGCAGCCATAGTGTTAGCCACATGACATTAGACTCTGACAGCATCTCCTTCCCTGACCACCAGTGCTTTAGTATACAGGGTCTTTGTCTTGGGGCAGTTCCTTCTATGTGTCGTTGCTATTTGTTTTTTTATGTTGAGAGAGTGCACATGCCCCATGGAGGAGACACACTATGACCTTGACTTCCTGAGGTTGAGCCCAGAAAGTAACAGAGTCTTATCAGGAAGAACTGACATTTCATGATCTGTCTATGTCATCTGATTTATGCAAAGCCACACACCCCAAGGGGATTTAAGGTCAATAGATTTTTCTCATTCATGAGTTTCTCAGGGCTCTTGATTGTTTGTGTAAATACTGAACCTCCTGGTTCTAAAAGAAAAACTTATGTTCTCCCCCCCCCCCTTTCTTTTCCAGCAAGTCACTGGTCGAAGTTTTGGTGACAAAGACTTCCGGACAGGACTAGAAAATGGAACCCTCCTTTGCGAGTAAGTAATGCTTACCTTCCTTGGTTTTATTCTAGGGAGGTACTTAACAAATTATTCAGTTTGTCTGTAGAACTTCCAGTGCAGTGTAATTTTTTTCTTTTATTTATTACTCGTTTTTGTTTTTTTTTTTTTTTTTTTTTTTTGAGACAGGGTCTCACTAGGGCTGGCTTATCACACAATAGACCAGGATGCCCTTGTTCTCATAGAGATCGGCTTGCCTCTGCCACCTAAATCTGGCCTCCCCTATTTTACTTTTGATTGAGTTCATAGTTTGAATCTTACAAGAAACCACTGAGATAGGCAGGAAACACATGTGGAAAGTGAGTGTGTATATGCAAAGGGAATGGTGGGGACCATAGTAATTGCAAATTAGATGAAGAAATAGACCCCATGGGTGTTCTGCTCCCAGTAATTTCACCACATGGGAACTTGAGTCCCAGTAGTGGTAAGGATTCAGGTCTAACTGTGCTACACATAGTGGGGTTTCTATCTTGAGAAATCCCAACACAAAGCATCCTGCAGCCAGCAAGCACAGCATTTTCGTTGTGTTTCAGGGCATCTTAAATGCAGGCCGGCATGTGTTCCTCGCTAGCTCTACTTCATGTGAGTGTTGGGTACATTTAACCTGTGCTCTTGACCGAGTCCAGAATGGATCGTGATGACAGTGTCTGCTGGGTTTTGAAGCAAGTCTTTATTATCGGGTGTTGTAGTAAGTTTAATCTCTGCCAGGCTTTCTGTCCTGCCTTTGATCATTCAGTTCCCAAGATAAACGACACACAACCTTAGTGTTTATAATAAGCTTTTAGAGAACCAGAGCTGGGCAGATATCTACCCTGTAAGCTATCTAGCCTACTTCCCTACCAATAACCCTGAGTTATATCTTTCCATGTTCCACCTGGGCCTCTCTTAATTCCAATTAGCCAGCCCTCATGGCCATGTTTTTATGACTCACCTATTTCAGGGTGTCTTCTTCTTTCCCCTGCCCCTTCCTCCTCCTCCTCCTCCTCCTCCTCCTTCTAATGGTTCTACCTCAGACCCCAAACCTGGGAATCAAAACTGCCTATTTCTCGTTTGCTCAGCTCAAGGCTTTAGGCATCTTTATTCACCAATCAGAGATAACTTGGGGGGTGGGGCAAAGTTACATAGCATCACCTGGGTCTAAATGAAAATCTTCTCATCCCTCCAGGCAACCAGGACCAGTATTTAGCATTACCATAGCAACAGACCAAGCCTCAATATCAGAGCAGGTTTATGACAGTAGAGTTAGAACTTTCTAGAAAGTGGTTCAAAATAATTCAGAACATTAATATTTACAAATGTTTATTTATAGATACAAACTTTAGTTCAGAATTTGAATGTATTTAATGGGCTGTAAAATTTTGGCCCTGGTTTCTATTTTAATGAAAGATCCTGGACATAGAACAAGACACGCAGCTCCTAAATGTGAAATCTGAGACTCTGAGGGACATGTGCAAGCCAGTCCTACACCTCCACCAAGCTGCACAAGAGAGACTTCCCCCATGTCCTTTCCTGCTCAATCTCAGTACCCTGGCGACTGCACTGTTCTGATCCCCCCCATCACCATAGCATGCTTTGGCCTCTTTCTGAAGTACCAGGTAAATGGAATCACATAGTGTGGACAACTTGCAGAGTATCATTTGATGAGGTTGAAAATGACAGGGATTTTAGAGCCTAAGAATTGAAGGGTTCAAATTCCCACTTTCCTTCTGTGACTCACTTAGCCTCTTCCAGTCCATTTTCTCTAAATGTTGAGGCACATTTACTGCTCTACTGCATAGGCTCTTGGGAACTTAAACACTTGTCAGCCAGGCTCTCTAAAGTACCGGGCAGCATGTCATAGACAAAAGTCACTGTGTAGACTTCTCTACATAGCTCATGTCGGCGTGTTCTTCTGCCTCCTCACTGCTCATCTTGGTTAAGGAAAAATTGATTCTCCCAGATTGTTGTTTCTATTTCCTCTTTCCCATTGGAGGTGTGTTCTTCTTGGGCATCCCTTCCCTCAGCACCTCTCCTCCGTGTTTCACAGCTGACCTGAAGCTGTAATTAGTTGGTTTGGTGCCTCCCTAAGCAGAGCTGAACAGACAGCACTTCACAGACAGCACTTCACAGACAGCACTTTCTGGGATAGCACTTGCATTGAATCTGGGCTTGCAGCCTACTCTTGAATCAACAGCCTGCTGAGAGAGACTCAGGGTACTGTTGAAAGAGTGTCAGTGTTGAATATTATTATTGTTGTTGTTGTTGTTGTTGTCAACTTAATACATGCTAGAGACCTTTGAGCAGAGAGAACCTCAAAGTTGAAAATGTCCCCATCAGATGACCTGTCAGTAGCCTGTTAGGCATCAATCTATAATTGATGTGGAAAGGCCCAGATTGTTGTTAAAAGTCACAGGGCACCAATGTTGTTAAAAGATGACATCCCGAGTTTCAGCACCAATGTTAAGGAAAGGATGAAGAGAGTGGGGGAGATATGGCCCATGGAGGTGCGGCAAGGCCTAGGGACAAGGGAGATGCCTCTGGGGGGCCCATGTTAGGAATCCCTTCCTTCTGAGGGACAAGCCACACGGCGGTATAGTATGGAATAGAGTTTATTCAAGTCATGGAGAGTTAAGAGGGTAGTAGAGGCAGAGAAAGAGAGAGAGAGAGAGAGGAATAGAGGGGTAGAGGAGTAGAGGCTGGCCATGAGAACGTGGAGAGAGGAGGAGATAAGTGGAAGAGGAGGGGTAAGGGGGAAGCAAGAGAGAGAGAGAGAGCAAGAGTGCAAGAGCAAGAGAGAGAGAGAGAGAGAGAGAGAGAGAGAGAGAGAGAGAGAGAGAGAGAGAGAGAGAACGAGGCAAGTAGCCCCTTTTATAGTATCAGGTCACTGGGGCAGAGCATACCTGGCTATTGCCAGGTAACTGAGGGATGGGGTATACTTGGATGTTGCTAGGTAACTGAGGAGTGGGGTTTACAGAATCCCAACACAGATCATTGGGTTTGGTAATATGCCTAGGCAGGTGCTCCTGGGTGCTATAAGAAAGCATGCTGAAAAGCCAGGGGGCAGCATTCTTGTATAGCTTCTGCTTTATTCCCTGCCTCTGGGTTCCTCCTCCAAGTTCCTGCCCTGACTTCCCTCAAGGATGATGGAGTGTAACCTGAGAATTGTTAGATGAAATAAACAATTTCCTCATCTTCGCTGCTCCTGCTCATGGTGTTTATCACGGCAATAGAAACTTAACTAGGTCAGAGTCTTTGGTACCTATTTTTGTTCATTCAAAATTTATTCCAGAGAATCCGATAGGCATCTGCCTTTCTGCTGTATTGCCAGGAATGGCTCTGTCAGGTAATTGTACTACCTGCCTGCTTCTGGGTTCAGAGTGGGGTCCTCTGAAAACAAGCATTTACACCTAGAATTTCCTTCCAAATGAGAGGATGGAGTCTCTCCATGTGCACAGAGGTACTGTAGTTGGGGCTTCTGCAAACATTGTAATGAGCATCAGGATGCTGAGGGGAGGCATAGAGTTAGCCCATGGCTAGGAAAGACACGGAGTACCACTTGCCGAGCCGAATAATCTTGAGGCATCTCTAGTCTCTTAAATGCCATCTATTGCCTTCCTCTGTGGCTGACATGACATAAGTAGATGAAGAACAGGGACTGCTGAAAGGGAATGAACTGCTTGGTGGCCCAAAGCAAGGATCCTCTGGGACACATTTCTCCATCACAGCTTCAGGAGAAAAGCTGAGTCAGGAGCCAACGAGACAAGACAAGAGAACATTTCCAAGTTTAGGACCTACAGACTCATAGAAAAGTCAGTGTCAAAACAGAACTCTCACCTAAGAGGAGATGAGAGAGAGAGAGAGAGAGAGAGAGAGAGAGAGAGAGAGAGAGAGAGAGAGAGAGAGAGAGAGAGAGAGTTTAGGTTAAGCTAAAGTCCATGGTCCAATGTGGTGACAGTTTGATGAAGTTTTTATAGAAAGAGATCGAAGAAAAATCAAGGAATATCTCAAATGCATCAGTTTCCTGTTGCTGTGCTGAGACATCTTGACTGAGGTGGTTTACAGAAGAAACAGTTTATTTGGGTTTATGGTTGAAGGGGGCTGAGTAGACCTGGTGTGGATCTAGGGAGGGCTTCTGGAAGAGGAAGCTGAGAGCTCTCACCTTGAATACCAAGCACAAACACAGAATGAGGGCTGGAGAGATGGCTCAGCAGTTAAGAACACTGACTGCTCTTCCAAAGGTCCTGAGTTCAATTCCCAGCAACCACATAGTGGCTCACAACCATTTGTAATAAGATCTGATGCCCTCTTCTGGTGTGTCTGAAACAGCTACAGTGTACTCATATAAATATAATAACAAATAAATCTTTTTTAAAAAGTAGAGCGTGAACTAGACTTGGCATGAGTTATTAATTTTCAAAGCCTGACTTTAGTCACTACCAAAGCCACACTCCTGAGACTTTCTCCGAGCAGTGCCTCCAACTAAGGACTAAGTGTACAAATGCATGAGCCTGTGAGGGCCATTCTCATCCAATCTATAAGTGGGTAAAGGCAAACTGGGAGAAAACTCTGCTATAGGCCCAGATGCTCTCTGAAGGCTTTCTTAGTTCTCAGTCGGTTGGAAACCAGGGATCTGTTCCTATATCCCAGAGGATTTACCCAGTGGTCACAGAGATGTCATGTCAGCCACAGAGGAAGGCAATGAATGGCATTTAAGAGGCCAGACATACCCCAAGATGAGTTGGCTCTAGACTTGCAACATTCCAGCCTCTCCAAAGCATCATCCTTCTCATCAGTTAATCAGCTGTACAGAAAGTTCAGTGGTGGGCGTGGCTCTTTCCAAGAGCTTTAGTTCATAGAAACCATAGTCTCTGCCCTGTTGCTGAGCACACTGAGGTCTCAGCAGATAATAGAGTAAGCGTTTTGACCTCTCACCCTGTGCTTCTGTTGGTTGATGTCAGCAGGTCCTTTCCCCAGAACTTGGATTCTGAGGCCAGTCTGCTCATATGACTGATGTAGGGAGAGCAGCTTGCACTACTCCGCCCATGGCTATCTTTGAAGAGTAAACAAAGATGCTGAAAGGGTGCTACCACCTGGACCTGGAGAGGTTTGTGGATGGTGGTGAAGGGGTTCTCAGAGCTACCAGACGTGTTGTGGCCTTTAAAAATACAAAACTCTACAATTTCAGCCTTTGAAATGCTAAGCAGGTCATTCTCTTTAGAGTGGGCATTTCATACTATATTTTCTTTGTTATGCTTTGACTGTGGAATGCTCCTCATCCTAGGCTCACGAGTTTCCCCGGATGCTGCTGTTTTAGGAGATTGTAGAATCCTTGCATCCTAGCTGGAGGAGGTCGGTTACATTGGAGGCCCTGATGTTTAGCTTGGCTCCACTTCCTGTCCAATCTCTGCTTCTGGTCCTACCCAGGAGTGAGGAAGCAGCCTCGCACTCTTGTTCACAAAGAATGAGAGTTAGTCTTGCCACCAGCTCTCCCTGACATGCCAGACTGTACCCCCAAACTTCGGAGTCAACATAATCCTCTTTCCCTTAAGCTATTTCTTGTTAGTCTACAACAATAAGATAAGGAAATAATGTAGATTTAAGGCACACATATAGCGTGCAAAATTACTTGGGACCTTTAACCTTCCTGTTATTCAAGCTTGGTTAGGGCCTCCTATAAATGTTGAGACCTTAGGTAGGAAATACACAAACTTCTCAAGTTAGACCAGTTCTCAGTATTCGATGAAACTATAGAGACTTCCATGATCTTTGTCAAAAATGCCCCGAGTTGTTCACGAGTCAAAAATAAAAAAATAACCTCTCCTGGTTCTCATTGAGTAGTAGGGCCCTTCTATATTAGCAACCTTGGGGCAAAGCAACATGTGGATTCAAAGCTGCTATTACTAAACCCATTTTACAGAAGAAATAGCTGAGGCACAGAAGAAGGATAAATAACTTAGCAAGCTCACTTGGATAGAGAGACTTCACTTGAAGAAGTTGATTTATCTGCTCTGCTCCAGAAAACTTGGCTAAACCAGGGTTTTAGGGGAGAGAAATGTAAGAGGTGGAAGGGTAGGCCTGGGGTCAGAGGTTGGCTGGTGTCGGGATTCTATAAACCCCACCCCTCAGTTACCTGGCAATAGCCAGATATGCTCCGCCCCAATGACCTGGCACTATAAAAGGAGCTGATTGCCCCCTCCTCTCTCTCTTGCTCTTGCCTCTCTTGCCTCCTGGCTCTCTTGTTCTCCCACCCCTACCCCTCCTTCTCCCCTTCCCTTTCCCCCTCTCCCTCCACATGCTCATGGCCAGCCTCTCCTCTACTCCTCTATTCCTCTCTCTCTGTGTGTCTCTCTCTCTGTTTCTGTCTCTCTCTGTCTCTGTCTCTCTCTGTCCCTTTCTCTCTGTGTCTCTCTCTCTGTCTCTCTGTCTCTCTGTCTCTCTGTCTCTCTCTTTCTGCCTCTACCACCCTCTTAACTCTCCCATGACCTGAATAAACTCTATTCTGTACTATACCATTGTGTGGCTGGTCCCTCAGGGGGAAGGGATTCCCAACATGGGCCCCTCAAAGGCATCTCCCTTGCCTCCAGGTCTTGCCGCACCTCCATGGGGCATATGCCTCCCCCACTCTCTTCATCCTTCCCCTAACATTGGTGCTGTGACTCGGATCATCATCTTTTCACAACATTGGTGCCCCGTGACTTTTTCTTTTGTGACTTTTCCTTTCATTGGTGCCCCGTCATCTTCTCCTTACAGCTGGAGCAGAGCGAGAGCAGAGAGAGAAGGGCAGTGTGGAAGTTGGATTGTGTACCTCAGCTGGGCAAAGGATGAACGAGTCGACAGCTCGATGGTTTTAGAACAGTCGAGGCAACAAGAGTGTGGTGGTGCTGATGAGGTGAAGACAGAACCGTAGAGCATGGAGTGTGTGTGTGCATGAGCGTGGGTGAGCTTGTGTGTGCATGTGAGTGTGTGTGTGAAAGAGCAGGAGTCTGTGCTCACTGGATGATGTCAGGATTTTAGTTTCTTTAAGCAAGCAGGCAGAGATGAACGAGAATGGTAGACCACCAAAGATGAGAGTCAGGAGAGAGAAAAGATGGACACGTCCAGGCATCGTGGAGAATAAGAAATGAGCAGCATCGACATCACCTCCCTGAGGCCTCCCTGACTTCACAGTCTTTGCACGGGAACCCTGCAGAGCCACCGGTATGGATACAGGCATACATACTTTACAGGTAGAAAGAGCAAGGAGGGAGTGCATGCATCCTTCCTAGTTCCAACCAACATGGTTTTGTCTCAGCAGCTCACCTGCCTCTGTTGTGTTTACTTATGGCTTCTAAGTGCCCAAGTGATGTGAGCTCTTTGCGGAGAGTTTCCTAAAAGGCCTGGGATCTAAGTATGATAAAGCTGCAAGTATCTGATATCAGGGACATAAACCAGATACTACACTGTTTTCTTGGGCATGGAAGGGTGATTCGGTCCATGAAGAAGCTGCCCTGGGATGGAGTGGTGACGGCAGCTGTCCAATCTGCCTGGAAGAACTCCAGAGAAGGGTGTTTCCTACCCCACTCCTCTACCATGACTTTATTGTTTAGACAGATCTCTACGAAATTTCACATAGATACGAGATTAGCAGATTGTTTCCTTCTGTGTATTTTTGTACTGGCCTCTCTGCTCAGATACTTTTTATGTGTTTCAGCGTATTGTCAGAGAAACCCGATGTGCCCCAAAAAGGCTACGGGGTTGATGTAGCTGTAAACTGCTTATTCTCATAAAGTGACTTATTAAATGATTGAGTTTGACCAATGCAAGATACTATTTTGGGAAATTAAATAATTGACCCCCTTTGTAAACCAAAAAGTCACTCAGGAATTTTTCATGTTTTTTTTTTTTTCCCTTTAACCTTTCATTTGGAAGGATTTCAAATGTATGAGAAAGCTGTAATAACATGTAGATACCTGTCTATCATGTCCCAAGGCATTCTGATTATCTTCATTTGACCACATTTGCATCATTTTTCATGCCTCTTTTTGCACTAACCATTTGAAAGGGAGGTGCGGACATCATAAAACTCAGCTCCTAAGGTACTGAGCGTGTACTGAACTCAAGGGCGACTCTGTGAGAGATCACGGTAAACACTCAGTGCAGTCCACCGCTCGCTTGTTCCTATTGCTGTCCGTGGAACTAGGCCAAAAGCCAATTATGACGGTGACATGGTCAACGCCCCTCTGTGTCACCTGGCTGCTCTCTCTTGGGGGCTGCCAGTTGGCAGCAGGGTGAAGGAATTTGCATTTTACTTTCTAGCTTCTCTTATCCAGTTTGTGAGCAAAAGCTGGGCAAGACATATTGAGCTCCTTACAAACTTGATCGTCTGTGAGTAATGAACTCTGGCTGGCAGAGCTTGGGAACGGGAATATTGCTTATTTTGCAAACAATAACCTTGACTACTATACTGATGTCATTTCCTCCTGTGTCTCCAGTGTGCAGTGCTCCCCCCACCCCCGGCAGCCTGTTTAGAACCCTCCAGGCAGAAACAATGGGTTTCTCTGTGGCTTCTAAGGACTGTTTTGAACCTTATTCTAATAGTATCACAGAACACCTTCCCTAATGTCTAACCTCATCTGTTGGTTACACTGGACCCCAGTTTTTTGAAAATGTTTTGATATATAGCCTTGTACTTCCCTCACTGGCTTGGCACACAACGTTTGCTCTAAGCATGTGTGGAAACTGAGAACCAGTAGAAAAATCCATGCCTAGGACATCAGTAACAGCCCCCCCACCCCAATTCTTCCCAATCCTCACACATACAAATTTTATACAAAGAACCTATTCCTGAATATTTGTATAGGGAAAGATGGATACATCGCTCCCTTAAAGTATCAGACTCTTTGTTTGGACCTCTGTCTCTCTAGGCAACGTGGATGAGTTTTATTTTGCTAACACATTCTCATGGAATACCAAGTTTGAGTGTGTGAGTCTACAAATAAGTGACCGATAAAGAATGTCTCAGTGGATTTTTGCCTCTGTTCTTCTGTTGCCGAAATAATCTTCTGAAGATAAGAAATCTGCTGGCCCACCCTTGTTTATGCTGTCTCTGATAAATGAGCTGCTTGCTCTAAGAAGGAGGGCTTGTCTTAGATTCCTGTCATGATTTCAGCATGCGATGTGGTGTGCACAGATGGGATTAGTTCTCTGGGGCAGATGGGAGTTGATGGTGTAGCTCTTTGTGAAGAATTTCTTATCATGTGGGGGCCTGGTGGGATGCTCTCCATGCATAGCACAGCGCTGAGTTTAGGCACTGAGGACCATAAGCAGGGAACGTGAGAAATAATCTTCAAAGGCTTTATGATCACTTTATAGAGTGATCTTACACACACACACACACACACACACCACAATGTACAATGTAGTGAGGTTGGAGTCGAAATTAGTGTCTCAATAAATGTAGACATGAACAAAGTTTAATTTCAGGATTTAATAAAAGAGTGAAAGGGGGGATTGTTGTGGTTTGATAAACAATTATTAGGGAGATGATCTATCAGTTAGATTTTACTTCATATAGGCCAAGGAAAATGACAATCATTTTTATATCATCTGTTTATATTTGTTTGTTTTATTTTCTTCTTTATATTTTCACAATACAACCAATTCTGGTAACAAAAACAACCAATTCTTTAACACCAGCCTGGTGTCCAATAACTTAGCTTACTCTTAAAGATGATTTTTCTATTTTTTTCTTTTACACGAAAGATTGTTTTGCCTGCATATGTGTATATATACACATGTATACCACTGGAGGTCAGAAGAAGGCATTTGATGTATTAGGACTGAAGTTAAAGATAGTTGTGAGACACCACGTGAGTGCTAGGAATTGAATTTATATTCTCTGCAAAAGAGATAAAGACTATCACTAGGCCATCTATCTCTCTAGTCCCCTCTTACTCATTTTTTTTCTTTAATTTTATTGGATATTCTCTGTGTTTACATTTTAAATGTTATACCCTCCCCTCACCACTCCCCTTCCTCCTCCCCCTCAACTTGCTTCCATGAAGGTGCTCCCTCTCCCAGTCACCCTCTCCACCTCAGTGCCTTGACCAGTTGATGATGTTGTTCTTCCCATGAGGTTGCAAACATTTCAGCTCTTTCAGCCCTTTCTCTAGCTCTTTAATTGGGGTCCCCATGTTCAGTCTGATGTTTAGCTGCAAGCATCCTCATTTGTATCTGTATGACTCTGGCAGAGCCTCTGAGGAGACTAACTGGAGTCAGTGCAGAGCATACAAGTTAAGGGCTCAGTGCCACAAGACTATATACCCTAATGATTCTCACAGGTTGGGGGTGTTCATGATCTCCTTTCTTCGGTTTTAACCACTAAGCTGGCTTGCAGGATTCAAGGGAATGCCTTAATAATAATGCATACTAATTTATCATAAGAGCTATGAAGGAAGAGCTGTGATGAAGAAATGTTTTGGGCAAGGTGTGAAGCAACAGGCATGGAGATGCTGTACCCTTTATATGGCAGACTTTATCACATGGTCCTGCTTGTGGATGGGAGTCAGACTGGAAGTTTCAGACTTCTGATCAGGCTTGGTTTTTCTTGGGATCGGTTTCTATTGAGGGACCCAAGAGTCACCACTCATAACAAAAGATAATATTGTTCCCCCAGATATTCCAGAAAGAGTTCTGCATCAAGGACCAGAATCAAAGATCAGATATCAGAGCGAGCAATGTATCTAGAATCCCTATTACTAGAGAAGCCATAAAAGTTTAAGGAGATGTATGCCAGGGACCAGGAGCAGAGATTTAAGAGAAGGATTTGTTATAAGCCACAACGTCATAGCATCATCTTTTTGAGGAACAGCAGCAAGAAGAAAGGTTGAGAGTTAGAGAAGCTGACTGCTGGTTGTTGGGGAGGTGATAACTCTTTCTGTTCATTCAATGCAGCATTAAAAATCAGGGTGTTTTCCCTACATGTATGTTTTGTACCACTGATATTAAGTCCCAAAAGAGGCCAGAAGAGGCCTTCAGATCCCCTGAAGTTATAAGTCCACCTGGGGGTGCTGGGACTTGAACCGGGTCCTCTGGAAGAGCTTCCAGTGTTTCTAACCACTGATCAATCTTTTAAGCCCCTGAACAAAGCATTTTAAGAGCCCACTTGAAACTTCGATGTCACTTAATGACAGCCCACTACACTGCGAAGTCAGACAATCAGATCCAGTTTCTGAGTCATAACTCCACGTGGAATATAAGCCTCAGGCTGCCTCGAGGAGGAAACATTTGGATGGAGAGTTTAAGGAAGTCTAGAAACTCTTCTTTTGTCCTTCGCTGGCAGAGGAGATGAAGTAGAAAAGAGACACGCTGTAGTTGACAGGATGCCATACCTCCAACAGGAAGAGGAGTGTGCTTGGGAAGAACCGCGGGTAGACATGTTGGGCTCAAACACGGGAGGCAAAGCATGGAATCTGAAGAGGTACAGTGAGGTAGGGAGACTAAGACTTGCAGGACCCCATGAGCCACACAAAGCTTTGGAAGTTTGACCTCCAGAGTAGAAGTGAGACTGTTGATGAAATCATCAGGATAGAACGTATTGTTGATTAACAGGACTTTCTTTTTTTTTTTTTTTAAGCCAATATACGAATGACAGACCACAGGGCTGGACTCATGACACAGCTTGTCAGGGTCCTCTGTGAAGGGTTCTGATTTCAGTTTGGGCAGATCAAGCTTGGAATATAGATACAGCACCCAAGGGGGAGAACTGTGGGCCTTAGGGAATGAGGACTGCTTAGGAGGGCGACAGTAGATTTGATCTACTCAAATCAGATCAGAAAGCCTTGGTTAGATATTGTGGGTAAGCTGTGAGCCTTTGGCAGGGTCTCAGAGAAAGAACACACTGGGAGAGAGGAGCAGAACATATCTGAGTTTGGGGGAGTTTCTCTCTTGTTCCAGGGAGAGGAGAAAGATGCAAACAAAAGGGCCATCAGAGAACTGAAAGGAAATCAGGGAAGTGTGATGCCATGGAAACCAAGGTTGCTAAGGAGACTCTTACAAAGCTAGAGCAGCCTCCTGAGTTTCCAAGAACCTGTGCAAATCAGGCTGAGGTAGTCATACCCCAGTAGCAGAGGAGATGCTGGAGTGTTTACCGGTAAATGACATCAAATAATCACGTTTCTGCCTGGCTGGGTTAGGTTTGCCCAATGTGTTCCATTTTTTCCTTGGGCTACTGTGAAAGATCTTACATAATATGAACAACACACGCAAGGCTTTCCTGAGTCCCTGAAAAGGAAGTGGGATGGCTGAGACCTGATGGCTTGCCAATGGACCGACCCTGCGGTTATAAACCAGGATGGTGCTAACAGAGGATGGATAGCAGATGAGACTCAAAATCAAGTGGCCTCCTAGGCACTGGCCACTGCTCGTTTTTGGAATATCATTGCTTTGTTCACGATCTATGACCCACCTCTAAGTGACCTGAGCAGGTGACCAGCCAGGACTTCCCAAGGCCCCTGTCCAGTGGGCCACATAGACAGTGGTGGAGCTTACTGTGTCTTTTTCACCAATCCAGATTCTCACTCAAATCTTAGCACACTTGGGCCCCTTCACTGTTACTCATGCTGGTCTTAGCAGGCTGGTAAGAACCGGATAGGCCTTCTGTGTAGGTTTCTCTCTTGTATCATTGCCAAATCACAGTTGGCCCCACTGACTTGGCCTGTCTCCAGCTTTGGGGCACCAAGACTCATTAAGCCTTCAAGTTCAAGTGAGGACAGTTTGAGCTGTTCTGTCCCCTCCCTCAAAGATCTCTAATGAAAAACTGCTTTTTTTGTTTGAAGATTGGCCTCAATTAGATTAGGTGGGGACTAAAGCAAAGACTGAGTATCCCAGGTGCCTTATGTCGAGGGAAAAAAAAGCCCACACATGGAAACCATGTCAGGCCAGTGTACAGGACTCTTGTGATGAGCAGAGGGGCCCCTGGTTCTCCAGACATCAATAGCTTCTTGGCACAGTCGATCCTTTGAAACTGTTCTTTCAGCATCAATTACAAAGTCTTCTTGGGGAGCTCTTTTGAGCATGCCAGCATCTTGCATTTGAAACATGCTCACCCTCATCCATCTTTGTAACATTTTTCCCCATTTAAATCAATGTTCCCCTTGTCCAAACTGCTCATGTCCCCATTGAGACTTTAAAACAACACAGATCTTGGAGCTTGGAGCTGCTCTTGATGCTTCTTACAAATGTGTTTGAAATTTATTTTAGGATAATTATCATTCAATAACTATTTCCCCACCCAGTATGGGGTGCTTTCTCCCACCTTGTCAACCCCATGCATTGATAGATGTGAGTCTTCTGTTGACTTAAAACAGCTTAATCTCTTGACTTCTAGAGAGATTTCATACACACAGATGAGAAAGACCAGTTGACTTAGAAACAGGGAACTGTGGTTTAAACGTGGGCTGCAGTGTGGCAGGAGACTGGTCTGCTGCTTTGCCCCCTGGGAGAAACCCATGCTAGATTGGGTTTTGCTAGCATTTAGGGGGATTTAGTAGCTCCCCAAATGAAGTTCCTTAATAATTCACATTTTTGATGTCCTCTTATGGGCTGTCAAGCTGGGTGGGCTGGCTTCCCATGACAAAGTGTGGAAATGTCTTTTCTCCACCATTTTTTCCTCTCAGTGTTTTCTTTGGTTACCCACAGGAGAGAGGGCCCTTTCTTAAATAGCCTACCAAGGGCCTGCCTTGTGAATAATTTCTTTTTAAAGTGAACTGTAAAAGTAGACTTCCTTTTATTATTATTATTATAGCAAACAAAGAGTGAAGGAGATGGAAAAAAATTGAGACCAGTGGATGTGGTTAATGCTGGTGCCCACTTTTCCTTAAACTCATGTAGAATGTTCTGGAAGGCTAATTTTATGGCAGTAAGAGCTTGTTTACCTCAGCCCAGGTGGGAAGGGAAAGGTGAATTCATCAGCACTCACTCGCCCTTCAGGACATGAGTACACTTTCATCGGCAGGTATCCCTGACTCTCTGATTGCTAGGTTTCCGAGTTTGCCAGTACTGTTCCTGTGCACTGACCCCAGACTGAGCTGTTGTCCTGTTATTGGCTCTTGCTACACTTCACTCCAGCCCCTGGAGTCCTCTCCTTTCTGGCCAGTTTCGTCTAATACCCCAAACACACAACCATACTGGGCACTCCTCTCCACTAACTACCTGGTTGCTATATCCTACATTCAGTGCTTCGTATGTACCTACAGCATAAATGGAAAAGCTCATTTGAAGTGTTCTCTGTAGATTTATGTTAAGTTGATAGATGATTGGACAGTGGAGAGGTAGGTGGGGAAAAGGAAGGAAAATGGAAGTGGAGGAGATTGGAGGGGAAAGCAAGATAGTGCTGGAGAAAGCAGACTTAGATCCAGGAGGACTTAATCAGTGATAGGTAGCTATGAATATTTTAAGGGTTTCTGTAGGTCTTTTATGTCATATAGAAGGGCAGTTTCTGTCTTTGTCTATTGGATGTAATATTATGGTATAGAGGGTTTGTGGATTGAGAACTGAATATATAAACCTGAATTAAAAGTGATCGGGCCTTAGTCATGTTTGTGCAGGGCAGTGGGGTAAAGAAACACACCAGAACAGAAGCACCAGGGCGGGTGGGGTGAACTGCTTGGGACGGTAATCTCGTGGAGAGTGTAGCTTGTGGACCGAGTGACAGAGTCCATGTGCTCGGCTCTAAACTAGAACGGTGGCCATGGAGTGAGACCACAGGGGGACGATAAAGAGATAAACCATTTCATTTTCTCAAAAAATATTTACTGTAACAGTTCTCTCCCATGTTTTGAGCTTGAAAGATATTTTGGCTATGCCTAGATTTAGTAATTAGTCTCACACATGACAGTATTCGTGATAATTATATATATTTTTAGATTATATATTCTTTAAAGTAATGACAGTGATTATGAGGCAGCACTCTATTACTCTAATAAGATATCTAAGGCAATAATCTTTAAAAATAATAAAGGTTTCCACTCACAGTTTCAGAGGTTTCTGTCCATGGTTGTCTACTGCTTTTGAGTCTTATGTCAAGGTTCAAAAGCCAATTGAAAAATGGACATCACAGCAGGAGTGCAAGGTGGAAGGAATGGAAGGGAAGTGGATCTGGGGGCACTGGAGAGGCTGGAATGCCAGTACTCTTCAGGGCACACCCACGATAACCACACATCTCAGTATAACCTCTACTTTTTAGGCTTCATCAGCATGAAATAGTGTCAGGCTGGGGACCAAGCATTTAGCACACAGGACTTTGGGAGATATTTTAGACCCATTTTTGTTTGCTCAGTGGTTCTAGTACAGGGAAGACATATAAGATTCTTTTCAAAGTATTCTGTAGAGTGGGAAAGTTATTCCAAAGTTACTGTATTTATAGCTAACATAATATACTAATATAACTAATCAGTAAATACATATTAAATCTGATCCGTCTTATTCCAAAATAAATTCTAGAGCTAAAATTAAGACACAAGCTTTAAAACCCTCAGAAAACAGGGTTAGCTAGGTTAGACGTTGGGTGGTTTTTTTGGTTTGTTTGTTTGTTTTTACATACAATTTCAAAACTACAGTCATAAAAGATAAAGAAATAGTTGAACTAGGCTCTACCAAAGTCAGTTTTCTTGTTGTCATTTTGTTGTTATATAGCCTAGGCTGGCCCCAAACACATTTTCACCTACCCAGTGGGAAAATATATGGGAAGATAAAGGATCTATCTCCAAAGTATGTAAAGAACCCTTACTACTCAAAAGCGAAAAAGATGAGCAACCAAATCTGAAAACGGACAAATGTTATAAATAGACGTTTCTCCAAAATAATAATACACATGGGAAATTAGTTCATGAGACGATTCTTACTATCCTTAGCAGTTGTGCTCCTGAAGACATGCCCAAGGGAAGTGAAAGGCAGATTCAAAAGGTCGCTCACAAATGCTCTCAACAGCATTCTTCAAAATAGCCCGATGGGGAAAACACCCAAATGCCCAACAAAGGTGGGTGTCCCATCCACACAGTGCACAATGGTCTGACTGTGTGGGGGACTGAAGTCTTGATACATGGAACAATGTGGATGAGGCCAGTGGGGGACAGTAGTCACAAAGACCACATCCTATGATACCCTTTAGATGAATTACCCAGAAGAGGTAAATCTATAGAGGCAGAGGGTAGATTAGTGCTTAGGTTATGGATGGGTAAGAAATGAAAGGAAGCAAATGGGCTTGGGGTTTCTTTTTCAGGAAAATATGATTAAAATTAGTTTTAGGGGTGGCTACATTATCTTAACAGCTGTGCAAAAAGTTTAATTTTAGACTTATAATAGTTTGGCTATATATGAATTCTGCTTCATTAATAACACATACATATTTCAAATCATTTTATTTCAAGAAGTCCAAAAAATCATCTAAATGTTCTTCTGATGCCATTCTATTCCTTTCTGTGTGTTCTATGTATGTACTGGGTCTATGACATGCTAATGTTATATTAATATTATGCAACTTTTTTGATGACATTGTACTATATATTATTATATTATGTTATATTATATTATATGAGTTCTTGTTCAGATATAGTCTCTCAGACTTATGTAGTCTTGCATATATAGTACAAGTAACAAGGACTCAACACATTTGATATTCCTCCGCTCTCCTACCAGAGCTCCTGCCTTCAGTAACATAGCCTCTCAACTTTTGGGACACAGCCCATAAGACAGAAGGACAACTGCTGTGTTATTCTCACCCTTACCCCAATGGTTAGCTACTTGATATGTCACAAAGCAAGAACTCGGGGTTGTTGCTGCATCCTTTAGGGATAGCCAGCCTCCAACTGACTTTTGGAGAAATCAGGACAGACTCTGTTCTTCCCACCCCATTCCCGCAAATCAACAACTGTGTCATAACATGATGGCTGCTAAGAATGACCCGAGGGTCTACCAGATGACCCTGCTGTAATGACGCTGCCTGGACCCAATGTTAACCTTGGTCCTCAGAGCATGACTTAACTACGGCCATCACTGCAAAGTTATGAATGGAGATACATTGTAGCCTATTTTAGTCTCCAAGGTGATGTTTAAGGCTTTCCTAAACACTTGAAAATTATTTATCAATTAACTAAGCAGACAATCACTAAGGCCCTACTGGGGACTAGCCTTTATATTTCAGCTAAGACTGCAGAGAAGATGCACTCTTTTCCTAATTAATTAGATTTGCTGTGATTTGGGATAAGGACAGAGGCCCAAAGAATACCCATAAATATTGGCATCTGGTAATGGGGGTGATAGTCTCTTCGTAGGGAATGTGTCAGTGAAGAGGAAAAATGCAAGCTGTATTGCAAAGGAGAAGTTGGAGTTTATTAGTCTGCAGAGGACTTGGGGTGGGGCTCTGATGAAGACAGGTTAGACAGAAAACTATTGTTCTAGAAAAGTACTGAGTCACAGGAAGGGTCTTTTCATGCTGTAGGCCAGGGACTATTGCACGTACAAGGTGGGGCAGACGAGAGATGTGAGGTTGGTATCAGAGCAGTTTGTGAAGGGGCTTGAGCCGAGAGTGAGGGTTTTCAGCAGCACTCAGTGAGAGGAGCTGGCAGTCAGGGTTCTTTCTATCCAGGACAGCGGTGGTCTGGTACTTGAGTCTGAGGGCATGGAGTCTGCGTGGTGGTGGAGGTTTTCATTCTGCTCTTCAGTGTCCTGATGGGAATATGTGAAATGCAGTGTCCCCTCCCACAGCCAGAGGAGCCATAAGCAGACTTCCTACACCTGCGCCCTCTGTCCACTCACAGTTTACCTCCTCGTTTCCCACATTCTCGGCTTTGTTAGTCATTTAAGATGTGGGTCATGTGTCTGGAGAATAAAGTGGTCTCCCCACCATCTGGGTCTGTCAGGGCTTAGTAGGGGGTGTGTATGGAGGTCATATGCAGAATGAGTAGGAAGCAGGTCACAATACAGCAGCATCTCTCCATTCCAAAATGGAAATGTTCTCTGCATCCCTGACACCCTCCCCCAAATCCCCTTCACCTCAGAAAACCAAGAAAGGTGAGGATATGAAACCTTGAAGAGTTAAACCTCAGCTAGCCTCTAGCAGAGAGCAGGACCAATGCCTTGGGTGGAGCCCAGACCTAGCTGTATTTGTCCTCACTGCCTTCCTTTGTGGGCATCCTCCCTTCCTTCCTCCCTTTCCCTGCTTTTCTGTTGCCTTCTGCCCTGTCCAGAGACAACACCCATGTAGAGATCATTTGTTCTATTGCTAACCTAGGCAGGATGCCTGGCAGGGGAATGAAGCCAATGGTTGACACATCAGACTTCCTCTTGTGGGAGGCAGGGTGGAAATGGGCTTGGAGGATATGATAATACTGTGCACACTATGTGCACACACCATATATATATATATGTATATATATATACACACACATATATATATGTATATGTATACATATATATACACCAAATATGTGTGTGTGTGTGTGTGTGTGTGTGTGTGTGTATTTGGCATATAGTCTATGACAACTATGCATTTCACATTCTTCTTGTGTTGTGACTAGCTGATGTTTTTAATCCCCATTTTCAGAGGGGGAAATGTAGGCTCCTGGATGTTGACTACTTAAATAACCTTAATTGTGAGTTGGGATGGAATTTGTTTCTAGTGATTCCTATTACTCATGATATCTTGGGGACTTTTGGTTCTGAGGACCCCTTATGGAAGAAGAGTACTGGAGGCCTAGAGATGGCTACCTACTCCCCTTGGGATGGGCTCCGAAATCTTTTGAGTTTGAGCCCAGTGGTTTCACTCTTTGAGGTTTTTCTCCACCCTCCTCACAGTGAGCATAGCAAGAAGTGAGCTTTTTGCTTTGCAAAAGAAGCACTAATTGCAGTCATTAATGCATAATTACAACATAGAACAAAGGTGATTACATGTATCATTGCTTGTGTCGATGGAATTTAATACTCACTCTGTTTAAGCTCCACTGAAGTCTGTTCCTGCATTGCCAGTTTTCACAGTTCACTGATCATGTGTGCCATCTCAAATTGGTAGCTTATAAAAGCAGAAGAGACCTTGAGAAGAAGTCTTGGTGGCCAAGGCAGTTTGGGGGATGGAGGTTTGATTACTAGGTAAAGGCATTCGGATGGTACATTAGTTCTCTGTGTCTGTGATAAGACACTGACCGACAGTCACTTCAGAAAGAGAGAGTTTATTAGGCTTACAGATCACAGTCTACCACCGAGGCAAGCCAAGTCAGGAGCTCAGGTAAGAACCCAGGGGAAGGAACAGGGCTTCCTTGCTAAGCTTGCATTTTTATACAACTCACCTGCTCAAGGGAATGCTACTACCCAGAGTGAGCTCTGCTCGTCCTTATGAGTCATTAATCAAGAAAGTAAATACCCCCCCTCCCCAAGATGAGATGTATCCACAAGCCAGTCTGATGGAGGCCATTCCTCAATTGAGGTTTCTTCTTCTCAGGTGACTACAGTTTTTGTCAGGTTTACAGAACAATGCAGCTCATAGGGTAGATATCCTGTAGCACAGGAAAACCAAGAAGTCATTTGGAAGAAGAAATGCTCTGGGCTACAGCTTCAGTTTTAGAAGCATGGGTCTCATGGGCTCATTAGTGTGGGGACTGGAAGTTGTTTGTTGGAATGGATAAAAAACAAAGTACTCAGAGTACTATAAATGAGATATCTGAATCTCCACCCCTTGTCCAAGGCCAGCATGGGAGAGGGGATGGAAAGATCATAAGACCTGGAGGTCAGGGTGGACTGGAGTTTCGTACATGACAGGGCTGCTGCACTTGTGAACTCACAGCAGGTGTGGTTCTCAGGACAAGACGGAGCTAGTATGACGTGGGGAGGGGCTCATGAGACTCCACTCATATCTGAGGAACTGATGGCTTCTCAGGGAGGAAGGGTCACTTTACTTTAAGGGTGTGGCCTCTAGTAGGTTAGCATGTCCAGTGGACAGTCCCAAACCTGTGAATGTTTGAAAGCACAAATTGGACCAGAGGGGTTATTTTTAAAAATAAAACCTTTTAAGGAAAACATAAGTTGGGAGGTGACAGAAAGGCTGGAGGGAAAGTAGATCTGAGAAGAATTAGGATATGGAGTCCTACTGTGTTAATGCGATCACACACATAATATAAAATGCTCAAAAAATTAATAAAATATGTTTTAAATAAAGGCTGATAGGAAAGGATCCTGTCTGGATTTAAGAAGCAGAGTTTGGGGCTGGAGAGATGGTTCGGTGGTTAAGAGCAGTGATTGCTCTTCTAGAGGTCCTGAGTTCAAATCCCAGCACCCACATGGTGGCTCACAACCATCTGTAATGGGACCCAGTGCCCTCTTCTGGTGTGTCTGAAGATAGCTACTGTGTATTCATATACATACAATAAACAACTAAAAATTTTAAGAAGCAAAATTGGTAACCCCAACTCTGTCAGTGTGAGCGCTGACCTCAGATATGTGCCTTGGCTTTGATGAGGGACTTTCCTTATGTAGATCATTTTGTATGGGCCCTTTTTACTCCGTACCTTTCAGACAGCAAGGAAGGCCATGTGAAGAACTCATGCCAAGAGCTTGAAAACAAATCAAATCAGAGCTGCAGCAAAACACTTTCTACTCCTTCCTGTGTTTGTAAATGATATGATATAAGATCTAAGGGAAATGTGTGGTGGTTTCATGTTTGAGAACAGGGTCTTCTTGGGTGACATCTGCCATGTAAGTCCCATTTTCATTGGAAAAGTTCTGCCTATAGTTGATGTGGGATTGACTGTTATAAGTAATAAAAGCTATTCTACAGTGGTTTAAGGTTATGGAAGTGTGATTCCATTTGTGCAGCTTGAGTTTGGTGTTAGAGGAGGGCAGAGGTGAAGTCATCTAGAACCAGTGGTTGGAGAGGAGAGAGAGTGAAGAATCGCCGATGTAGGGTGGAGGCTGAGAGTTGAGTGAGTTCTATTTCTTCTGCCCAATTCCCGCTGTTCAAAAGTCTATCCCAGTCCTGTAGTGGATAATAAAGGAAGCCAGAGGATGTCTCTTAGTCTGCCTGGAAGAAAAGGAAGGCAAGTTTGGACAGTCAGTGGACAGACTTGAACATGGGAGTTCTGTCAGTATAAGAGCTCAACTTTAGGGGTCCAGATCCAACTTCCTAGTTTCCAAGCTGACAGAAGCCTTTCAAAATCTCCTAGGATGTTCCTGGGTGTACTCAAGGTAGGTAGCTCATGTGTGGCCTACCTGTCACCCATTCTGGACAAAGCACAGCACCCTGAGAACATTTGGTTGGTGTTAATGCTGGCAACTTGTATTCTAACAGTATTCTACTCACTTCCTCATGATTGGGTTTGAAACCAGATGCCATGGTGGATTAAATGGAAAACCCCTTCATTCGGGGTTCACAGTCAAGCCCAGAAACCTGTCTAGGAAACCATGTCAGAAAACAGTCTTGAGCCAAATGAAAGGGAACACAAAAATGGGCCATTTTGTCATCAGAATCCCCTATCCCAGCTGTACAAACCAAGCTAATGAGGCAGTGATGTAATCTATTGTGATAAAGGACAAAGTGACTTCCCATGAGGTGAAGCATGGACTTCCCATCCTGGTGATGTCTATAGTTGCTCTCTCCCAAGCTCTAGGATGATTCCAAACACTAGCCATCTGAAGCGAGTATTGGATTGTTCAATACTCCCGAAGTCCTCAGCCTTTTACATTTTACTCCTCACCTTCCGATTACTATCCAACAGCAGTCTATCTGGTGGCATAGTGCGCCGTGTCTGAACACAGCACCACACAGTTCTGCGCCCCTTCCAGAGCTCAAGTACAAAGAAACAGAAGTTCTTTCTCCAGGTCCAAGGACTAGAGACAGGTTTTTTGTTTTGTTTTGTTGTAGGTATAATAAAAAATAAAAGCACCTTCGCTTTGTATTCATAAATGCTTAAGCCATGGCTGGTAGGTCAGCATATACTGTGTACAGGAACGTTGCTGTCATTCCTGGTTTAGTATTTTTTTTTGAAGGAGTCCCACAGTCTGTTTGCTCTTTATGAATCATATCTCATAAACTGCATAGGCAGTGTGCTATCAAATTGTGTATGAGCACAGTCCTTGACTTCCTGTGGCTCTTAAATCCACTGGTGAGCATACACTATGAGGTAGAGACCTGGGTCTCCCCTCATTTCCTTTGTCCCTCACACCTGGCTTCAGAGCCAACATCATGGATGCTCAACAGATAATCGTTGAGTACATAAACAGCGGAATGGCCTTTTAACATATGTGTCACAATATGTGTCCTATTTAGGCTTCTTATTGCTGGGATGAAACACCGTGACCAAAAGCAATCTGGGGAGGACAGGCTTATTCCGCTTTCTCCTAAGTGTCACAGTTCCTCATCAAAGGCCATCAGAGCGTGAGCTCAAACAGGGCAGGAAGCTGGAGGCCTGCTTTCTTAAAGCATACAGGACCACCAGCTCAAGGATGGCATTGCCTTCAATGGGCTGGGTTCCCATTTCAGTCACTAGTTAAGCAAATGCAAGCTTGCTCACAGCCTGATTGTATGGTGGCATTTTTCTCAAATGAGGCTCCCTCCCATCAGATTGTTTTAGCTTTCGTCACATTGACATAAATCTGTCAGTTTAGAATATGAGTGTAGGTGTGGTGGCTTAAGTTATGAAGCACATTTCTTTTTACTTATCTTCGGTGCTTTTTTTTTTTTTTCAAAATTGAGGATTATCCAAAATGGTAGTTTTTCTTACTCATAATTTTCCGCCAAACACTACAAGGCAGGCAGTATGCATCTGTTGATATGACTTGTTTGTCTGAGGTTTTTAGCCAAAGCGGCTGATGAGAGAAAAATAAGTAAGACTCATTTTTAGTCTTTGACATCTGGTTAATGTGTACTTGAAATTAAACAACTCAGACTCACTGCAGAGGGACATGTTCAGTTACTGAATAAAGAAGCAGGCCAGCTGCATTTATCACAGCCTCATGACAAGAATTGGCTGGAAGCTCAGGGTTGTAATAGGTGTAGGGGAGGGCTTTTCCACCCCCATTTTATTAAGGGAGAAGCTATAACTTTTGTCGAGTGGCTTCCCAGTAACTTGTAGTTGATGAATGTGGGATTTGCCTGTCAAGACCCAGACTACTGACCATCAAGGTGCTCTCCATGAGGAGCTACAACTCATCCGTATAATCTACATTTTTTTTCTGATTTCTTTCATACACATCACTTTACATATATGGTTGTAGAGTTATCTTTGTAGTTATTCACAGATTTTTTTTTTTTAATGTAAAGTGGTTAACCTCAATCTCAAGTTTAAAGTGCTTTCTTTTGAATTAAAAAAAAAAAAGTCTTCTCACATCACCAGGATCTGGATCTTACACTTTGGTCCTCAAGTGGTGGATCAATACTCTCCTTGATGTGCTGAGCTTCTGAGATCCCTCTGGAGGTACCAACCTGACTCTTTTATCAAAAACTCTGTTAGCTGCTCGGTCTGCTTAAAACTGTTGCCTGAAGCAATCTCAGTGGCTAAGACCTTTGAATCATTCAGTTGTTTTTTTTTTTTTTTTCCCCCAAATGTTACCTTGTAAGAGAGTAGCTTTCTGATCATCAATAAAGTATCAGGCACATGGCTGGTCACATGACTGGTCACATGACTGATCACTGGGCTGCTCTTCTAGTGTTCATGATTACCTGAAGATTCCTTTTGTTTGTGTATTTATTTTTCCTGCCCCCACTATCTCCACTCCCTCATGTGTAACACGTTTATCATTAATTCCAAGGAACAAAGCCTTTTCACACCTCACTTGCTGTGTGTCTGGAGTAGCACACACAGCAAACATTTGACAAAAGATTATGGGAGGAGTAACTGTCAGAAAGTAGTTCCTTCTAACTGGTTCTTTTATCTTCATTATTTCTTATGTTTCTGGTTTTATAACATGGATATAATACTTTTATATTTTTATTGTGTAAAATTATACCGGCTTTCAAGAAAAAAAAATAAGGCAAGGTTTTAATTTATAGATCAAACTAGCCTGGTCTGTAGTTATCCAGCCTCAGCCTTGAAGTTACTGAAGTTACAGGTGTACCCCCTGCCCACCCTAGAAATATTTTTTTGATAAATACTAGACCCATAGAGAAAAGTACCTGCAAAGCTGTCCAGCTAAAAGCTTTGGAAAGTATAGCTTACAGGTGGGACACTGGTACAGTGCCCCCCAGAGAGAAGACTTTCTGCTGTGTCTGGAATTCCTGCTCATGTCATAGACTATCCATAGGCAGAGCAAAAATATGTCTTCCACTTACCATCCTTGCAGACGGTTGCTTCTAGTTCTGTTCAATCTTACAGATGTTACTGGTGTGTGTGTGTGTCTGTGTGTATACAAACATATAACACACACATATAATCCCAATGCTGGGATTAAACACATGTACCACCATGACTAGCTCTTACCACACATTTTGACACTGTTCTTTGTTGTGCTTTGTTGTTCTTTCCACACCATCAAGCTAAGGCATAAGCAGCCATCCCAGAGTGAAGGCTGCCCGGGCCATGCTGTCAACCGTGTCCCTTGGGAGGTCTTCACACTGGATTGGGGCCTAGCATTTCACCCTACAGATGTGGTAGTGTGAACATGTGACCTCTGTCTCAGGACAGGGCTTTTGGGTAATAATGCACCTGAGAAAGGACATAAATAAAATATCGCCATGGTCCTCTTTTAACAGCATGTTGTACATAGGAGGGCAATCATGGTTTAAAGTAAAATTACAGACGAATATTCTTCCTTATAGCTGCTGCATGTCTCATTTGTTTGATAATACACAGAAAGTTTTCCTTCATTAAGGAAAGGCAAAATACCAGATAAAAATCTAGGTGCTACACATTCTAACATTGTGATTTCAGTGTTATCTTTTGTTGCTGTATAGTGTAAATTCTGTACAGAACTGGGAGACTGTTTACATGGAAAATCACAACTGTGTCATCTTGAAAATATCCCAAATGTGGGAGAGAGCAGTATGCCATTCCTTGTATTTTTTAGTGAGATATTTTAGAGTGGTTGTAGCTTTCTGTCATTCATGTGATTAAAGTCTAATGTTATAGTTTGCATTGTCTCTTTACCTTTTTGACATCTTCATGGAATAGGAAAGTATCTATTGTCAGAATTGTCTATGAAGACTAAATGCAAGGATGGGTTTATCAAAGATGCATGATTAGAGCTGATGTTACTACAAATGCCAATAAGTCCGTAGATGTAGAAGACAAAGGGTACCTTTCTGTATTAAAAAATTATGTTATGTATGAGTGATTTATCTGCACATGTGCCTGTGTGCTAGAAGAGGGCATTGGATCCCATTACAGATGATTGTGAGCCACCATGTGGTTGCTGGGATTTGAACTCAGGACCTCTGGAAGAGCAGTCAGTACTCTTAACCACTGAGCCATATCACCAGTCCCAAAAGGTATCTTTTGAAAAGAATTTTTTGCTAATCTATTATGGAGGAGAGGGTTTTTTTTCCCCCTCTGCTTTCATTAGTCAGCAATGTGGCTTAAAACCTAGTAGCAGTACTGTTTCATTTGATTTTCGTTAACAACTGAAGTTAGTAAACAAATAAAAATGCTCACCATCCACTTAAAATGAATTAAAAACTTACACAAAACCATAAAAGTTTTTTCAGGGAATGTGTGGGCTGGGCTCTCACGGTTTCATCTCTTTAAAGCCACACCGACTCTAGAACCACAACTGATGTCATTATGTCTGGGGTTACAACCTCAACTGGCACCATCACGAATTGGTATTACAGCTGATAAAACAGCGACCTTTGTTGGTAATAGCACTCTAGTGTTGGACCCAGCTGGGTGTGGCATTCAGGTAATCCTCAGAGCAAATGCTCCCCAGTCCCTCACGAGCTCTCCAGGATCCTCTGTGGTTATTAAGAAGGCTTTGGCCTCCATATGCATTGGTAAGACACGCTCTCCGAGACAGATTGCTCAACCACCAGGACAGTCAATTCTCTCTATTCGTAAGTTCTTCGTCCATTGATTTAGCCAGCCACAGTCAAAAATATTTAGGGAAAACTCCATTGAACATGTACAGACTCTTTTCTCTTGTCATTAACCTGCCCACTCCGACTCTTCCATGCTGAAATAGTGAGTGGGATTTGTAATGAAACGTACTGAGATCTGACAGCGGAGCTTTCTTTTGCTACAACAGCAGAGTGTCCTGTTGCACTGCTGTCTCCGTCTGTGTAGAGCGGTGTCAGACTACTTCAAAGAGTCTCTGTCTGTGACCTGGAGAAGCTCTCCGGTGTGGGGACTTAACGACTTGCTCTGATCCTGGCTCTTGGATCTTGGAAGTAGAACTGAAGCCAGCATTTCCTTTCTGTAAAGGGCCACAAAGGGGAGATCTGCACACTTTGTAGGTCACATATTCTTCCCCTGACTGCTGCCACTGTGGTTGTAGGACAGGAGGAGCTGCAGATATTCCTAAACCAATGGGCTTGGTTGCAGCTGTCTGCCAGGAAAGTTGTATTTGCAAAACAGGGGTTGAGCACCCTTGGCCCATAGGGTTGTTGCCTGTTGATCCTTAAATTATAAATCCCTTCTGGCTTCTTCTTATGTAAGTAAAGATTTACTACAGTAAGTCACCTAGCTGTCTAATTCTCGAAAGACTATGCCTATGACCACTTACCTCTAACTATTCCTTTATAAACACCTCCTTTGCAAATACCACGCTTCCCTGATGCTAGCCATATTTTTAATTTACAGCTTGCTTGCCATTTGTATTGCTCTTTGCTCTCGACTTACATTTCCTGCAGACCGCAGCTCTGCTACAATTGCCCTCCCTTACTTATATTTCCATTTTTACGTGTGTTTAAGCTTGCCCTGAAAAGGCTTTTGCTTGAGTGATTTTTTTTTTTTTTTTTTTTTTTTTTTTTTTTTTTTTTTTTTTTTGGTACCTAGGGAATTATGGTTAACCTTGTTTCAGATCTTCAGGATGTGACTGGTTAACCTCTTACAAAACATACCTTCCATTTTTAAGTGGAGCTCAACCACATTTAACAAGCCACTCTTCTCAAAGGGCAAATAGGATCTGGAGACAGAATTTGTCTTGGCAAGTCATTTACAAAGATCAGTGTTGGTCTCTGAACTGAGTCATCCCGGGAGAGCTCTTTGGAAACAGGCCTTGCCTGGCCTGGGTTGTATACATGTCTCTGATTCTACATCATTCCCTCCTATCCTCCAGCCTACCTCACACTTTTGTCTGTTTCCATGAAGCACCTCTCAGTCTCTCCCCCCCTTCTCCACTCCAAACTCTTAAGACTTCACCGGCAGCCAACAAAGTTGATGTTGGCAGAACTTGCTACTTACACACATAGAGGCTGGTAGACGTTTTGGATTTACGGCATATTCCTTTCCCTCTTCAGCAGTTCAGCCCCAGCCCTGGATGCAGGTGATCTGTGTGACCCATCTTCCTTTATGTCTCACTTGATACTCTGCCTTTCTCATGACAGGTTGCTGAATGCTATAAAGCCAGGACTTGTTAAAAAGATCAATAGATTGCCTACCCCCATCGCAGGATTGGTGAGTATCTATAATTGAGATTTATTTTCCAGTGTTCTTTGCTCTAACCTAAGGGTCACAGTGGGGCCATTTATCACAGTTCTCTTTGGCAATATGTATTCTACTGGAATGAAAAGGCACTGACTCCACTAAGCTAAGAGGTTCCTTGAACGTGAAGAATTCCAGCCATGTTTAAATGGCACCTTAATCATTGTTTGTGTTGTTCCCAAGAGTGATAAAGTCCTCCAGTCTTAAAGAGGTAAATTTGCTTTGGGGTAAGAGGCTGATAATTCAGTTGACCCCAGGAAGGAATGTGATTTTAATTACATTTTCTCTTCACAATGCTTCAGTGCCTTCCCCTTCAGTGGAGGGGACTGGGGGGAGAGATAGCTTCCAAGAGGGAACATCAGCTCCATAACAAGTTGCTTCTTTCAGTGTTAGAACTGTGTTGGTTTAAATAT
The DNA here is from genome assembly GCF_963924665.1 of Micromys minutus. Classification (NCBI taxonomy): domain Eukaryota; kingdom Metazoa; phylum Chordata; class Mammalia; order Rodentia; family Muridae; genus Micromys; species Micromys minutus. The sequence goes on from NC_137969.1 coordinate 123,159,451, forward strand.
TCCAACACTGTCTAGTTGTAAACCAGATTCTCTCAGGACCAGAGTTATCCAGTGTTATCTGGGGAACTCTGCAAGTATGGCCCCAGCCCTTCCAAGTCTACTTGTGGGATCTCTAGAACTCAAGTGTTCAGGCAGAAATTTTTTTTCCTGTATTGATATATTTTATAATTCTTGCCAATTAATAGTAGCCATTTAACTAATTCTGCCTTTTGTTGTAAAAAAGGGGAATATAGAACAAGAAAATGACCAAAGCTCTATTCTCTATTCTTGAAGAAGACACACACACACAGACACACACACTCACCTAACACACACCACACACACACAAACACACACACACACCACACACACACACACACACACATACACCACACACACATACACCACACACACATACACAAACACACATATACACAAACACACATGCACATACACACACACACACACACACACACACCACACACATACACACACCATACACAAACACACACACACACACACACACACACACACAGATGTGTGGCCTGGTAATGATTTGCTGACTGTTTTCTTGATTATGCCTTCTCTGCCTGGGTTTTTGCCTGAAAACAATGAGAAAAATGTCAGGAATTTGGGCTGGCTCCTGCACGGGCCTTGCTGATTGTTTCAAAGTTTCTTAGTTATATCATGATGACTGGTTAAAATCAGATGTGACAAGAAGCAATTGTGCTTGAAGCCTCTGGGGGTCCTGGTGGGAAGGCATGGTATCAGCAAGTTGGATAAACTAGATTTTTTCATTAGGAATTGCAATTTCTGTGGATTCGTTTTCTTTCCTTTATCAGTTGATAGAGAGTTGGAGATTAGATATTAAAATGCCATCTAATGTTGTTTGTCAAAAATCGTGTAGCCAATTAAGTTAATAAGTAAGGCATGGGTAGCTAGATACACTTAGGAAAAGTAGTTTTAAATAATTATATGAAGCAAATAATATATGGGTATAATTAATATATCACATATGTTAGTATGTACATACATCCATTATTTTAGAACTTTTTATTAAGGCTATCTCTTCCAGATGTTGAAGCTATGGTTTTTATGACTGATCTGTTCTATGCCTGCTTGGCCTTGAGCCTGGGGCAGCTTCTGACCTTGCTGACCTTGCAGCTTTGAGGCGTAGTGTCCCAGGAACAAGCTGAAGCACAAAGTGAAGAGGCCCCAGGCAAAGCTTTCGAGCTGCTTAGAGCTCTGTATACAGTGTGTGCATTCACAGTAGCTAAAGGGACAGGGGATTAGATACCTTAATTGCAAATGAAACTCACGAATCATTTTAGTAAAATTACAGGTTTGAATACATGCATTTATTGTGACATTTGATATTTTTCTTGGGGGGGTGGGTTAGTGGTAATGTGTAGTGTGTGCTGTATGGCACATGATCATGAGTATTTGTGTGTGCCCATGCAGGACTTTGAGTGTCTTCTTTATTCCACTTTGTGTTATTGCTTTGAAGCAGGGTGTCTCGCTGAACCTGGAGCATGCTGGTGTTTACAGGTGTGTGCAGAGCATGCTTGGTTTTTGTATGTGAATGCTACAAATTTCACCTCAGATGTTCATGCTTGCAGAGCAAATACTCTGATCCTTTGGCCTATCTTCCAAGTCCTATTGTGCTATCATTTACTTTGGATCGAATGCTTTTTTTTGCATGACCATCAATTTGATGGATGCAAAGGGACTTTAGCTGTGCTCCTGCCTATGAATTTGTTTTCTTTTTCTCCTCCTCTTCCCCCCATGTTCTAGATATTTTTAGCTGACATTTCCTTGCTTGTTTTTTATTCTTTTTAACTTAACATCATTTTTTTCTCTTCTGATCATATTTAATATTTTAATGTTAAGTTCTAAGTAAATTACCTTGTGGTCATTCAGCATCTAGAAAATGCTTTCCTTAAGTGCATTCACTGCCCCATTGGTTAATGATTTCCTAGTCTATAAATGCGGCCAAATTTTTCCCTCCAGTTACCATCAGATTAGCATTTCCTAATGCTCAAGAAAAACTAAAGTCCTAACAGGAAAAAGAACGACAGCTCCCTCTTTACCCAGTGCGTTAATATACACCTAAGTGTTCTCCTGGTATTGCTACATAGGCCACCTTCCTTCTATGCTCACACGCTAGACTGACTTTCTGATCTCAGCCCCTCTAGCTTTGACCAAAAAAGCACTCCTTACCAGGTGCTCTCTTCTTCACTGAACCTGGACCTCAGGTTAGGACTCTTCCACCCACATGGGACGTTCATCTGTCTGTTGGACAGCTCCACCCAAGTGTCTTCTAGTCATCTAAGGAGCCTCTGTCTGAAAGCACTCTGGTCCCTCAAGTATAACATATCCAAATTAGAGTTCGGTAACCAGTCTGTCACCCTTGGAACTATGTGGCAGTTGCAGGCACTACAGCTGTGCTGGGAAGCAATTTGGTTACTTTGTCCAGTCTATCTATCTGCTTGTCTCTGCATTGTCCCTTTCCTAGAGCAAGCCTTCCCTGTCTCTTGCCTGGATAATTACCCTCAACTCCCAGACAGGACGCCATTTCTCAAAATACTTCTTGGGCATATAGTGCTGTCCTTCTACTCTTTTTGACAATTCCTGTTTATTTATCAGGATTTAACATAAAACTCCTTGTGTGGAGCTGGGGGCGGTGGTACAAACCTTTAATCCCAGCACTCAGGAGGCAGAGGCGGGTGGATGTCTGAGTTATTATTATTAGATAAATAAAGCCATTCCCACAGAGGATTCACTAAATTCAACTCAAGGTTTTGTGCACACCAGGAATTTAATGCCAAGCAGGTCTACCATTGAGAGTGCCTCTAGCCACCAGGAAGGAATTTTGAAATCGAGTCCACAGTCACAACAAAAAGCAGAACTACCTGTGTGAGAGCTAGAGTATGGGCAGTCTGTTCATATCATTCTTTACAGAGTATGGATAATATCTCCTGACTTAAGATAAAATGGATTAAAGCATGGGAAAAATAAACATCAACTATGTATAAATACACCCTGGAGAGTAAGATAGCAGTTACTTGGTAACGGTTTGAAATGGATGGCTCGTGAATGGGTTAGTGTTTGTGAGAAGACAGTGTGGCTTTAGATGTCATTTAGCTGTGGTATAGTGGCATCAACTGTCATGGTTTTATGTTTAGAAATCACCACTTAGGAGAGATAATAAGAAAGTCCAAATGCATGCACAAAACACACTAACTACACAGATGTTATGGTCATGTAACTGTCTGGGTAGGTTTCCAAATAGTCTTATTGACACAAAAATTGAAATGCAAAGAAAATAATGTTTTGTAGGAGATTCTAAATAAGACTTATCTTCTAAGTTGTTGTTCTTGGGTTAAGTATATTTTTCAGATAATATTTTCTTCCTTCTCATATTTATTATTTTGGGGATCTCCAGAGATGACTACCCAGACACAGTTTATAGCCAACTGAAAGTCTTTTTTTCTTTCAGCTGACTGTGACAACATTCAGGTATTTGAGGCCTAAGTGTAGCATCTAGTGTTTAGAGCAAGGGGCTTTTAAAAGAAAAATCTACATCCTGGTATTTTGCTTAGCAGCTATAGGAGGAGTTTTGTGCAAGCAAGCAGTTTAACAGAAACTAAGACAAGAAGATGGCTGGAGAAGGAGATTTGTAGGCAGTTTAAGAGAGGCAATGCTAGCTAAACATCTTGGCCTCAGTGTCCCAGAATAGAGTTGGGTAATTCTATGAAATTCTCCATCATGGAAATCAAATTCTAGTTAAGCCTGAAATGGCATTAGGAAGAATACAAGATGGACGAAACTCATCACTGTCTTGCCCTGTCACAGTCATGACACTAGGAATGCAGGGAATGCTTCAAATGTGCCTCAGGACTTCTGGATTGGTGTGTATGTTGCCAGGAAGTTGACAGACCACCAGCCAACTATTGGTCAAGAAGTCTTAAATTTCTTAAGAAGTATGGCTAGAGGGCTCTCTCTCTCTCTCTCTCTCTCTCTCTCTCTCTCTCTCTCTCTCTCTCTCTGTGTGTGTGTGTGTGTGTGTCTGTGTGTCTGTGTGTGTGTCTCTATGTGTGTAAGAGAGAGACACACACACACACACAGACAGACAGTCAGACAGACAGACAGAAAGAGACAGACAGAGGCAGAGAGAGAGACAGAGAGAAGAGACAAAGAGAGGGGAGAGAGAGAAAAACTGAAAGAAACAGACAGGAACAGAGACTGTGTGTCTGTGTATTTGTGTGTGTGTGTCTTTGTGTGCTTGTATATATTATGTATGGGTGTTTGCATATTTATGTGTATGTGTGTCCTAATGGCTTGGCATTAAGAAATCAGTTCAGTAAGATGGCCCAGCTGTTCAACCCGAAGATAAATAGCAAAGTGTGTTTTTACATACCAGTCCAGGATTACAAAACATGCAGATTTGCAGAGGCATGAATAGGTGTATTTTACCTCCTAAGCTGTGGTTTTAGAGAATTCAGGGGCAGAGGTGTTAAAACAAAGTAGTTGAAAACCATTTCCTGGCAAGAACTCACACAGACCATGAATCCAGGTCTGGGTTCCTTCTGTAATGATGCTTGACATCTGAAACCGCGTGATGACTGTCTGCAGATGCTTGCATTCTTCCTTAGGTGTTGGTGAGACTGTTTGCTGCTGCCAGAGAGAAAGACCTCAAATTTGGGGCTTGGCCTACCAAGATTTTTTAAGTGTTCCCTTAGCCTGCCAGCTTGTCAGTATTGTGCAACCCAGTCACATCTTGAAGTTCAAGTTAGTGGTCAGTAGAAAGGATGTTGAAGGCCATTTCACTGTGGGAATTTACAGCTTAATCTTTGGTGACTGAGATTTATATATTGACAGCTACTCACATATGCATATGAGAAGAGTAACATACAGAGATAGATAATATTTGAGGGGATGGTGCCCCAGCACCTGAGCCTTCTTACGGCTTTCTTAAAGTATTCATTTGGCTTGGCATCTGAGACCCTGAAGATGAAGTTGATCTGGGGGGCGGGGTGGAGAATCTCACAGATGGAAAGACATTGTAGTTACATATTTTACAGATAAGGACATGGTATATAATGGGGGAGTGTTTTGGTTATTAACTCCAATAGACAAACAGTAAACACTGTGATAGCTGGCGAAGCTTAGCCCATCTTCTGTTGTCTACCCAAGCATTCCCCGTTGAAGAGACAGCAGACGAATGATAAGTTATTGTAATAATGGGGGAGGAAAGGCAAAGGCCAACATCTGGCCGCTTTAAACCTACTCAGAAAAGATATTTTTTTTCTGCATAACTGATCTGTTTTTCTCTAGCCAAAGATACTTTTTCAAATATGGTTAGAGCTGAAATTCCTGAAGTGGATAAAATGTAAGTTTTCATAAACTCTGTGGACTTCTGGAAGCTTTCAGAAGGCATGGTGGAGTGGTTGAAGTCTTCTTGTTCGAGGGTGGTCAGAGCAGGGCGGGTGATGATAGGGCTGAAGAAATTCCCGGGCTGTGAGAAGATTAAACACATTGTTTTAGAGAAAAGGTAGGTTTGTGGAGCTGTTGAAAACAGTTATTCAAACTATGTTTTTAGGAAGAGGGCAAGATAGTAAATTTGAACCCCAAGTGCTGGGGTGTCCACCAGTCAATGAGCAGATTCCCATAGAAGTGACCTGGAGGTGAGCTCCAATGTACCCCAGACCGTACTTATGAATGCTTTGTGTTTGAGATAGATAGCCTATCACTGCTCTCACAGTTTCTAGAACTTTCACTCTCCTCCAGCAATCTGGCTTCTCTTTGGGCCCCCATGCATACTAGGCTCATGCACTGCACACATACATATATGCAGGCAAATACACATAAAATGATTTTTTAAATATCAGAAAGTTTTGCTAAAGACTTTTTAAAAAATCATAGTATTTTCATTCACAGCATGCAACAGAGCTTTCTACAATTCAATCTTTTTATTTTTTTACTGTTTGCACATACATGTACATTCACATGCAGGTATATGCACATGCATGCATTCACACACACACCCAGACACACACAAACACACACACACACACACAGTCTGTCTTATGTATGCATATATTTCATGCATATCGGTTTTCCCACCGGTAGCCAGAACTGAACAGACTCTTATTATACTACTTCTTGCCTTTTTTCTTTCTTATTATTTTTCTGCTATGGCTAATGCTATGGCATTTCCGAGTGCCAGTCATTCTAGCCAGACACAGCTGTCCTAATTGAGGATTCTGATTTGGAGCAACAAAGATGTAGCATCCCCACTCTGGATGGGGAAGAAGAGGAGGCTTGGAACCCTGTCCTGGTGTCTTGTGCCTGCAGCTCTGCTCTTGATGGCCACTGCATGATGCAATTGGGCAACTCCGATGGCCAGGCTCTTTGTGTGGGAGACAAGTGAAAACCGGTTAGCTGACTGTTCTTTGCAAAGGCAGCATGTTTCACCAAGGGAAATGAATAGATCTTGTGGAGGAGCTCAGCCAGACTGGATTTCATGACACATCTTCTTTTATCCTCATCCCTGGCACGGTATGAGAAGCCTTGCTTGTGTTCCCACATGGTACACAGAAGGAATGCTCAATGTGCTGCTGTCAAGGTTGGTGCCAAGGCTAAGCTGCAGGCGGGATGGTTGTTAGCATTTTACTAGGTTTATACATAAAAGAGTACACACTGTAGAGGGAAAAACCAACAAAAAATGTGAGTTTGGTGTTTGGGGGAGGGGCAAAGGGGGTACATTCAGCCTTGTGTTAACATAAAGAATAGAACATTAATTGAGGAGCAGGGTAGTTTATTTGGTGTCCCCCAGGTCATTTCTGACTGTGTGCTGCTTATAATAGTCTTCACAACTAGCTCGTAAATGTGCAGAACACTCTTGGCCTTGTCTTTTTCTATACTTTTATAAAGCTCTCAGATGCATATTGAATGGAATCCAAGCTCGTGTTAATAGAGACTTTTCAGGCTCTTCCTGGCCTATGTTAGAGTCTAAAATTTATCTCTCCTATCCATGTTTGACCCAACCCAAAAGACATGACTACATAATGAATATGGTGTGTCAAATGATGACAACTTTTCTCCACAGTGAGTTGGGTAGGTTAAAGGAACATTCTAATGACCAGTGAAGCAGAGGTAGCTATCAGAATCTGCCAGTCACCAAGGGTAAAAGAGTTTTACCTATACTTACCAACTGGTTTGGTTTACTATTTCTTTTTTAACTTTACCATAGTATAAACACAATGCTTGTTTAGTAGACTCTATACTTTGATCTTTTCCTGGGATGTAGATATTCAGTATAGCATTCTAAGTCTTGACAGTGGGTAGACTTCCAATTAGCCACACAAGCATAAGAACAAACATCATGTGCTCTGTGTGTGCAACTTTTAGCTGCTGTTTGCTAATATGCTTAGATAAGATAACACATTACTCTCCTTGTCCAGTTTTTGGCAGAAGGTTTGGTAAGAAGTTTTGTTCTTTATACTTATCCTGAACATATAATCATGCTTTGGGTTTTCTTCTTCTTCTTCTTCTTCTTCTTCTTCTTCTTCTTCTTCTTCTTCTTCTTCTTCTTCTTCTTCTTCTTCGGAGAGTGTATTAGTTATCCACTGCCATGTAATAAATTAGTTACCCAACTTAGTAGCTTAAAACCACATTGGTTATCACATAATTTCCACAGGTTACGGATCTGAACAAGGCTTAGAGCACTTGCTAGTTCAGAGTCGCTTTCAAAAGGGGAGGAAATGGAGAGAGGGAAGGAAGGATAGGGAGGGTGGGAGGGAGAAAGAGAAGGAAGGAGAGAGATGATGGTGGAAGGAAGGAAGGAGAGAGAGAGACGAGGAGGAGGGAGAAGAAAAGAAGGAGAGGAGGAGGGGGAGGAAGGAGTAAGGGAGGGTGAGAGAGAGCACAGCTGCTTAAGGTGGAAGTTACTATCTTTTACTCCTTAATCTCTGCAGTGACAGTCCATCACTTCTGCATACATGTAATCAAAAGCAGGACATCGAGTCAACCCCACTCTCCGAGGAAGGAGATTATGTAAAGACTTGAATACCAGAAGTGATCCCTGAGAGCTTCGAGACTCTACCTGTCACAGGGCCTGAATTCGTGGTACATACCTTCCCCACCTGCCTTGGCTCACCTTTGTTTGGCTTTACTCTGATGTAAAAATGACACCCTTTCGGTAGAATCTATTCTTTGATACCTTCCTGGGCTGGGGCTGTACAGTATGACTTTCTAAACCCTGACAGCAGCAGGAGCCTCAGCTTGCAGTCAGTCACACAAACATAAGTAAACATCATACTTACCACTACTGTGCCGTGTCCCTAGATGTGCTCTTTGGTGAGGTAGATGTTTAAATGGGTTTTCAACCTATGATGTCAGAACTTATTCCCTTTGCGAGCTGAGGAGCATCTCAACTAACCTGTAAATATTCTTGTTCTTCTAAAGACAGGTATGGAGGTCTGGTCTGTTGCTATGGATGCTGAATGAATTCTCAACTGTACCAGCTTTGGTTGTGCAAACCTTGCTCCTTAATCTAAAACTGTTGGCTGAATAAACATGATGACAGGCAATTACTGGAGGGAATAGAGATAAGATGGTTTTCAGTTACCTGGTGGAGGGTGAGTGTCACAGGTAGAGGGGAGAGGGAAACCACAGGGAAGGAGGAAGAGAAGGAAGAAGGCACCATGGGGCTAGGTGAATTGTGAGCACCTTACCATGAGGGCCAGCAGGTCGGAGTAGGATCAGCTCAGGTGTAACATGGCAAGTGATATATTGGGATTATTGACAGAGAAATAGACAAAGTATTATAGGGGATTGATGTCTGCCCAGCTCTAAGGCTTTAAGGCTTATTATAAATATAAAGGTTTTGTGTCTTTTATTTGAGAACGAAATGATCTAAGGTGGGATAGAAACCCACAAATAATATTTACCTCAACAAATATAGTCATAGGGTCAAAGGACTTTAAAGATTACAGTTTCCTGGAATAGCCTCTTGTATAAAATCCAACCAAGTTCCTTAGCTTTTTTTTTTTTTGTATTCTTTCCTGGGGCAGGGGTTCACATTGTACCAAAAAGAGATGGTTTGTCTTCTTTTGCCTTTCAAGTGAGAATCTGTTTTTGATATAAGGCACAACCTGTAGTTTTAGGGGACCTCCTCCTAAGAGGCAAAGAAACGAGTCTAACATTGAGTAAACTGTAGAACAGTCATGAAGTCTAATGTGCAAGGATCACCAAGGAAAGTTGTTGACCTGCTTTGCAAAGGCGCTTTGGGAAGCTAGCTAGCCACACACAGCTGCATTCCTCCTTGGGAATGTAAAAGACCAAACCAGAAAAGCTTAGATGCTGTCTCGGAGTGGCCAATGTTTTCATATGACTGTATCTGGAGCTGAGGGTCTTGGAGAGAAGTCAGTGTTTTGGAATGTGAACCAGTAAGAGGACATTGAGCCCAGAAATCCCATCTTGGTGGAGTTGGTCTCTTTCCCATGCCTTGAGACCTACAGAAAGCAAAGGACTTATGGAAAGCAAAGCAAAGAGAACTGCAGCTGTGTGACTAGCTCTCCATCACCGTGAATAAATACCGGAGACAAAAAACCCTCAGGGAAAAAGGTTTTGTTGTGATTCAGTTTCGTAGACTTCAGTCCAAGGTTGGCTGGCTCCATTACTTTGGGCTTGGTAAGGGGTAGAATTATGGGATTAGGAGAGTGTGTGATAGAGAAGACACCATCTTCATGGCAGCCAAAAAGCAAAGAGACAGAGAAGAGACTGGAGGGAACATCTCCTTTAATGACACATCTATAGTAACCTGTCTCTACCTACTAGGCCTTACCTTCTAATAGACCATTTAGTGGTGACTTCATCAATAAATCCAATCACCTCTCAGGGTCTCAGCTCTTAATACTGCTTCACTGGAGACCAGGCCTTGAACACATAAACTCTTGGGAGGGGGGCATTTCAGATTTAAACACTTAAAAGTGTGAGAAGCCAGCTATGGGAAGAAAGCAAGCATCAACTGATTAGGAGACAAGAAATTCCAGTAAGAGTTGATGCACACTTAAGCCTAGACGAAGGACCAGGGGATATGACCATGGGAAGACAGAACTGGTCTCTAAGCACAACAAGCCATCATTTCATGAGACATACCATTCTTAGGAGTCTTCCTAATAAAAACCACCTGCCATTTCAATTACAACACAATGGTAAAGCACCAGCAACGGAAAAGATGGAACTTTTTGTCAGATGTTAAAAATATGTACACGTTGGCCTCGGTAAAACACAATAAATAATGCTAAGAAGATGACATTCGTGTTTTGGACCTGAGCAACTTGGAGGATGCTAATGTTCTTAATAGGGATCATGGGAACAGGGAAATGAGAAATGGGTTCCAAGAAAAGAAGATCAGTTCTGTGTTGGATATACCGACTTGGCTGTCTCTGAGAGGTGTTCATGTGCAGATGTATGGCAGGGTAAGAGACATGTTAGATTGAAACTCAGGGGGAACGAGGAAGTTTGGACTCCATTAATGAATGAAAATTTCTGACATTAAATCTTTATGCTTAAGAATGCACGAAATTATATTAAATTCTTTTCCTATAACCACAAACTTTGAATCCCTCTCCCTAATTGTAGTGTTATCTTTAGGTGTTTTTGATGGGTCCTGAAGGGACTAAGGGAAAAGGAGGCAGACAAGAGGGACTTGAAGCCATTGACTGTTGGACTTGGCTTTGAAAGCAAGGCAGACAGGGACTTCGAAAGTCCTTCACCTAATTGATCGATGGCTTGTTAGGTTGCCGTTGCTCATACTCTGAGTGTTTCTGTCCCTTGACTTCGTTAGTGGTGTGTTCTAATGCAGGTGCCACGCAATGGGTAGCGTGAGCAGCAGAGACGAGACGTGTTTTCTCACAATTCTGAAAGAATATGAGCGTGCAAGATCCAAGCTGGAATGAGGCCTGGTTTCTTCTGAGTGTCCATCTTTGGCACTTTTTAAAATGTGCTTGTTAGTTTCTGTCTTTCCACTTTTTAGGAGGACACCATCATGGCTGGGCTTAGAGTCCATGCAGATGATCTCCTATAATGTAATGACCTCTTTAAAGTCAAATGCTGGCACATTCTGAGTTACAAGGAGTTGGTAGGAGGACATTGTGGAGGAAAGAATTTAACCCATGACAGTGGGTAAGCCAGCCAAGCGCCTAAATTCTCACTCATGTGTGCTAAGTGAGTAGCTGAGGTCTGGTAGCCTCTCTGTGCACTACAGATGATTTTCCTAACATGTTTCCATGACTGTGTTGTGTTTCCACAAAGACAGAGTTATATATAGAAATTCTGTAATTTTTTTTAACCTTTGGGTTTTTTTTTTTTTTCTTCTTCTTCCTGTTTCTGGGACAGTGGCTGGAACCAAACCTTTCTTTGAAGAAAGGGCTCAGTTGTTTTCCCTTATCTTTCCCCGGGGCCGAGTTCAGCAGCCTGTAACATTACATCACTTCCTTGCGCCTCCCCCTTAGAAGCTTCAGTTAGGATCTGTGAGGAAAAATATACAAGAATGGGGACACATTTGGTCTTTGTCTTACCTGTTTTTCATAGTCACAGCTTACATAAAGGAAATTCTGGGGAACAAATTCTGATAATGGACTTTCAACTTGAGTTCGTTGGGTTTGACAAGAACAAAACCACGTTCCTACCCACTTGAAGGCACCCTATGATCAGTAGGCCGTACTTGGCTGGGATAACATTGCTCTTCCAGTGCGCCTTCCTCTGAGACTGTTTTCATAGGAAGTTTGTCTTGGCCAGCATTTCAAAAGAATTGCTAGACACCTATCTGATCATCGAGTGGCTTCCTGCTAGAAGCTTGGTTCTACGTTGACCTAAAACTGGATAGGCACATTAATTTCTCTCATTTTTAGCTCCTCAATGATGAAATATACACAAGAGCCGAGTAATAGCTTTGGTATTTACCCTGCTTTCCCAGAGTTCAATTTTGCCTACCTCAAAGCAGTGGTTCTCAGCCTTCCTAATACTGTGACTCTCTAAGACAGTTCCTCATGTCGGGGTGACCCCCACACCATAAAATTATTTTCATTGCTATATCATAACTATAATTTGGCTACCCTGGTGGATCGTAATGTAAATATCTGATATGTGACCCCTGGGAAAAGGTTGTGTGACTCCTAAAGGGGATTGCGACCCACAGGTTGAGAACCACTACCTGGACGCTTCTGCTTGGCTTAAATACGAGGTATGTTAAAATATAATGACTGGTAGGCATGGCGGCACAGCCCTGGAGCCCTAGTTACCCAAGGAGGGGAGGCACGAGGATCACTTGAGGCCAGAAGTTCAAGACCAGCCTGAAAAGCATAGTCAGACAGCCTCTCCCACCCCCACCACCAATATAAAGTGAAAAAAACCCACTTAAAACAAGAGCAGCCTGAGGGATACAGTGTTGTAATAATAAGATCTAACCTTAACGGGCCCTCCTCACATGGCTAAGCATAAGGGAAAAAAATAGCAAAGTCAAGTAGAAAAACATTCTACAAGATTCCTGGCAGTGCTCTTTGCGACTGCCAAGGTTTTTAAAAAAAAAAAGAAGCAAGTTTTAGAAACAAGATAGGTCCTGACCCGCTGACAATGAGATATGCTAGAGGGTAGCTAAGAGGGTAGCTAAGAGGGTAGCTAAGGGATGAAGCCCAGATGCTGGTCTTCAGCATTCTAACAGCATCTCTCCACCAACCGCCACCAGTGGTCCCAGGCATTGAGATGTGGGGGTCTTAGCTGAACTGAACCTCTTTTTCCTTTCTGTCAAATTTTCTGTAGATTTAAAAAGCTCTCCCCAAAGTAAATATTTAATTTAAAAAGTAGGGTAAATGACAACCCTGATAATGATAAAGGAGGGCACACCAGAAGGAAAACAATGGAAACACAGAAGTTACTAATAAATGGTAAGTGCCATCCTACCTTGGGGTGGGATATATTGGTGTCGATAAATGGCAGGATACCAGAGAGTCCGCTGGCCTATCAATCGAATAAACTTTTATAGGTGATGGATTGGTCGTAAACACTGTGTTTTATGGCACCAGAAAATTCCAAACAGTAAATCCACACACAGAATTTCAGTCCACATATTTCAGGACCCTGTTTTTAGAATCTGCACAAAGAAATATTTCATGGCCTTTATGGAGTTTTAATAAAAAACAACAGGTGGAAAATGGATTCTGCAGTAGCGAGAGCGACTATAACCATAAATACCGGTACCTCAGAATTACACCAGCAGAGACTGTAAACACATTAGTCACCCAACAGGGCTGGATTCCATTCTCGGATGTCATCTCAATTTCAGGCACAGAGATTAAATGCCACCATTTAAATTCAAAACACTGAAGGGGTGTGATGGCCCTTTATGTTCACGGGGACTCACGGAGTGCGTGTGATAGTTTCCTCGTCTATAAAACAAAGCTAATAAATCTCCGCTCAGCATCCTGGGACCAAGGAAGCTGACACACATTAAATGTCTAAGATGATGGTGGATGGTATGCAATATGTTTCTAGTAAGTCACAGCACTGCTTCTTATTTCTTAAGCTTGTGTTTACTTTCATGGTTGCAGGGCTAGGATCCATCTAGCTGTTTAAGGACGCTGTCTTTTTTCTTAAGTAGGGAAACTGAGACTCGGAAGGTGATAACTGGCCCAGAGCCCTGCAGCTGGTTTGCCTCAGAACTTGAAGCATTACGCCCATTCAGACTTATTTTAGTCCAGTTCCAGAATGGCTGACAGGAATTGCAGGCCTACTGTGTGCTACAGGCTGTCACCATGCCTTTTTTTTTTTTTTTTTTTTTTTTTTTAAGGATCAGATTTGGGTCTCTGGAGCTCTGGGGATGTTTCTTCCTCTTCCACGCTGGGATCAGAATCCCCACCTCCCTCCCCAATAGGTGTGGCAATCAGCTCACTAACACTTCATCCCCTTCCCTACATCCGCAGTCCAGCTGTTGCAGCCTGCTCTCCGCCAGGCAGGCTCTGTGGCAGTGAGGATCTTGCTGGGCAAGAGGATGTAGGCTCTTCTGGGCTGCCATGAAGGACTCACAGGAGGGGAGCTGAACCTCCCACCTCCCTGTGTGGGTCTGCTGGGGTTCAACACAGAATATGACATGCTGGGGTGAGTAAACCCGTTATCAGAATGTATCTATGAAAGATATCCAGGGGGGAAGGAAGGAGGTGAGGCGGATTTTCTTTTTTTTTACATTTGGTTTAAAAATGCCCCCCCTTTGGAGTTTGTGATATAACTAAAGTAATTTCAAAATTGATTTCCCATCGATTAATCCTTGATATGGGTCTTTACTTTGTACACCTTACCCAGCCTCCAGTCACTTTGAATAGGCTTTATCTGTTAAGCAGAATGTTGTCTTTTTCTTTACGGGTGTGTGATTAAATGCAGATATATTAATTTGCCCATCTCAAGAGCATCTTAAGGATTTTGTGAGAGAGAAGCAGTCCTGCTGTTTTAAAGACTGACCCCGTCACTGCATTCGGTGCCATGGGGAACGTGACTACATAAGCAGGAGGTACCTCGCACCCGGGACTTCTCTTGCACTTTGCTCTTGTCTCAGCTACCCCCCTTTTCGTTGTGAAAAATCTCCTTTTCTGGCAACAAAAATAATCAACGAGAAAACTGGCCAGGGAGGAAAAGGCAGTTGCTCTGGATTCAAGGGCTGCCTCCCCCACTGGTCCTTGCCCGTCCCAATCTATATTTATAGCAGACATAGAAAGGACTGGAAGGGAACCCTGAGAGGTTTTCTAATAAAACCCTGTCAAAGCTGTCTGAATGCTGAACACTTCATGGCACTGGTTATCGAGGGAAGGAAATTTCTCTTCGTTAAATTTATGGGGCTGGACCGAAAACCAAACTGAAACAGCTTCACGAATCCCTGTGGCAAAATGATTCATCTTCGTACAGTCGGAAAATCTATTTTTATCACTTTTATCCTGCCAACTCCTCATTTTTATTCTCTCCCTGAACTACTGTTATTTCCTTCATGGTGCCAAGTTAAACCAAATACCTCCAGAGTCTATAAGCATTCTCACTGGATCCCTCCAACCTGGCTGAGTCAGCAGAGGGGGAAGAAGGGGCCTGTTGGTTCTGTACCTCATGGGTGGGGCTACCTGAGGTCGCTGCCTGCAGCCAGGGAACCTGCCTGTGGGTGTGAGCTGCACTCAGCAACCTGCTTTCCCTGAAGGCCTGTTGACTGTTAGGGATGGCCATAGGTCTTCCAGCTTACCTACCTTCCCTTTTTGACAGGGAGAGAAGACATACAAAGACATGCATCAGGACAGAAACAGACCCCTAACTTCATGCTTAGGAAAACACTTCTGTTTTCCTTCGTGTCCCCATTCATCCATTCCTCTAGCCTCTTGCATGTCCCCAAATGGTTCGTCAGGAGTCCTAGGAAATCCAAAGGGAGTAGGATTTTTCCCCCTAACAACGTTGAAAAGAGCCAGGTGGCCGTGAGTGGTATATTCTTCAGCTTCTTCTGATGATGAGACATGAAGGAGCTCGAGAAGCAGCAAGACAGAGAAATGTAGACCCAATACCAGCCTGAGCATTTTCAGCACCTGCTACATAGACATTCTGCAGATATTTGCTGAACGAATGTAATGCAACTCCTCATAACCGCCACCCTTTCTTAAAACCTACCTTTTGGCAGGTAGAAGCATGTTTTGTTGGTAGCTGCCATTTTTCTGTACAGTGAACAGGCCTAATCTGAAATCCTGAGTTTTCAGAACACATATCTTAGCCGTATATTCTGGCAGATTCCTTAATCATTTGAGGCCCATGTTTACTTGCCTATAAAATGGGGTCAATAACCATCTTCTTGACTTTCATAAAGAAGAGATGCAAGAACAGGAAAAGAAGAAGGAAGGGTAAACAGAGGAGAAGAAGGAAGAAGAGGTAGTAGAGGAGGAAGAGGAGGGAGATTGATTATTGAGGTGAATTTGGAATCCTTTGAGAGTTTAGATCTGAATATAAAGTCTAAAAGTTCTGTTAATTAAACTTTCTCCAGTAGAAAGGTCAATTAGAATGGGCAAGTAAAGGTGATTGGGGTGTGTATGTATGTGTGTGTGTGTTTGTGTTTGTGTACACATGTACACATATATGTGTGTGGGATGTGTGTATATTAGTCCCTGAATACTAAAAGTATAATAGTCCCTGAATACTGACTGTACTGCTACTGCACTAGGTACTAAACCAAGTGTCAGGTGGTCAGTATTGGAACCAGCCACCTCAGGTCTTACCCAGATGTATGCTGCTGTCTAAATCCTGCAGGGTGTAGCAGACAATAGGGTACCAGGAGCTAATCAGACCAAGGAACTGTCTCAAACCACCTCCATGATCCCTTTCCTGTGGCTTCAGAAACAAATGTCCAATAGACTGAGAAGGACAGTGTCTCTGTGTGTTCCTAGGCAGCTGGAAGTGGAAACAGAGTGGGCTGTGTGTATGGAGTGGTGTATCAAATTGTTCTGGAAAACTATGTAAAGGAGAGATAAGGATGAGCCTTAGGTAACTGGTTCCCAGGATCCCAAGACTTCCACTGCCCAGCTTTGAATTGGTGGGTTGATGAAGGCCAGCTTCCATGGCTTCTGCTACTACCTTGGCAACTGAACTGTATCTGATTCCTTTCAGAACCCATACCCTCACATGGTCTTGGGTATGTGAGATGTACTCATTTCTATTTGGCTTCTCCAGTCTTTACTTGAATATAGTCTTGACATTGAATGCCTCCCCTGATGGCCTGTACTTGCCTCAACTTCATTCCCTCTTCTCTGTGAAGGTTTTATTCTTAGACACCGTAGAGCTCGGACAGAACAGGGCATTGCGGTGAGTTTCTGAGTGCACTGAGTAATTTTTGCTCTGCTTTCTTTCTGGGAGCTGGATGGATTCCTGGGCTCTGTTTTCTGTAAGCAGTCACTTCTTCCACAGCGGCCATCTGCAAAGAGCTGGAACTTACGAAATGACTGGGGCATGTTTTACATGGCTACATTCAGTCTTTTCGCTTCTCATGTAAGCTTTGGCAGGGATGTCTATACTTGTCTCTGAAGGAGGTGCTGGAAGACACTGTTGGTAAACAGCCCTTGGCTGATGTTGGTTGTCTCCCCACAAAGACCATAAAAAGTACAACTTGAAAAGTTACTGTGGTTTCCCTGCCTCTCCAAAGGCTGAACCCGGGCCTGAACTCTGAGACCCTGACCTCAGCCATACTTGAGAAATGAGCAGTGGCCTGAAATTTTTCTGCCTTCACTGGCTGCTTCCTGACTCCTCTGGGTCCAAGCAAAGCTCTCTGAATCAATTTTCCATTGGCATATGTCTTGGGACTTTCACTGCAGCCGTGATTCTGCTAGAATCATTTCTGATAGAATTGTATTTCATCTTCCTTGTTCAGTTTGAATTGTATATGCTCAGAAAATCTGAAGTTTCCAAGGTATTGATTTTGATCCACAGAACTGCTTTTACATTTTCATTTAGAAGTATAGGAAAATTTAGGATATTCTTGGACATGTAATTGTTTACATGTATGTAGATGGCACTAATGATAGGAGGTTTCTGTGTTCAAAATATTCAATCAAGGCAAAGTCCTAATCAAGTTTACAGATTTTTGTCTATTCATCTATCCATTTACCTACCTACTTAGCTAGTAAAGACTTTGGGAAGGAAAACATACCTAGAGTAAAAAGCCATCTGAGTAGACTTGTAAAAAAGAAAGGAGAAATAGTAAGGAGGGAGAGAGAAAGAAAGAAAAAAAGGGAGGAAAGAAGGAAGGAAGGAGGTGGAGAGGAAGGAGAAAAGAAGAGCTGACCGTTTCTTTTCCTAAGTTGCACTTAAATACACCTGCTGTTTTCTGACATTGACTCAGTTCTAATACCTTAAAGTAAATCCCTCTTTTCTCTTAAAATAAACACACAGGAATGCCCCCCCCCCCGTTGTGTTGCAGACACCCCTCTATTATGTTATTTACATTTGGTCCCACTGTGAGGGAGACTGCTCTGTGTGTTTCCACAAGCCCTGGAGTGTCTTCTTTACATCAGTGTATTAACAGCAAGAAAAAAAAATACTTCCTAGAAATGAATCCTCATATCTTGAAAACAAGAGCTAAAGAGGTACGGACTACTTTTTGCAATTGCCACTGAAGAATCAATCACCTATTACTGATTCCCATGTGTAAGGGCCAAGGGATCCACTGACTCTCAAGAAATAATGGACATTTGTTATCATCAGTGTGGGGTTTTTTTTTGTGGTTAATATCTTGATTTGATGAAAGCTAATTGCTTTCATCAAATGTATGAAGAAGAAGAAAGTCTCACACCAAACTATGTCTAAGAGGTTTAGAAATCAATTTCTTCAGTGGATCTAGCACTGTTTTTCTAGTGAGTGTCCCTAAGACAGCTGGTCGACCTCCAGGCTCAGAATGTCTGATGGGATTTAGTTTTTATTGTAAACATCCACATGTCATCTTTTAAGAGAAATATGCTGATCTATAATCATGGTTTCAGTAGATCTAAACACCAAAAATAGATCTGCTGTTTTTGATTTCAGAGAGGATTGCACTAGCAAAGACATTCCTGCCCCATTTGTTCAATCTCTGGTACATTTCCATGATAAGTTTACAACTCATAAGGTCTGCATGAGCTCTTCAGGGAAGTGGAACTCAGCAGACCATGGGGACCAGTCATTTTGTGTCAAAGTAATCACAAAAATATGTCCACAGAGAGGGTGACATCATTAGAGTACTTATGCCTAAACTCATCCGACACGAAGGTCCACTTGGGCAGGTAGGTGAAGGGACAAGCAGCCAGCTTCTTCTCACATTCATCCATCTCTTCATCAAGAGCTATGGTAGCTGTCTTATTTATTCTCACTCAGCCTGGGCTTAGTCTTCTCTTCTTCTTCATGAACCCTTTTCTCCCCTTGGGGAATTCTTTTGAGACTGGTTCTCTGAAAACTCCTTCACATTGAACTGGATCATTTTTTTCATCTCTCCTGTGACAACCATGAACTAGGCCTGGTTAATGCAGGTGAGGAACCGGCTTTTGGTACTGAGGAAGGTGTAGCTAAAAGAAGGTTCTAATGTCTGCTTAGGGAGCCACAGCAGGGTGCTGACAACAGTGATACTAGCCAACTACCACCAGAAGCATCCTCATCTTCACTTGTGTGCCCATCAACCCCAGAATTCACCTCACCTTCTCCTTTGCATTTCCAGTGGTGTGTTTATTGTGGTGCACAATGTCTAAGGTGGGGAACAGCCAGGTGCTGGCTGGAGGAACAATATTACTATTGGCAAAGCCCACCCGCTGTACCACATGAGCTGCTGCCTCTGAACTACTTCTCCACAGCTCCTCACTTCTCCATGATAGGTGATGGCATTGCTATCAAACACACAGAATCTGTCTCTACCTTCAAATGCTGGACTTGTAGGAAATTTGTAGAGAAACTCAAGGGGTGTAGTTGGTTTGGCTAAATTAGAAGTGGGGAGCTATGGAGAGTTAATGGACCTAATTCCCAGCGGGTGGTTCTTCAGAGAAAGAGTGAGTTGTGTTTGAATATGCTAAAGCCTTCTTTGTATTCATGTAGAGATGATGTTTTGTATCTGAACTAAAAAGTTGTGGGTTTTTCATGAACTTGAGAGGCTCAATACACATGACCACTGAAGTTTAGCTCTATACTACTCAGCTTGAATTGAATGAAGATTTTACTTTTTCCCTGTGTGTGGTTCAGCATACTGATGTGCACCTGAATAGTTGCTGTATCTTCCTTATGAATGTAATTGAATGAACAATAAGTGAAGGGCTGTTGTCACCATCGCTATTCTCCCATGCAGGCCTTAGATCCTCTGTTAGGCCCCTCGTCCTCAGAGTTGTGCTGCCATTTGGAATCTTGGTATCTTGGCTATCAGTCTGTGATGATGATGCCTAATAATAATAGTAATATAATAATAGTAATATTAGTAATAGTAATAATGCAAAGATATCTCTATTTGCACCTTTCTAGAAAGCGTATGATGTGCATTTATTCTGTGATTACTTTTTATCATTTTGACGTTCCATAAGTTCTCCCTCATTCCTTTTTCATCATGGATGACAGATTTGCAGGACATGTAAACAAATTCACCCTCATGGGAAGCATCTTTCTGCAGATATTCACATTTATATTTCTGCCTGGAATTCAACCTCTTCTCCCATGGGGACACTTTTGTGCTGCCAGTAACACAGTGAATTAGTGTTGTTTGCCTGACTGCTCAGCCATGTCCCCCAAGCTGGTCAGACACAGGCCTGTGGTTATCCTGGTGGCTTCATGTGCTGTACTTTGGGTTGTAATTGGCCAATGGCATGATCAACTGCTCGGAAATAAATCTATGGCCCATTGGAGAACAGAAGCAGCTGGTGACAGAGCTTAAGAACATAGCAACTTCTTATAGACTGTGAACATTCTTGAGTCCTTTGAATGAAAGCAATCTTTCCCTGTGTGTATGTATATGTGCCCAAGAAATGTATGAAAAAAAAATAAAAATCCAGTAGCATGATATTTTAAATTGTGTGTGTGTGTGTGTGTGTGTGTGTGTGTGTGTGTGTGTGTTCTTAACCCTGCAGTTTTTCCTGGCAGGACTTGAAACAGACGTGGCTGTCATCTATGTTGCTCCTGTTGAGGAGAGGAATTGGGCCCAGGAGATTGACATGGAAAGGAGAAGCCATTAAGGAAGGAGACCAGGAGGAACCTCTGCTGCCCCGCAGCTGCCTAGCTTTCTGCTACCAAGGCTGCCCTGCTCTCCCAATCCCTGTTGCCACCGTGCACATCTCTGCCTGTCCGTATCTTTCCCTTACCGGAGCTGTGATGTCTGAGCCCACCCCAGACACCAGCCTCCCCCATTTGTCCCCCTTCGTCTTTAAATGCTCAGTCAGCCTCACTGTCTGTCATCAGCAAGGTTAAACTTCCCAAACAAAGGGCCTCATTTATCTGTGCCAGAGCAGGTGACCAAGGACATATTGCTGTCATAGGTTTAGCCTTCAGGGACTCCTCGGCTTGCCTAAGTTACCTCCTGGGTCTCTGATCTAAACTCTGGTTGCCAGGTAACGGGATGCAGTCATTTTCCTCATCCTCCTCTCTCTTCCACCTGCCCTGTTTGCATTCTGAAAACAGCACTCTGGCCTGACACGTGCCCTCAGGGACTTTTGGTCTCACAGGACAGCTCCAGAGCTACCTCCTTTGTGATGACCTCAGGGTTTCTTTCCACGACCAAAGAGTGAAACAGATTAATCGTGCTGAACTTCAGCACTGTGCAGGTTGGAATGCTAAGAAAAAACGTGGAGATATTTTTAGCGAACTGGAATATTTTGATGAGTATCTCTCACCTGAAATCTTCCCCAAATTTTCTATTTTTAATTTCTTTAAAGCAGCTTCACAAGGGGTATTATATTTGACTTGGAAAAGGGAAATATTTTTATTTCCTGTCCTTGACATTGAGTGGCATTGATTAAAAACAGCAAGGCCCTTTGAGTTCTGGTTTTTCTGGGGGGAGGAGGAAGGACGTTTGTGAGGGAGCATGCATTATATAAGAGAGAAGTTGGGTGGTGTTGTGTTTTGTTTTCCTTTTCCTGTTTGTCATGAGAAGAGAGTAACTGAGGAAAATTATCATCAGGGATGGGAAACAAAGAAAACTCAGGGAGGTCCAATAGCCAAGTGAAGGGGCAGTTACCACTACAACTGTCTGTACTGTCTTTACCTTGTCCAGTGGTACTTGCTCATGTACAGTCAGTCTTAAGACTGTTCCATCTTGACTTGTAGGTATTGAATTCTCCACCGTTCTATTTAATGACCATTTAGGCACTAAGCCAGTGAATGGGAGTCTCTTGTGCCTGAGGTCAGGGAAGAATTCACTAGGGTAAGGCACAGGTTTGACTTTCCAAAGTTACATAATTTTAAATGATTATAGGAAAAAACAAGAGGTTCATAAATGTTTATTTATTGCACTTTACACTTATTTGATGATTTAAATGTGCAGGGCCATAGTTCAGCTTTTTAAGTAGGCTCAGCGTGGAAACATGAAATACTAACAATGAACAAAATAGTTCCTGCCTGGCTTCCCTGTTTACCCATCAGAATGGTCCAGACTCGGCCACAGACTTCCAGCAGACGTTCATTATTCACAAATAAAAGACTGCCTTCCACTTACAGAAGCACCTCACACATCTATTGTATGTACACATGCATGTGAGCACACGTACATATACCCATTTATGCCAATAAACTTGGGTATGTGTGTGTGCATGTGCGAGTGCACAGGTTGACAATAAGTGTATTTCTCAACCCTTTTGTCCCTTAATTTTTTTTGACACTGGATCTCTCACTGAACCTAGAGCTCAATAAATCATTTAAGCTTGAAAGTCTTAGGAAACATCCTGCCTCTGCTTCCCCAGCACTGGGATTATAGGTATATGCTACAACACACACACACACACACACACACACACACACACACACACACACACACACACACACACACTTTAATGTATGTTCCTTATGCTAATGCATCACATGGTAAATGAGCTGAGCCATCTTCCCACTATTTAACGGACAATCCCTATAAGCCTGCTTAGAGCTGTCTGCCCGTGGATGGGAACTGTTGCATTTCTCTTCCTTCTTCTTCTCCTCTTTAACTCCCTCATTCATTCCTTGCCCCTGAGCCTTTCAGGCACACAAACCTCCCCTGGCTTACTGGTTTTACTTAGCATGTTGTTCCAGGCAGGGAGCACATTGCAGGCTGGTTTTCTGGGTGCTGTCCTTCACCTCGAACTCGTGAACTTGAAGCAAGCCTCACGATTCCTCAAAGCTGTCACCATGCTATGCAGGAGCCCACCTGCTGCCTCATTCTCATTGAGGCAGTGAGGAGGACATTTTGATGTTTTTTTAGATTCCCCATACAACGAGGTCCGGAGACACTTGCCTTCCTTTGCTTGTGAGTGTTTGTGGTGTAGATTACGGAGCTCCGTCTGCCTGCTGAGTCTATTTAATGCTAGCTGATCTTGTGCCAACTTGTTCAACTTTATGTAGTAAAGCAAGGAGTAACCTTAGCACGAACCCCAGGAGGCTGTGGTGTGGCTTAAATGAGTGATTCAATTTCTGCCTAGGGTATGGTATGCGTTCCCAAGCAATTGGCGATTGTCACCACTGTGATGCAGGGGTTAATGTCATATCTTTCCCTGGACTTCCTCACTGGTGGGATGGGACATTGATAGCATCTAACCAATTGATTTGTGAGGAATGTAGGTCAACTCAGCATGCTGTCTAACCCTAATGAACTCTCACTGGGTGGTGACTAGGGAGACCGTTACATTTCTTCCACGTATGACTTCTTCTGAGGTTCATGCTATAGATCATAAACTCTTCTGAGGCTTGGGATCTGAAATGTCCCACCCCTGTGGTCAACCACTTGCTCTCTTGGTTTCTATTCTGCATTGGAAATGTGTTCTAAGCTAAACACTTGGAATCACCTTTTCCTTTAAAACATTTTAGCAGTGATCACAATACTCATTTTTTTTTCTTTTAAATCGTGTTCATGAGAATTCTGTTTGAGAACTTCCTTGTCCCAACCCATAAAACCTCTAAGGGCCCTAGTAAATTTTCTCTGTATTAAAAAGAAAATGTTCATTTGATTAATGACACTACGCCCTGACCTTATTCCAGAGTATAATTGATTAAGCTTTAACACCCCCCAAAGTCATTCTGATTTTCTATAGTCATATTTTTAATTTATAGACCGTTGGCCAGTTTCAAAACAAATGATGCCTTCCAGACATGCATGCTACGGATCAAGGGCAATGCTATGCAGGCCTCTCACCACTGCCCTCTACCTGGCCCTTGCTTAGGTCTCCACCCAGTTCTTTCTCTTTTGGAGCACAGTCATGGGGAACTGGTTTCCATGATAAAGACAGAAGGACCAGGAATGCAGTGTGGGTTTCCAGCCAAGAACATAGGATAGAAGCCCGCAGTCCTCCATAGCAGAAGAGCATGGATTTTCCTCTTTGTGAAAGGAAAGACTATGGAATGATTTCAAAGTGTTACACCTGTGAGACTTGGGGCCAAAATCTTTCTTACATGGCTCCCTGGGGTTTTTACTATTAGTGATGGCAAACATCAGCTGATTGTTACCTACAAGTCAGATATTGTTAATGACAGTTAACCTTCCTTTGATGTTTAAAACTCTGTTTCCTGGGTCGAGAGGACAGTAAAGTGGGCAAGCATCAGCTCTACAAGCCTGTGGACCTGAGTTCGAATCCCTAATACCCATATAAGAAAAACTAGACATGATCATGAGCTTTGATAGGCAGATCCTTGGAACTCACTGGCTGGCACATCTAGCCCGAATGGGAAGCTTTTGATCCAGTGAGATACCTTGTCTCAATGGAATAAGTCAAAAGGCAATAGAGGAAGACACCTCTAATGTCCTCCTATAGTCTCTACATGCGTGACATGGTGGCATGGGTGGGGGTAGGGCACACACATGTACATACCATATACACACATGTACACAAAACAGATACACACACAGATGCACAAACACACACAGAGATACCTCTAAAAAGGTATTTAAAAGGTACATATTTACAAGAAGGTAAGAGTTAAAAGGTTGCGTGCAATCTGGTTGGTTCATTTTATATTATATTATATTATATTATATTATATTATATTATATTATATTATACCATATCATATCATATCATACCATATTATATCATATCATATCATATTATATTATATTATATTATATTATACCATATCATATCATACCATATTATATCATATTATATTATATTATATTATATTATATTATATTATATTATATGCTCAAATAAAGCCAGCTGGCTAAATGGATAAGAAAAGTACCTGATATTCTTAGCTTTTGTCACTCTCCTAGGCATTTAAAAAACCGAGTCTGCTAGCTCCACAATGCAGACTAAATGGCTTTAGAGCTTGCCCCACCCTCTCTGGTGTTGGGCTCACAAGCACTTGGCCTGAAATCCTAAGTAGTAGTCGTCAGGAAGTGGGCAGAAACGCTTCCCTTGCGTGTTGTTTGTGTAAATAATGAATGCCATGGCAACCACATGCCAACAGCCAGGTGAAGAGCAGAAACTTAAGGGGAGATGTGGAAGACTCGAAATAGAGCATGTTTGAAAGAAAGCCTTCATATGGCTCTTCTTGGTATGACCATGTTGCTTACATGGCTTTCATGTGTGTCCTATGACCTGAAAGGCTAGGTTACTAAGATTAATGAGCTGATTAATTGATGTCCCACTTTGGTTCTACCAACCACTTATAAAAAAATACTCATGTAGTTGAAAAGATAAAAGCTTTGACCATGGAAAATATCAATATAATCAAAAGATTAGTATATTGTTTCCGTAGTTGGGATAGGAGCTTGACTTTGCTTTCCTAATGCCATAGCAACATGGACAATATGATGAACTATGTAAGTTCCAATGACCATGACAGAGAGTCACACCAGTTTTTCATGAAAAAAAGAAAGCTGTTGTTAACAGCTAAGCTTAGAAGAAATCTTGTTATAGGTATGTATAGAAGATGAACTCTGATTCCAATGTATCCCGGTCTCTCTGCCTCCCTGACAGAGACCAGTGCCGTTCAAGATGGGAAGTTTAGGAAGTCATTGTCAGGACGGTTGCTCCGTTTGCTAGAACAGATGGCTTGTGAGCACTGACGTGTCTTTCACTTCTCCAGCTCTATCTATAGCGTCCACGAGTTTCACTGACTTCTTATAACCATGGACATTTATTACAGCCGGGACTTCTGTAGCCAAACTAATTAAAGACCATTCACAATGGTATTGGGCACTCAACGTTTCCATAGGAAATGACTAAAAGGAAAAATAAGCCTTGTAAGATATGCTTCTCTTTATATGACTTTGTGAAATAAAAGCTTACCAAGTCAAAATGGACAAATACTGAGAATCTTCTGGGAACTGGGCTATTTTTCTGGCACTTGGCAGTAGAAAAACAGAGCTCCGAGTTCAAACAGGAGCGTTTACATAGCACAGAGGCGGGGGGGGGGGACCTACTCTCTTTTCACAGCCTGCATTAGGGCTGGTTCTTATGTCTTTAAGGGGCTAAAGAAATGGTAAGAGAAGAATGCTGTGAGGCATGTGGAAATGAGGTGAAATTCTCATTTTTAATCTGTAAACACTGGAATTGGCCTTGTTCCTGCGTTTGTGCAACATCTTGGTTACATTCTTTCCATAATGGTGGAGCCCAGCAGTTACAACAGAAACCATGAGGCCCTCAAGGCTGAAACCATGCGGTGTTCTGCCTTTTAAGAAAAATTGCCAAGTCCCACAGTAGTGGGAAGTGCGCTTGCGATGTGTTTGTGAACAAGGTGAAGTCTCTGTGGCTCACTTCAGTTCATATGGTTCTTCCTTTATGTCTCTACTGATCTCTAAAACTTGGCACCTGCATCAGGACCCACATGGGAGGAAAGAAAGATGTTCTAGAAACCTGGAACCATAGGCCCAGCACCCACAAGTTTATATTCAGTACGGTTTTGCTCATGGAGTGGATGGCTCTTGTTCTAGAATCTGATCCTTCTTTTCCCCTTGCTGTGTTGCTCTTGGAGCGTGCGCCTCACTAACCTATCTAAAATTGGAAGCCTAAGCATTTGCAAGTTTTGTATCACAAAACGCTCAAAGCGCGCCCCTTCTTTTCCATCCTAGACACTGATCCCATTCTCGGTTGCCGCCATCTTTTCTCAGGAGCCTGGATAAAATGGCTTTTAAAAATGTACATTCACTCTCTTAAGGCTCTGCATCTGATGTCACTATTTAATTATAATTATTGGAAAGCTTGGTGTAAGCAGAGGTGGGACCAGTTTGAAGAAGTAAGAGAGGAGACTTCGGGGCTCATAGGAGTGACTTATAAACTTGTCCACTTAGGAAGTCACTTTACTGCCCAGAGAGGAGTTTTTATTATTATTTTTAATGGAAGTATTCTGGTTGTCCAAGTCAGAAAGGAGACTTGGTGACTATTATGGCAGCTGCAAGATAGTTATTGGTGCCATTTGTCACCTGGGTTCACGCATCTTAGGGATTTCTTCCCCTTTATGGAAGTGTGACCCCTGAGGTCTGAACACTTCTCAGTCAAGGGCAGCTGACTTCCCCCATTATTTCAGATCATATGGACATCTAAGGTACCACTGCCATGAAGGAATACAGGGTCCTCAACATGAAAGGCAGGGTGTTCCACCTTTGGAGAACCGATTACCTGTTGGGGGAGGCAGATATTTTAACTTAGGATACTGGGTATTCAGAGGATGTAGCCCCTAGATGCTGTGGGAGTGCAAAGAAGGGCATTAATGGAACCCATTTGGGACTTTGGAGAAAGCTATTTTGGGTAGATAAAAGGAGAATGTTGAAATTTGGCTATGATGCTTTAGATTTGCTGGGCATGAGCAGTCCTGGCAGGCAGAAGAACATGAGAGGATGTGCAGGAAGACAGAACAAATGTACAAGAGATCTTAGCCTATGAAGCAGAGTAGGCTCTAGCGGGAAAACAGGAGGTTAGGCCAAATAGGACCAAGAACTGAGAAGCCCTGGGCACCAGGTCTCAGGGATTGGGATCCCTTCTGATGAGAATCTAAAGAAATTGTGCTAACTATGCATGATGGGGTAGAGTAGTAGGCCTAGTATCCCTCCCAGGGTGGACAGGAAGTCCTGGTGCCCCGATGGTGAGTTCCCACTGAAGTTTCTAGAACCAGTTGCTGTACCAGTCTCTCTTGAATCTAGCCACTGGCGACCAGCTTTAGCATCTTTCAGTTTTTTAAAATTTACCAACCATTTATCGTATGCTGACTATGTGCTGCCTCTTGCGTTGTTGTTGTATGGTTGGTGTAAAACATGTATGATGTAATGTGTGGTGATGTAAAAACAAAATGCATACTGTCCATGTTTCAGGTTCTCAGTGGGAGAAACTTCAGAGCAAGGCCGGGGTAGTTCCATGCCAGTGACTAGTTTTCCATGCTCAAGATCAGCAAAGCCTGGGACTCCAATCCCTATAAAACCAAGGTCCCCCTCGCCACCCGCTGGAACCACTAAAGCTTAGAACCAACTCTAAGGGAAAAGAACTAGTTTAAAAAAAAAAAAAAAGCATGGATAAGATTTCCCACCATCTCTGTGTCAGGTTTTTTTTTTTTTTTCAATTTTTATAATGCAGGAAAAAAACATTTTTTTCTTATGCTCTGGATATAATTTTTCTTTAGTTTTTTTTCTTTTAGATTTGGTCGTCTTATTTTATATGTATGAATATTTTCCTCATATTCATGTCTGTATACCACACATGTCCCTGATACCTGAAGAAATCAGGAAAAGGTATCAAATCCTCCGAAACTAGAAATCTGGGTGGTTGCAAGCCACGATGTGGATGCTGAGAATTTGAACTCTTGGTCCTCTGCAAGAAAAACAAGTGCTTTTAACTACTGAACCATTTCTCCAAACCCTATATTGTTAATTCTTAATTGAGCTGAGATGGCATTAGCCTATTTAGCAGCTGAATTACACATTTGGGCATTTATCTCATGTTAAGCAAAAAATAAAGTGTGTGTGTGTGTGTGTGTGTGTGTGTGTGTGTGTGTGTGTGTTTAGTTTTTATCCTGTTGAATCATCTGTGTTCAATGTCACATCCTTCAAGTGTTTCTATTGGATTTTGTAAAGGATTTTTGAGATATACATTGAATTAGCTAAATTAAGTAGTTAATTAATCAATTCACTCACTTGTTCATCATTCATTCGTTCAGTAAATGTTTATCATGTACCTACAAGCCCCAAACACTATGTCCAGATTCAGGTATGGATGGCCTTTCTTATGGCACTCGTGATAGGCTGTGATAGACTTTAAAAGTTTGGCAGTCAGCTTCAAGGCTTTGTCAGTGTTGTTGCACCTTTGAAAATGGAGGCCTCTCTGTTCTATTTAAGAGCTCCTGTGTTTGATTAAAGTTCTAGTCTTTGCCCTTTGATTGATAGCTGGGGGTTTGGTGAGATGTTCACACAGCTCTGTGAACAAGCGTAGTCACGTGGAAACTGTTCACAAATTAAAAAGGCACTATGAACGTGATCAACATCACAGATCTGTCTGTTCATTTAGCAGGGTTTTCCTTCCACTTCCATAGGATGTTCAAACATTTTTCCCTTTACTGCTTAATGGGCATAAGCCGCGGAACATTTCAGATGTAGGAGCACATGATAAGTACTTAACTCCAGGAAACCAATGTTTTTTGTCCCTTACACTGTTTGGCATGTCCTGGGTGAGAGCTGGCTGGAATTATCCCGCTGGTACTAGGCACCCCATTAGTGTTGCCCAGGGTGTTGTCCTTTCTCATTTGTTGATACGGGAGGATGCTGAAGATACCTCACCCTAGCTGACCCAACATTCAAAATGCAAAGTACATTCAGTTCTTCATTTATTTTCATCAAATATCAAGAATCCACCAAGACTAGCCATGAACACACGCCCTTGAGGAGCCCACAGTCCAGCATGAAGACATGCGGCCATTACTAATGAGTGGGAAGGTCAGGTAATATGCTAGGCAGTGAATTCAGCAATCAGGGGCACACAATGCTGGGGTAAAAGGAAGAAGGGTTTACTTCTTTTAAAAAAATCAAGTTGGTTTAATTTGAGTAAAGATATAAGAAAAATAAGAAGGTAACCAGATAGCTATTGAAAACCATATAGATATGGTATATTTATATGATATAAGTATATCAACCATATAGATATGATAACTTGGCACTAAGGTCACCAGGCCCATCAAGATGGTGCCAACAGCCTTCAGATGACATTAGTTTCTGGTTTCTCCGTGCTGGAGACAAGACACCGGATACTTTGTATATGTTGCTTAGAAATTGCCAGCAGCCGAGTTTTATTATCTATCCCCACTTATGGCTGAGGGAATAAAAACTCAGATTAAGTCCCGAGCTGCGGCTGAGAAGGGATCTGAATCCGGCTTTGAACTCTGACACCAAAAGCTCAAGCATTTCTCTCTTTGCCATGTGGAACATCAGTAGGTATGACCCAAAACTAAATCAGGCATGGAAGGGGTGTTATTTAAGAGACTGAGTATATAGCTCACTGGTAGAGCACTTGCCTATCATGTGTTAGGCCCTGGGTTTTCTCCCTGAGATAAAAAGAAGATTCGATGTGGGTGGGTGAGTCCTGAAAAGCAGAGTATGACATTATTAAGAGTCTACGAAATCCTTCCCAGGATCATTTTCCCAGGAAGTATCACTCAATAAGGCAAAAGGCATTTAGAGTGTGGCTTCCAGTGAGGTCGTCCATATTCTTTGAATATGAATTTATCCTGTCCATTTTTATTATTAATGACTATTGGGATAGAGCTCTGATTTCTTTAGGTACCCAGGCAGTTCTTGGCATTGAGTGGGGTTGGCATGCAAAGCTCAGGCCACTGGTAACTATAGAGCTTCCATCTCATAAACTGTTGCGAAGTAGCCTGTCACAGAATCACATTTCCCTTCAGTAATGTATGACTACGGCGTTCCTCATACCCAGTGCTTAGGAGCTCGGTGTCAGTAACCAACCTGTCATGAGCCGGCAGTGTTGTGAAGTGTAAAATTGTGTTTCGAGACCTATAAAAAGGGGTCCTACAAGGGAGCCCTGTATATTAGTCAGTGTAGTTAGTGTATTAATAAAAACACAGCCATACTCAACCACATGCTGAGAATTTACAAGCGTTTGGGTGGGATAATTTGAGAGACTGAGAGAATAAGGCAGTTTTAACTAATGCCTTTTTCTTTCAATAAATAGTTCTAAATTAAGCAAGGGAACATAAATGGGTTTGTTTTGTTAAAATTTATACCTTCTGTGTGTGTAAGATCTAGGAGCAGAAACAAATTTGTTTTAAACACTTCAGTGTTAGGCGTGGGGTCATAGATCAGCAGTGGAATGCCTGCCTACTGTGTGATAAGTCAAGCCAGTCCCCAAACACAGATATTAAAACACCATTAGAAATACAGGATAATGGGAAACTGATCTTCCAGAATTCCCTGTGCACTCTACAGAGTTGAAAGGGAGTCTTCTGTGAGGGAAGTCGGGTCCTAAATGTAAACTCTCCAGGGAGGCTATTCAGTAAGGATCTTATGGGCAGGCCACAGTTGTGAGGCTAAGTAAGAAACTTGAGAACCATCCTGTCACTGATATAAACTCTAACTGCCCCGAAGGGTGACCTGGTCACCGCACTGGCCTTGTAGTGTTTTGAGCTTCAGGGCACCTCAGAGATGCCTCCTAGGGCCTGTCATTAGTTTCCTTGAAGCTTTAAATATAGCTGCTACATACATATCAGCCCAAATGCAAGTCCCCAGTAAATACCCCATGCCCTTAGGAAACCTTTTCCACACTGGTGACAACCCTCAGGCCACTTTACTCTTTCCAAAAACATCTTTAAGAAAAAAAAAACCAATACCACTTATTACTTTACAGAACCTCAAAGCTTGTCTCTCAGGGCTGTAGAGGCAGGACTCAGAAGCGCTGGCCTTAGCTTGTAGACATTTCCCGAAAGTAGGCATGGCATCCATTGAACCAGTGGCTAAGGAGTGACCTGGAGGCTGATGAGGCTTCCTTTCAGCTGTTTCTGCAGCAGGCTACAATGTATATTCTTCTCCATGACCTGCCTGGCCTCATGTCCTGTCCTTTGTCCCACTCATCCTACCTCCCAGAGCCATTTCTTTACATCCCTTCCCTCTTCGCAGACAAGCAAGCCTGGCTTGACCAGTCACCTTAGGGTGACCAAGTTCATTCCACCCCTTTGGCCCCCTCTGGGTGGGCTCCATCTTCTTGTCTAGCCTCCCTCTGTACAGCTAGTCACATCTACTGAAAGACGTGGCCAGGATTTTGAGTCAGTAAACTCTATGTATGTTAGGAACTGTCGTCTGTCTCTTCCTTCAGTGTGCAGTTTGACCCCAGCTCACGGGTGACCGAATTAGTGTCACGCTAAGAGGAGGCTTTCTGTTGTATGTCAGGCCTGCTTCTTGTTAACATGAGTGGATCTTCAATTTAAACACACATTTTCATAAACACGTCGACGCCCTCCGATGCTGTGTGTTTAACTAGCTTTATGAACCAGATATAGCTTTGTTTTGTGTTACCCAAGAGGGCCTCGTCTGTGTGGCTTTTATCTGGTTTTGGTAGATTAATTCTGAAGGGTGGAGAGAATTGGGAGAGGGGAGAGAGGAGGCAGATTTTATTATTTGCTTTATTAGAGAATCCTCTAACATTTGCAGATGGTAAAAAATGCGCCCGTGCTCCTGTTACTAACAAAGCATGAATTGGAAGTCTAGCTTCAAGGGACCCTTCTTGGGTACCTTTAGCTTCCTTTGTTTTTCTTCAGACATTCTTACAGCCTGTGTCCTGTCTCCCCTGGGGCCTGTAGGAAGAAGGGTCCTATCCTCTGAATCTTGATCTTCCCTTCTTCTAGAATGCCCTGTGGGAAAGCCCACCCTGAAGCCTGTCATTGTCACTGTTGCTGGCCCTCACCTCACCATCATCTCCCCATCGGTCTCATTAGCTCCGTTCTCCCTCTCTCCTCTTTCCAAGCTCGAAGCTTGTCTGCATCTCTCCAGTTCCTCCCTCTCCATCCTCCTCCCTAAGGCACACTTGTGGCTCTCCCGTAGGAGCATCCCCACTCCTCATTATCCCCTGTCATGGTAACCCTGTCGCTTACCATCCTCCCCAGAGCTTAAAGATGCATTGCTGCCTCCTGCAGGAGGTCTCCATTGCTCAGTCCCTGTGTGGTATTACCTTCCCTCCATATGGCCTTCCCTACAGCATATGGTCCCCCTGTGTGGCTGGCAGCCCATCCATTATTCAGGACTCTTCATTGTTTTAATGGCCCATTTTCCTTCAAAAGCCACCCTACATTCCTAGCCATCAAGTTGAAGCTGGTTCCAGCATTCAGCCTTCCAGGGGATTGCCTCTCAGGCCTGTACATTCTCCCTGAGTCCTCCATGGTGTGCTTATAAAAAGATAAAGATATGTCCAGGGTTTCTGCACCAATGTTAGGAAAAGATAAAGAGAGTGGGGGGATATGTTCTATGGAGGTGTGGTGAGGTATGGAGGAAAGGAGGTGTCTCTAGAGGGCCCATGTTGGTCATCCCTTCTCCCTGAGGGACCAGACACACGATGGTATAGTATAGGATAGAGTTTATTCAGGGCATGGGAGGGGAGTTACGAAGGTAGTGGGGGCAGAGAGAGAGAAGAGGAGAAGAAAAAGAAGAGGCCAACCATAAGCATGTGGGGGGGGAGAATGGAGAGAGGAGGGACAAAGGGGTAAGAACAAGAGAAGCAAGAACAGGAGAGTGAGGTAAGGGAAGCAGCCCCTTTTATAGTGCCAGAAAACTGTGGGGCAGGGTAGGGCATAGCTGGCTGTTGCCAGGTAACTGTGGCGTGGAGTTTAGACAGAATCCTAACACTCCCATCACAGACAGCTTTTCCCTACTGACTGTGTTGGAGTCCCTACCATACACGAGGATTATGTCACTCTCCTGGAGCACTTTCAAGGCCACACAAGACTGACCAAAGTAAAGACAAAAGAAAAATCTGAGCCCTGTTCATGGTCAAACAGGCTCTGAGGCAAATACACATGAGTGAAGTCCAAGTCCACTCCTTTCTCAAAAGCTCTCCCAACACTCCATTCTCATGTACCTCCTTCCTGTTCATTCTTAGATTTGGGCACAAATCAACTACGACCCCTTTTCTGTCCCAAGAGTTCAGACCCACGAGCAGATCCAAGGCATAGAAGGTGCCGAGTTCTTCCTGGCCCTGTACTGTTTGGTCAAACCTATCTGGGAAAGGACTATAAACAGTGTTGTCCCAACATATGGCAAAGCCCTTTGTGGGTGGTTATCTCTTTCCATTTCTTTCTCCAGGTCAGAAATGTTATATTTTAAGTGTGGTCTTGCTTTGTGTGCTGTGATTTTATTTTTTTCAGAACTGCATAGGGGAAAAAATCCTAGTTCTGTACTGCTGATTGCTTTGTAAATCTTGGTGAGTCAGGGCTTGTTCAGATTGACAAGAACACTCAGGTTCTTCGAGGCTGGCAGTGTGTGAGCAGAATGCAGTACAGCTCATTAGAATGTATAGACATGCCACTCGTGGGGGATGGTTGGGAGGAAAAGGCTGTAAATACATCTGGGCTTTGAGTCATACGTGCGTATTTCAAGGAGAAGTATGTGCTCGCCGTTGCTATATGAAATTAGTTTATGTAATTTATTTAGATACCTCTTGATCTTAAGTTCCTTTGTCTGGGCATTAGAGCAAAATGACAAAAAGAGGAGAAAAGAGAGAGAAAAAAGAAAATGAGAGAGAGAGAGACAGAGGGACAGAGACAGACAGAGACAGATAGGCAGAGACCGAGAGAGAAAGACAGGTGAGGGAAGGGGGAAAGGAATTTCCAACAAATGGTGGATTTCAAGTGTCTACCAAGAATTTAATCAACAAGAGTCTCAGGGAGAGAAGCTGGGAAATTACCCACTGTTCCTATTCTTTATGCCTTGTAATTACACCGTAAAGAAATTGAAGGGTGTCACAAGAGCACACACTTCACTAAACATTTTCCCGAAATGGCATTTGAGAGCCCACAGACATCTCCCCAGGGGCCTTACCAACCCCTCCTGTCTGAGGAGGACTCTGGTGGTATTGTGCACCCTGTAACTCCTCCCTCCTTACCAACATCAGGGTTGATTTGTGGCTTGAGGTTTGGTTTTACTTTTGCTTCTGTTCTGTGACTTCTGAGCTACTTTCAAAAGTAGCCAAAATGGCATGAAGTGACAGGCAGTCTTGTGGCACCCTTTGTGATGGGGAACAGAGTTCTGAAAACCTCCTTAATGTTGCCTACAGTGGGCTTCCTCATGTTCCAGTCCAGACTTCCTGTAAAGTTGCCTCATTTTACCACCGGTTAAGGGACTAGATGGGAAATTTTGTTTCCCCCTTTTCAGAGTGACGATAAGCCAGACTTTCTAAGTCTGACTCTCCCTTGTCTCTGGAATCAGTTAAAGAAGGCTGAGTGCCCATTAATCAAGTTTCTCTCTGGAAGTGAAAGGAAAAGGGAACTTTCAGGGAGTCTGGTGTAAGTGTAACAATTCCAGTGAAATGTTAAAGTAAAAGGGTGATAATGTTGCTCTATCATAAATTAGCGTGGATCCCATCCACCTGTGCTGCAGTAAATATTTAAAATTAGATTTCTTATCTCTTTATCAGCCCTTCGGTCTCACTCCGAAGGCACCATTTCTAGTATGGAGCCAGCACACGGACTCTGTCCCTCCTCGGATCTCACTCTGCCCGCAAGACTGCCTCAGTCCCGGGTGGAATTACCGTTCTGTCCAGCACAAACATGACTGTAAGGCCTGATAGCTTTTCATACAGGTTTGTGTATTCAATTCTCAATCCACAAACCCTCTACACAACAAGATTACATCCAATGAACAAAATACAAACTGCCCTTCCATATAATATAAAAGACCTATAAAATCCTTAAAATGTTCATAGCTACCTAATGCCAATTAAGTCCTCCTGGATCCAGTTCATCCTTCCCAATCTCCATCTTGATCCTCCTCTGTCCTTCTCTCTCCCGACCTCCGACCCTCTCTCCACCTTCCTTTCTCTTGCCCAATCACGGGCTCTTGCCTTTATTTTACTAACTAAAATGGGAAGGTTCTGATAAAGTCACCTCATGAGTATATGACTAGGCAGCCCTTCTTGGGGACATGGAATTAACATCAAAATACAAACGATTGCAGGACAATCTACCTACAACACACCTGCCCTAAAAATAATAATCTGCCCTCTCAGTCAAGTCAACAGTACATAGCAAATTTCCACATTGTTACTAAGGCACAGTCACTTTGGCTATAGTTATTGATGAAGAAATGGTTAGTTTGAAAGTGTAGACAAAGGGCAGGAGTATGAGTTGCTGTATCAGACTCTGTGGGGCAGATGTGTGTTCCCATCACCTTATTTGGGCAGATAGCAGGGTATAAGGCCCCGGGACAGCTGCCCATTCTGCACTATTGATATCAAAACTGATAGATGTTTTCAGAACGATCAATGAACTGGAATGTACTTTGTCATCATGTTGAATAGGGGGTAATAAAGAGGACTTATTTTCTCAATTACTGCATTTCAAAGCATATTGGGTTTTAAATTTTTTTCATGTGTGCTACACACATGAGTGTACACTCGTGTCCAGGTGTCCAGACTCATGCACACACCTGTGGAGACCAGAGAGTCTTCCTTCCTTCCTTCTTCTTCTTCTGACTTTGTTCTTCTCTTGTCTTAAACTTTCCGTGAGTGTGTGTGTGTGTGTGTGTGTGTGTGTGTGTGTGTGTGTGTGTGTGCATATGTGAATGAGAGTGCACACGAATGAGTGTCCACATGCATATGGGAGCTGGAGGTTGACATCAGATGTTCTGTGATAAAGGTTATTGTATTTTTTAAGTTGTGTTTGTGTGTGTGTGAGAGAGAGAGGGAGGTGCTTTGTGAGCCCATCCCCCTCTTATTTTGTGAGATAGGGTCTCTCACTGAATCTGGAGCTCACTGATTGGCTAGACTAGCTGGCCTGTGAACTCCTGGGCTCTGCCTATCTTTATTCATAAGCACTGGGGTCTGATATGAGCTTTTTATGTAGGTTCTGAGAATCTGAACTCAAGTCTTTGTGCTTGGGTTGTAATCGCCTTACCCACTGAATCCTAACTAGATTAAACCCAGTGACACAGATTGTAGAGAGGATATATTGTTACATAAACTTCAAATTCTGTGCTTAGTTGGGGAAGACTCATCTACGGTTAATAGTTGAAAAACTGTATCAAATTATGACTATGTAGTTTTGGGGCTAGATCTTAGCACTGCTGCCTTGCAGCTCTGTGACAATGTTAGGTCACAGAACCTTTCTGATCACTGCTGTCCTTTATCTGCACAGCCTAGTGGCACTGTGGGTGTGCATGCACATTGGCGTATATGCATTGTGGGGACCTGAGATTGATGATGGAAGTCACTCTCCTTCACTCTTCTGCCGACTCAATGCGGCAGGTCTCTTAATCAAACCCAGAGGGCCCTGATGTGGTCTTGCAAGGCAGCTTGCTCAGGAGATCTGCTGTCTGTGTCTTCTGAGGCCAAAATTACAGTTAGGTCATCACAGGCACCGGGCATTTACATGCTTTTCCAGCAAGCCTTGAACTGCTGAGCCATCTCCCTGGTCCTTAATCTGACTAGTTTGCTGAGCAATGTTGGGTAATTTCTAGGGAGCCCAGCATACAAATGGCTTGAAAGAAAAGCAACTGTGCTTTGGAGAACAACATCCCCCTACCTCGCTGTATTGGTCTAGTTTTCCCTTGCAGTAATAGAACACTGACTAAAACCAACTTGCAGAGGAAGAGGTTTATTTGGCTTCCAGGTTATAATCCATCACTGAGGGAAGCCTAGGCAGAAACCCAAGGCAGGAAGCTGGAGTCAGGAACTGAAGCAGAGGCCACTGAGGGATACTGCTTATTGGTTAAGTTCCCCTAGCTTGGTTAATTACCTTTTCTGCACAGGCAGGACTCACTGGCCGAGTCATGGCACTGCCCACATTGGGAGGAGCCTTTGAACACACATTAGCATTTGAGAAAGTGCTTACTGGCATCTCCAAGGGTCAATCTGATGGTGGCAATTCCCTAATATAGGTCTCCTCTTCCAAGTTATGTCTAGATGTGTTAGGTTGACAAGAAGTAAGGTAAACTACAATGTCTCCTTGTACAGTAAACTAACACTGTAGATTCCCTGAAGAGCAATGTGCCTACTTCCCTCCCTACACAGTGCGGTGCACAGGAGCTGTGAGTTACTCCAGTTGCTATGCACACATTTCCTCCTGCGAGGGAATATCCTGGTCATTCCCTTGGTCCTAAGAGGCTTCCATCAGAGGAGAGGACAAATGCTCCATTTCACTTTGATCACTTTGGTGTTATAGCTCCATGCAGCCAGAAGTTTTACCATCGGGGTCCTGTTGAGTTTGAGAAAACGTGCTCGTTGGTGCCTCTTTGTTCCACCCAGATCTGGGAGGCCTTGGAAACTGCTTTCTACTCTTTGTATTACACCCGAGGAAACGATGAAGCTGAGGTGGTTACGTGACTGACCCCACGTCTCTCAACTAGCAAACGAGGAAACAGCAGCTAACATTTACTGAATATTCTTCATGGCCCCAAATCGCTCTATTCCTTTGCCTATTGTTTCAGTGGTTTCTAATACAGGGTATAAATAATATTCTCCCCCTCATTTTATACAAAAGCAAAGTCCAGAGTTCAGTAGCAACCCACTTAGGGTCATGGAGCTGGACTTAGAAAGCAGGTGACCAGTCTGTTCTGTAATTAACTGCCATGGCAACCAAGCCATGGAGATTATGTAATGTCCAGAGTTCAAAAGGCCATACTGCAATACAAGTGGCCTTGATGCCCCTTCCTACACATTTGCTCTGCCGGATGAACCCAGATTTAGGATACATCCAGCCTTTCCCATTCCGACCTATGCTTTCACTTTCACATCACTATAACAAATGACCAGAGGGAAACATATTTAACGAGAAAAGATTTAGTCTGGCTCATGATTTCAGTTCAGAGTTAGGTGTGGCTGTTGCTTTAGGCTTAAGGTAAGAGAGGAAACCATGCCTGTGGGAGAGTGGAGAGTGGGCTGTTCACCTCTTGGCACCAAGAAGAAGAAAGCAGTGTCGTAGCCAATGAGGTTTATCCAAGGTGCGATTATTGCCCATTGAAGAAAAGGTCTGGGGGCCAGGTCACCCTTCAGTGACACGCCTCCAGCCATCTGCCTCTTCTGACCAGGATCTCTCTTCTGGTGTCCAT
The DNA here is from genome assembly GCF_963924665.1 of Micromys minutus. Taxonomy (NCBI): domain Eukaryota; kingdom Metazoa; phylum Chordata; class Mammalia; order Rodentia; family Muridae; genus Micromys; species Micromys minutus. The sequence goes on from NC_137969.1 coordinate 123,198,374, forward strand.
TATCCGGTGACAGTAATGAGCACATGAATGACATATTCTACTCACTGGGCCAGAGGCCTCCGGATCCAGTTAACTCTTAGTGATATGATCCACCACCACCTGAGGACCAAGCCTTTCCATGTGTAAGGCTTTTGGGAGACAATCTGCATCCAAACCATAACACCACACAAACGTTTTGTGTTCAAGAACATTACAGGTACTGGTGCCGGTAATGTGGGAACACTTTTCAGTAAGTATTTGCTGAGTTCACCAAAGATTTAAGGTCTGACCTTGGTTCTGTGAGGGGATAAAGTGGGAAGAACCATATCCTGCTTTGTCCTCCGTGACAGCAAAACGTCTCTGCTTTCAAAACGTTCACAGAGCTGCCCAGCTGACGTCAGCTCCCACCACAGGCTCTGAGTCCTTAGGAGATTTGACTTAATTAAAGGATAAATTAAAGAAAAAAATATGTGTAAGGGATATGAGTAAGGCTGTGAATGACAGGTGCTCAAGCTGCAATGCTGGTGCCTAAGAGCCCATGTGACCTTGCAGTGACTTTGTCTTACACCTGTCCCCATTTTGTCCTCAGTAAACACCAGCCTGCTGAGTCAGAATTCCCTTGCTTTTGACTTCCCGTCATGGACTGACCTCCTAGGAAAGCAGGCTGGAAGTGGCTCACCTCATAGAAAGGATACTCCCATCTTTCTATCATAGATGTTAGGGGTGTTTCTATGTTTGTTTTCCCTGTTCCAGATAGAAACCCACCTGTCTTGTAGCAAAGTCACGATTGGGCTTTTTTGTTTTGTGTGGGGGCTTTGTGATAAGGTCTTGCTCTACAGCCTGCATTTGTCTGGAACTCACTATGGTGACCAGGCTGGCTTTGAACTTACAGAGATCTACCTGCCTCTGTGCCCCTAGTGCTGAACGTGCTACCATGCCTAGCTCAGTCAGCTTTCGTAAAAACAAATCTTTCTCTCAAAGGAACTGGGAGATGTTTTATAAGGCTCACGTACCTGTTATGACACATGCTTAGCATAGGGAACCCCTGAATTTCCAAGTCCCAGAGGGACAAAAGGAGAAGCGAGCATGGATGTCAGTCTCAGGACTGGTGAAGGATTCAAGTTACTTTCGGGTTATAGTACTTCGTGATAGGTAAGTGATCATCAGTAAGTTTCCTTTGTGGAGAGCTTGTCAATCCACTATTGCTTTTGGTTTCAATACTGGGTCCTTGACCTTTGTTCCTTGGACATCATTTGATGTCAGCTGCAGGGCTGCAGATGTCACGCAGGAAGATACGTAAAGCATCCCATTTCTAGAGCTCATAGTAACAGACACCACTGGAAAGGATTATTGAATACCCCGTTGTGGGGCTCTGTGTGTGTGTGTGTGTGTGTGTGTGTGTGTGTGTGTGTGTGTGTGAACATACATGTGTTTCAGTGGGGCTGAAAGGCAGAGGTTGACGCTGGTTATTTGTCTCAATTTCTATACCTAGTACATTGAGACAGGGTCTCTCACTGGAACCGGAGCCGAGATCTCACGGATCCAGCTAATCTTACTCTAGTCAGGCAAGCTGCTCTAAGCATTCTCTGTCTCTGCCCCCTTAACACTGGGATCATGTGGATGAGCTGCCACAGCCACCTTGCATTCACACGGGAGGTGAGAACCCAAGTGGCTATCCTCACACTTGCACAACGAAGCTTTACCATCTCCCTCGAGCCCCACACACACACCAACATCACAACACAAGGATTGTGGCTGTCCCTTGTGATGGGGTGTCATGGATCTGACCCACATAAACAGAGTGAGTGTTCATGAAATTATGGTGACTTAATGTTTTACTTATTTTGGATCTAAATGGCCTCAAACACCCATGCTAGAAAAATACTCTAAAATAGATTATTTCTTCTGGCGTTCCTTCAGAGGGCACGAATAAGAAAAATATGATGCAGTTAAAGGCGGGCCAAGATGTTGATGAAATGTCTGTGAATGTTGTTGGGTATAGTCAAATGTAAATTGTCTTCTTTGTCACAAGGCATGGTGGGGCTACAGGTGTGGATGCTGGCAGTCCCTGTGGCTAGTAAGTGAAAAAGTTTGCTTGATTTTGGAATTGAGCACAAGAATAAACATTGGAAACAATCTTGTGAATTTTGGGTCTTTCAGCTGATTAGTTAGAGTTACCACCCAATTCAGGTGAGGAGCAAGTTGGGTGCCTGTGTTAGCTCCCTGGTGATCTTGTTACATTTCTATCCTTTTTGTCTGTTTGTTTCCAGTGTTTCTTTCTGCTGACCTCCTGACTATGGGGCATTGAAAGTAACCATAGGGTGTTAGGGAGAAAGAGTCCACAATTCTGTCTGCTGCACTGAGTAGAAATTACCAAGCAAGGGAAGTTGAGAGTCGACTAAATAAATATCTGAACCCAAGCCAGCACTGATGCTGAAAAACTGGTCCATGTCTCCTGATGTCTGACATCTATACTGGGTGGTGAGGAGTTAGAGTTTGCTAAGGGATCAGAAAGAACTGCTTTAACCTCTGAACCCAGCAATGATGTCATCCATAGGCAGCAGGGAACTGCGCATCTGTTGCCATGGCAATGGCCATACATTCCCAGCATACATTTGATTCATTTCCCACCTTTACCTGGAGGCAGTTACATCACAGTCTAAATAAAAGGCAGACTCTCCTGTCCCCTTTCCTTTTCTTTCTCTCTTTCTCCCCTTTGTCTCCCTCGTCCTCAATAAGCCTCTTCCATGTGGAACCGTATTGGCCTGGTGTTGTCTGTCCTGATGCAAGCCATGATTCTATTGCAACGTTTCTAGATTTATGGTAGTCCTCATGTCTGAGTCAGCTTCATTTTCTTAATGAGCAGGGGCAGGCTAAAAGCTACTTCTCTCTGGACTAAGTGAGTCTTACTCCCCAAGTCCCAGAAAGAGAACCTCCTGTAAAACATCTTGTGTTTAGGAAAAGAAAAAGCATTTCTCTTCTCAGACACTGAGGAAGGGCTTAGCTTGGCAGAGCATGCCTGATTTCTTCCTCAGAACACAACACTGATAACTCAGGAGCAAGGTGGCAGAAAAAAAAAAATCCGTGGCCCTTATTCTAAAGGAGTTCTTTCTCCTCACAAATAGGACTAGAGATTGGGAAAGCCTGCCCTGGGCAACCCATCATATGAGCAATTGAAAGCTGCGATTAAACAATCTCTGGCCATCCTCACCATTTCTTGCTAACCAGATAACCAGAGCTTCATTCAGCAGTAGAACTAACCCGCTCACTAGAGGGAGCTTGGCTCCTCAGTAGGCACATTTGTTCTATTTGGTCTTTTACTCTAGGAATTTTGCATTTGAAAAGTCACATGTCCTTCTTTACTTTGGTTTGTGTGCTCGTGCCTGAAGCCATCAGTTTTGGAGCAGGAATAAATTGTGTTGAATGGAATATACCAAGGGAACTAAAGGTGTCATAGTGACTCTGCTCTGGACGTTTTGTAGCATTGAGGATGTCCAAAAAGTAGCGCTGGACAGGAAGACTGCAAGAAGCAATAATATTTAATAAGGAAATGCTGAGGACACAGGGGTGACTGGCGCTGCCTAAGAACAGACTGAAAAGTAGTTGACCATGAGGTGTAACTCAGGGGAAATGGCCATTTTGAAAAATGGGGTGGACGTAACTCAGTGGAAAGCTGAGAAAAGGTAGGAGAGATGTGCTGGGAAGTAGAGCATTACACTGTCACCAAGAAGGGAATTATCTAAAGAGATGTGGTCATGAGCTGTGCCAATGGCACATAAAGAGGTAACCATGGCAAGAGCTGTGAGGCGTCCTTGGATTGTCAAGGCATGATAGTTAACCTTTCCAACACATGCAGCACATGGTGAAAGCTGATTAGATCCGGGGCAGTAAAGAATAGGAAGAGGGAAATAGACCAAGAAGGGACAGTTCTTGATGGCACAAGGGATAGGGGAATCATGGATTGAGGTAAAAGCATAGATTTGAGGGAGCTGTGGCATGCTTCAAGGTGGCATTGCTTAGGGCAAGAATGCTTTTGTTCAAAGGAGAAAGAGATGGCTATCACTGGGAGGAAGGTGAGTTTGGGCGAGAAGCTGAAGCAGGTGAAGTCTTGGATTCCAGGAAGGGAAAGGCTGTCAGGGAAGGAGAGCCCTGTCTTCAGAGCAGGGCAGGAAGGTCAAACGCATAGAGCTTATGCATAAGGACTGGAGAGGTCACTATGCTAACCATGGCCATCTCAAATTTCTCCCTTCAGCATCAGCCAGGATATCTGAAAATCAACAGAGGGTATCCCACAGGAAGTACAGGGAGACAGGTCTGCACTGGATCCATTGTGAGGGGGGGGGATGGGAGAAGCTCGTAGTCTCAGGAAAAATTTGGCTGGCTTCGCAGGCAGTCAACATAGAAGGGAGCCACTACAAAAGATTGGACGTTTATAAGCCTCGAAAACCACTTCATTCCAAGAGCAAGAGAGAGCAGGAGGGATAGTGCATTTAGCCATGGCGTGTGGAATGGATTTCCCAAGGCTACTATGTCAGGAGATGACATGGTTCATAGGGGATTTCCAAAGCAGAGCCTGGCCAGATAGGAAACGGGAAGGAGATGAAGCCTTTCTGATTCCATATCAAGGATGGGAGGAAACTGTCCCTGCTTAAAAACGCACCTCTACCCTTGTACAGCACACAGACAAGTCTGAAATCTCTAGAAGTCATGTTATACCTACCTATAATGGATGGGTAACCAGAAGTAGGCTCACACAGAAGATATTTTCATCTCTGACGATGTCTCCCACTGCATGCCTACGAGATGATGGTGGAGGTGTTCTTAGATGTGTTAGCTGGTTGTGTGAGAGGCAACTGTAGTGTTAGACAAAGAGCATCTCTCCTGAACTTCTCCTGAGCATGGGGAGTGTCTGCTTCATCAGCCCCCGTCACAAAGGTACCAAAACCAACACAGATAAGAGACGATCTGCTGAGTGCTGTGCTCAAGTTCGTATATAAATACACAATTTGGGGGGGGGGGAGGCTAGAGTTATAGGAGGCAAACAAACAAGACCAAACAAAACGTCTCACGATTCAGTTTGACAGTGAATTTCAATAGATTCCTAGTGGAGTTCGATTTATACTCTATCTTGCTGTCGAAACAACTTTCCCCAGTACTTGTTGCTTTTGGTTTTTTTTTTTTTTTGGTTTTGGTCATGTTTCTTGGTGACCAGGATTAAACAGGACTTCAGCTTTGCTAAGTCGTGTGCTTTACCACTGAGCTATGGCCTCTAGCCCCCAATCCTAGTCTCTGAACGAGAGCAAAGAAAATATGAGATGCCTTAATTCACAGAGGTAAACCAGGAGTGATCTGGAGTGATATGGGATTTGACAGGGAAGTAAATAAAAAGGACCTTGGAGACGAGTCTTTCTGGCAGAAGGAAGTGAGTCTCTTGGTAGTACGTTTAAAAGGAAAGAGGAAAAACCATAATAGTGGGGGATGTATCAGGCTGCAATGATTTAATTGAAATTTGGCCTGGGAGTGCATGTTTTCATCTCGCTGTCTAGTTAGATAGGACTTTGGATGAGGAGAGGGGGAAGGACTTAGTGAACCCTAGGACAGTTAAGAACATCTAAGACAAAAGCTTCCAGGAATTAAGGTGTTGAGAGAAGAAGAAGAGGAGCGCCTTCAAAGGAGAAGAGAGACACTCCCATGGCTTGTTGCCATTCAGTGAGGACAGAGGGTCTTATTCTGAATCCAAAATGTAGTTGTGTGCAATATTGGGACAGTTGGTACATCAAGGATTATATAGATAAAGAAAAGCTCTACTTTTTGACTAAGGTAATAATTTCAGATCCTTTCAAACATGGCAACTAAGATGTCCCCGAACCTCATGGTCACAATCTTTTTCAACACCAGTGATGAGCTGTCCAGACAGCAGAAGACAAGATGAGGAACCAGCCATGTCTAGTCATTCACGTTGGCTTAGCTGTATCTTCGGAAGGCTCCTAGCTGAGACTCCACAGCACCAGTAATCAATTCATTTTAAAATTCTTTCATACTTTCTTGGAGTGAATTTTAATATTTATATTGTATGAAATTAAAAACTGTTTTAAAGAAAACAAAAGCACATTGACAGTCTGCTCTCTATTGAGGTATTGTCCTTTGAAGCCCAGGTTTTCTTCTGTACGTTCATTTAAAGTTACTTTATAAACGGCATGGTCAAGGTTATTAAATACATCATTTCTACCTCTTTTTCTTCCTTGACCTTGATCATGAGGATTTCCCTACACTGTTAAGTAATTCTTTGAAAACTACTATTTTGATGGCTATATAACCTTTCCCACATATGGTTGTACAGTAAATTACTTGCCTATTTCTTTTTTTGGCCATTTGGGGGATGTTTCTATATTTTAAGCCATTATAAATCAACTTAAGATGAACAGTACTGAGCATAAATCTTCCCTTTTTTCCTCACTACTTTTTTTTAGGACAATTCCCTAGTGGTAAAAATGCTACATCAAAGAAAACCCAACGTTTTATGGGTTTTGAGATTTGTCAAGTCTTCCTCAAAAAGGTCGCAATACACACCATGCATTTGAAAAGCGCTCCTCATCCCCCCGGGGGAGCACTAGATTATGGGGCAGTGGTCATTAGGTCCTTAGCTTTAAGAACTATTTTTAAAGGCCTGGGTTCTGGATCTTTGTCGTAAGCCTTCATCTGTAATGTGACAATGAAAAATCTCTTACATGCACCATCAGAGAGGTAGTTTGTGCCAAACGATCTAAATGTAGCTCATTTGATCCACACAAACCTTGGAGGGAGGGAATGCCCTGGTATTTATTATATGGTTTTATTATATGGCTTTGGTTTTATTATATGGATTCTGGTGGGACCTGGCAGGGATGGTCCAGTGAAATTCTCAGAAGGACACAATGTGTTAAGCTTATGCGGGATACCATTCTGGATCTAACTGTTGTTCACACAGGCCCCCTTTCATACTATAGCATCCAGAGGCTTCCCCGCAAAACTAGGTGAAACCACAAACCTAGCTCATTAACCACCATTGCTGCCAAGGGTTAGTGCATTGGATTTAAGCGGTGCAGATCTTAAGAGCGGCCATTGTTCTCTCATGCTACATGAAGTCAGCTACCTGGCTGTATAAGGAAGTATTTAATTTTTTTATTCTCTTCTATGATGTTTAGCTATTGGCTCTCACCGGGTAGCCCAGGCTGGCCCTGAGTTTTCAATCCTCCTTCCCAAGACTTCCCAGATGTGGGAGTCCACATATGTAGCAACACTCCCAGCTAGCACAGCACTTCTTTAAGATGTTTAACTTTTAAAGACAGCATGCCTGAGAAGGCACAGTGTGCTCCATCAGTCAGCTCCACATGGCACCATCCGACATGGCTTCTGTAGGTGGAGGTCTGTCTTGCCCCAGATGTGGTATTTTAACGGATCGTTATTATGTGTCAGGGTTTTCCCTCGCTCATTACAAGATCAAAATTTAAAAATTATATTCATCTTGAGAAATGCTCATTTGGAAATAACTTTAGAGCACTACTTTGTCGTGTGCATATGAACCTCTCCAAAAGCACTTAAGAATCCCCTCTCAGATTCTCGAGAGCACTCTGTATTTGGTCTCCCAGAACTGATGGGATGAATATAAAGCTTTGCAGGATTGTGAAGAGGCTTAAGGTTAGGATACTGGTGTAGGAATTATTAAACATATTTTGTTAAGTGTGCATTTCATTTTTTAAGTAAAAATATCTGTGACATCCCTCCACCCCCAGAGCATAAGCACCCGATGCAGGAATGAATCTGTCTTGGTAGAAGAAAAACTTGCCTCTTGAGACATAGAGCTGATGCAGTCTATAGCAAATCTTACCCATCTGTGGGTCTCTCAGAAATTTCTCCCTTCCTCAGATCCAGCAGCTGCAAAGGATGCTGTTAACCCTCCCATATCTACTCTACCTCCCAAGTAGTACTCTTTGTTCTCTGACAAGAAAAGGGACCACCTTTCTGGTTAGCTTTTTATTGTCATTTACTGACTTCAAATAAAAACTGACTTGCATAGGTGGAGCAACAGAACATAAGGTAGAAAACTGGAAGAAGGCCATAGACAAACGTACACGAATAAGCGATATGTTTACTATGATCTTGCACTTTCTGACTGCATAATTTACTCATCTGGACACACTTCTTTTGCTTACTGTTGGAAGTTTACAGAACCTTAGAATGTGGAGTCATGCTTGAAGAAACACGTCATGAGGAACTTGTTCTATAGGCTTCAAGCCTGGCCCCACTTCCTGTTTGATCTCTTCTGTTTCCTGTCTATGCATAACATGTGATTAGCCAGCTTCCTGTCTGGCCACCATACTTGTCTCAGCTGTCATTCTGCCTGCCTTATCATGCTGGACTCTGCCTCCCCAGAACTCTAAGGCAAAAATACCCCCCCCCAGAACCCGAATTTTAAAAATGGGAAAAATACTGTAATTACTCACAGAAAATTAATTTTGAAAATGATCTGTCTTAATATAAGCAATACTTAATTCTGAATTCCGTTGTGAATGTTTTTCATTACTGAATACCTGAATAGTTTGAGCTTAAAAATTAAACCTTTCCGAAAAGTTTTAATACTTAATACAAGAATCGATCAACAGTTCTATAGTTTCTGACCTAAGTACAAGCCAGGAGATCACTTAAACAACCTGTTGTTGCTCACTTGTGTGCACCTTGTTACTTTACACCAAGTTGCAGTGCCTGTTACACAAGACACTTGTGAATGTGAATGATGAGTATGTACGTCTTTGGTCAAATTACTAAACGGTGAATCACTACGTCTAGGAAACACACGAGACGACAGCTTTTACACCTACTTTTTAATTGTTCTTCTGTAAGATAGCTTTGAATTATCTTATCCCCCTCTTAGCAGGATTGAAAGTGTCAGCTTTTTCCTGCCTTCCCCAAAAACATTGAATCTTATCCTGGCTAGTCCAGTGGGTTGGATTCCTTTCATGTTTGTGTACAGTGAAAACTTCGGATCACATTGACTTTCTCCTCCTGGATACCTACCAGATGCTAGTGTCTTGTGAATAAAGATAACAAAAGGAAATAAACGACATTTTAGGGAGACTAAAATTTTAGGAGAATGTTTTAGAAGGAGGAGAGTACTCAATTTTGGCTTTCTCTCTTTTGCTTGTTACATGTCTGGATTCAAGGTCACTTTTAGAAATACCACGCCAGAAATGATTGTATAAGTCTTCAGGATAGCTGTCGAGGGAGCTATGGCCGACTCCATCTGAGCATCAGGACCAATCACCCCACCCTGCTCGCTGTCCTAAGAGCATCTTACCAACCACCATGTTTGCTCAGGTTGATCACTACATCCAGTTCTTATGTGATGTTGACTCAGCCATGAAAGCCGCTAAAATTAATTACACCTTCCTGCATCGTTCAACCTTAACAGGGAGATGTATCTTAAGCATGAGGTGGCGAATCCTTTGGGTTAAGATGGCTTTACCCTGCCCTGACTTTCAGTGGCACTGACGTAGATGCCTGTTGAGACAGTCCGCCAGTCCATCTGGCTTACAGGCGGCCACCACTAATACAGCAGTAATCTGCATCATATATGGATGTCTAAACATCAAACAAGTTGCACTCCTTTGATGTCCTTTTCAATCAGCCTTCAGCTCCCAAACTGTTCTCCACAGTGCTGCGTAGAAGACTTGCTTTCCCTCTGCACACTTCAGCATGCTTTAAAGGATTTTAAACACTTAACGGCTTCAAAGGGCACTTGATCTGGGATGGCTGCCTTTCACTAGGATCCCCTCGGCTGTGTCAGATGCATGCCCATCAGTGTCCTTTCCTCCATATGGCCTGACCACAGCCAGTCTCCATTCAAAGACTTTTTCTGTTGCATGCTGACCTGCAGATGGGAGGTACTTCTATCTTGGTAGCTACCTGGGTCTTTAGTACCAGAGAGAGTAAATGGATGAGATAATCCTCCACCGGTCACGAGTAGGAAGCACACTTTATGTTCTTGTGGTTTTGGAAGCAGGCTCTTATCAGATAGTCTGGCTATGATTTACACTTTATAATTCCAGATTATGCTGAGACCCAAAGCTCTGAAGGAAAGTGATGGGGAGTTTATATTTTACGTCTCATGATTTTTCTTGTCACGTCTTACTAGGTGGCTGATGGAAAACCATGAATAGAATGAGTTTCCTAGCAGTGTCCAGTGATATAAATAAAAACATGAATATAGATTGTTGAATGTCCATACCTGCAACTTCCTCCCTCTGATCTTGTACCTGATGGCAAAGAAGCTCAGTAAAGGACAGAGAAAAGGGAGTTATTCTCTGGTTGGGACGCAGTGGGAATCAAAATGAAGAGAAGCAATTGAAAAGCTCTAACTTCACATTGGGAAGCACACTTAGTGATCACTTGGGCTTCAAAATAGAATCCAAGAGGAAGTTAAACGCATCAGGAACTTAAAAGAGTCTGTTTGTTATCAAAACTTCTAAGCAGGGTGGGTGGGACAGCTCAGCAGATAAGCTTGTCACGAAGCCTGGTGACCTGGATTCAAACCCAGACATATAATGGGAGGGAAAATGGACTCTCCCCAAATTGACCTCTGACCTCGATTATGTGTTTTCAGAGAGGTGCACACACACACACACACACACACAGTGCACGCTTAAATATACACAAATAAAGGCAATAATAAAAACCTTTCTAAGTAGAGTGAGCAATGCTCTCAGAGGACTTTTTTTCCTTGTTAAAGAGTGAAGGTCTTATATAGCACAATCCTCCAAGCCAGACAGCTGCCATCTTCCTGAGTTCAGCTGTGCCTGCCTAAAAGATCACCACAGCTGGGTGTGTTGACTGTTGGCATTCCTTCATAGAAGGAGGCGGCAGGAGGATTGTGGCACCCTCCCTGTGTGTCCAGCCATGCCTCCCAACCAGTTGTATGCAATTCTGCTCTAATTGCTTGTAGCCTTATGATCTCAGGGAAGAATTAGAGTTATATTATGTGGGGAAGGTGGCTCCATAGGGAATCCATTATCCTTGCTGTGCAGACCTTTGTTTGTGGCTTGCCCATGCTCCTGTCAGCAGCCCCTCACTCATGCTCTGGAAGTAAGCCCAATAAATTCACGCTTGAATTTGGTGGAATCGAACTGGATCTTTAAAATGAGGGAGTAGACATTTGCTGGGGTAATATTATTGTGCACTGTGTAAAGGTAGTCACTATGTAAAAAAAAATGTATTATTCAAATGCTGGTTTCTGTGCTGGTAGAGTTGAGTGCAGACCTGACTTTAGTATTGTTATTTATATGGCTACATCATATCTCGTAAACACTTTCTCACTTTCTGATTGGTTTATTAAGATGCTGATGGCCTAAAGCAAAGGCAGGAAGTAGAAAGTGGGACTTCTGGGAAGAGATAGGAACTCTGGGAACGAGTTAGGCATGTGAGATTCAGGCAGAGGAAGTTAGATGTATGAAACTGAGGAGAGGTAACCAGTCATGGAAGACACTGAATAGTATAAACAGGTTAGTTGAGTCACGAACAATTTGAGAAACAAGCCTAGCTTAAGGCCTACGGATTAATTCATGAATAAATAAGCTTTTGTGTCATTTGTTCAGGAACTGGGGTAGACATAGAAAAGCACAAACATTTACAAACATTGCCTATGCAAATGTTCCCTTAGTTGCAACCAAGGACATTCTCAAAAAACAAAAGCAAACAAGGCAATGCGTTAGCTCTGCTTTGTACATGAAGAAGAGCAAATGAAACCTTAAAGATAGGCAAGAGTTAATTAAGAGAGATAAGAGCTGAGACTTAAACAAGTAGAACAGTGAAAAATATCTAAAAGTGAGCTCTTTGGAGACACCAGTAATTTAAAACAATCCTCACAAAAGCCCAACACAGCAACGCAGGAGACAACACAGTTCTTCGCATCCTATTCTGAATTTCTTTGCATTTGATGAGTTAAGAGTCCAGAAATCAGTGAGATCAGCCAGTATCTATTTTCCTGTTTCTGCCTTTCTTCTCATGGCAGAATGTTCTGGGTTTCACCCTCATTCTCACAAAGAACGGGCTTTTCCTCCCTTTATAGAAATGAACATTTTCTGTGAGTCTCTTCATCCACTGAAGGGCACAGCTGCTTCTGGGTCCATGGTGGGAATGGCCAACCATGTCATTCTATCTACTCCAACTGAATTTTTTAAATGCGCCCAACACCTGTGGTCTGCCACTCATAGAGCTAGTCCCTAAATAGCCTGACTCCACACATGATAGCTCATAGGCCTACCATGGCCCAGAATGTGCACACATGCTGTTATTATGACTGTGGGATATGTGGTGCCAACGGAGTGTGATCCATAGATAGATATGCGGACATCACCGTGCCAGGAGACATTTGAGCAGGACTTTTATAATACCTTCTTAGAGATTACATGTACATGGGGTTTGGGGGTACCGGGGGTACCTATCCAAACATTATTGATGACTTCCTGGCATGCTTGGTTGGAGCATCATATTGAAGCCTGTGACATTTGTGTACTGATACAGTGCAGGCCAAACCATACACATTGAGAGACAGCGCTGTACACGATAAAAGAGCTGAGCCTTTGGAATGGCGTAGTCCGTATGATTTCCTGCATCTGAAAGTACTTAGGGCTGGATTGCTAGAATTCAGTGTGGACAGGAAGCTCCAAATACTCCTTCAGGAGCCCACGTGCTTAGAAGATGGCCCTTTGCAGCTCTACATTTCTTTGTTTACCTTGTCTTCTTCATCCCCACCTGTCTCTGGTGACCTTTGACTCATGGGTGATTTGTGAACATGAACAGCCTATGCAATAATGCTAACACTCCAGTTGGATGCCAAGAATATGCTAGATGCTATTGGAAAGAGATAACTTGCCCATCCTATTTATCGTGCAAATTAGACCAAACATTTCAGTATCTGTGGGCACTTATGTGTAGGTATATATTTTAAACATGTGTTGTGTCTTCCACTCCTGCATGATTATGGAGCTGGGGTCTTGCGGATTATTGAGGACAGTCTTCTCCACACCCCTTTGGATTGTATTTTTTTTTGTAAGTTAGGGTAGTGAAGGTGCCCTGATTTCAGTCGAGGACACCACAGAAGGGTAGACATGAAAAAACAGACAGAGGCGTGGCGACAATATTTTCACCTTTCTGTTCTCCCCCTGAGTTCTTCCCCCTTCCTCTTTCCACATACATTTGGACATTAGCAGAGCATTTGGAGTGAGCCATGTTCTCCAGCTGACTATCTTAAGTGCTAAGGTTACTCCAGGTCTTGCTCTCTGTCGGTCAGTATAAAGGCCGTCTGTGGCATTTCCTTTCTTACTGACCTTTAGCCTCCTCACTGGAGAGGTTGTGACCCCCGAGTGCAAAAGGATCGGCCACATTTGAATCTGTCAGTGTGTTTCCTTCTTGTTTCTTTTCTAATGTTATCCACATGGCTCACCCTGACCGTGAAGGATTCTGTTCCTGGGGTCAGCGTTAACCAGTCAATCCTGGTCTGGAGAACTGGTGTGAAACGCATCGCTCCTCAAGGGGCAGGAATGAATCAGACCCCAAGCTGCTGGACGTTTGTGAGCCCTGCATGCCTTGGGTTTGCCATTCCCAGTGGAGGGACTGAGGGAGTGTAAGGTCACAGCAGAGTCGTAGTGATCTCATTCTGTTCTGAGGTCATGTGACAGTCTCAACATTGTAACAAATCAAATTCTGTTGCTGGTGGTGGCCTCTTTTCCCTTCCTTTCCCTTCTTTTCCCTTCCTTTCACCTCCCTTCCATTCCCTCCCCTTCCTTCCCTTCCCTCCTCTTCTCTCCCCTTTCTTTCCTTCTGTAGTAAAATATATAATACAAATTGCCATTTTATATAAACAGTTGAGTGACACTTGGGACCACTATCACTTATCTAGGTCATCAAGCTGCTATAACAAAACACTATAAACTGGTGAGCTTATGAACAAGAGAAGTTGATTCTCATGAATTTGGAGAATCTGCTGAGAAGGCACTAGAAGAACCTACTCCCATGTTCATTGATGGATATCTTTTGCCTGTAACTTCACATGATATAGGGTGTAGGGATAGGAAAATCCACTCACCTGGGGTCTGCCCCTATCACCTCCCAAAGGTCTCTCCTCCAAATATTCACCGAGGATGAGATTAGATATGTAAGTTGTGGTCAATACTGACATTTAATGGTTAGCAATGTTTTTGGACCGTCTCCATGAAGAGAGACGGGAACTCTGTCCATTAGTCAATCACTTTGCATTCCTCGATTTCTTCTCTGACCCTGACCATGTCTGGTCTACCGCCCATCCTGCTGAATGTGACCACTCTATGCACTTCATAGAAGCAAAAGCATATCATTTCTGTCCTTTTGCGTCTGGCTTTATTCCATTCCGCGTAATGGCCGTCAGCGTAGTGTGTACAATGCCGCTCCGTTTTAAGAGTGGATAACATTCCCTGGTGCCTGCACACACATTCCTCATGTCCTCTTGTCTGCTAGTTGGCATTTGGACTGCATCTACTTTTTGGCTTTTGCGAATGCAAACGTTGTCATTCACGTGGCCCTTTGGCTCCATCTTTTCCATTCCTTCGTGTATATGTTCAGGAGTGAAGTTACTGGGTCGTGTTGCAATCCCGCATTCAATTTTTGGAGGAACAGCTGGGTTATTTTCCATAACATCTACGCCAGTCTCCAGTCCCGCCAGCCATGTACAGAGCATTCTTACTAGCACTTTATTAAACATGTTTATGTAACTCTGTTCTAATGAGCATTTTACCATGTTCCGTTTGCTTGTTACTTTAGCTGCGTATTTGGTGGAGAATGTTTCACACTGACTACTTGGTCCTGCTGGTACAGGACTTGTGCATTTGGAAGATGCCCTCACTGATGTGTTCATTCTCTGTTCAGTGCGATAAGTCTATTGACCCCACAGTTAAGATTTGATTACAGTGCCAGATTGTTTTTAAACGTTTCTCAGGGCGTTTCCCCCCAATCTTAACTCATTCACTTCATCACGAAGCACAGCCCGTCCATAGTGGTCATTCATAGTTTTATTGATGTTGCCAGTCACATGTGACAAGTCAGAGACATGCCTGTCATTTGACGGTGATAGATGACTTAATCAGTTTGATCCTAACATAAGTGAAAATATTTTCTATTCAATCCCCAAAGCACAATTAACCGAACAGATTGGGAAACAGTTTGCCAATACAACATCTTATATGTTGAGTTTTGGGGTTAACTTAGGTATTTTAAGAAATAGTCCAGTACTTCTTTCAGAGTATTTGATCTGTGGCATCTAGACAGTTTTTCCTGGCTTGTTTGGACTCCCACTGCCACGAGCACTGTGGTGCTGACAGGCCGGCTGTTAGGTAGACTTGAATGCATGGTCCTGAGCCAGGAGTCCAGAAAGACAAAGCAAATCAAAGTGACAAAGGCCATACGGTCTTTGGGATTGGGCAGTCTAGACCCTAAATACCCTCTAAAGAACTGGGCTTCAGTTGCTGAGTGATGAGGAATCGTGCTTGAAAAACTTACTTGTTTTTATTGTTTCATTCGATTGCATTTACGTTGTTAACTTTGAGAAACTGAGGCAGAGTTGTGGTTTAGTAGATAGATTTCCATGTTCTTAGAGACCCTAAGTTTGATTAGCTTTGTCTAATATGTTTGCAGTGGTAGTAATAACCAGACATTCTGTTCCCTAAGGACAGGATTTAGGTAGAAAAAAAATCCATTTCTGATCCATTCTGTGAGTGAAGTGTAGTGTTCCTGGGCCAGTTCCCTGCTGACAGTCATTTTTCTCCTGTTGGAAACAGTGCCTAGCCTAACTCTCTTCATTTGCTGGAAGGATTTAGGATCCTATCTGCCCAATCTCTTTAGCCATCATGGGAGACAATTTTCCTCTGTGCAAGCCTACAGGGATGTTTCCCTGGCCTATTCTTCAAATGCAAGTGAGAAAAAAAAACAAAAAACAGTGGGCCTCCTTGTAGAGGAGCCAACAACTTTAGTTGGGAACTGCAGTGAGGACCAACAAGCCAACAGCCAACAGGCAGAGTAGGCAGATGAGAGGTGAAGTACACGTCCCCATATCACAAAGCCCTGGTGTCCTGCTGTTGCAAAGGGTCACCTGTATACCCACTTGAGGCCCACACTGAAGGTCATGCTCCCGTCCCAGCCATATGATGTAGGGACTCCTGCTTCTTGTGTCCCGCAGTTGGGTGAGTGACCCTGTGCTCAGCTGTGCTTGGCTCTGTAATCCACAAATGCCCATTTCCTCTGGGCGTCTCTCATTGGCAAATAAGAACCCAGCCCTTGTTTCGAACCTTCTTACTCAGGGCACTTCACCTGCTACTTTTCACACAGAAAGTATGTGATGAGTTGGTTTAAATGTACATGTGTGAAACTAAATGAACGTTAACATGGCTTAACCTCCAGCTCTTTAACCCTCACCCCAGCCGAGGTGTACGTCTTGCTCCTATTGTTGGAAGGAATATTGGCAGATTTTTTTTCAAAAGGTCTTAGGATATCCTATTTCTATTTTTAAATGCCTTAGGATATCTCATTTCAGTTTTTAAATGAAGGTGTTTTTTAGATGCAAACCTGAGGTGGGTGTGGTGAGAATAATGTCATCTGTGAGAGAGAAGATAGTGAAAGACACCAGACAGATGAAGAACAGAGAAGCAGGGAGCTAACCAGATGTCTTGAAGGATGGGTCCACCGATGTGGGAGCTCACGTATGTGGAGCTTCTCTGGATCCAGAGCAGCACTGTTTCATCCAGTAGCGTCGAAAGCTGCATGTTAGGGGCTTAGAGCTGTCAATAACCAAAGCCCCTCTCACCCCCAAGCTGAGATCTAAGCACAGGAGCAAGACAGAGATCAGACTCTCAGCAGCACCACTGCCCATGAAGCACACCGGAGCACATAGATTCGTAGCTTCCGCCAAGCCCATTTGCTGGTCCTCAGTCTTGAGTTAAACAAATACAGCCATCCATTTTCGCCACAGCTGGACGTCCATGGGCATCCCCCACAGAGAGGCCCCTACCACATGGCAGAGACAAACAGAACACACATGTCCTACAGACAGGCTGTCTGCCGGGGAAAGGATATCCCAAACTAGCTGAGCTGGGTGTGTGCTCCATTTCGTCTCTTGAAGCAGCTCAGGGGAGGAGGATGAGGGGCCAGGGGTATTATATTAGCCAAATTCCCTCTATGTAGAGCTGAGACTGGTTTCTCCTCTTGTACAGAAAAGCCTGCTTTAGCCAGCACACCCGACTGATTCAGCTTGTACTGTTTCTTTTCCCTGTTCTTTGTGCTGTGTTAAAATAGTGGAATCAGGCAATGGAGTTGAACTGGATTCCCAAGGAAGGCAAGGGGGGGGGAGAGAAAAATGAGAGAGAGAGAGAGAGAGAGAGAGAGAGAGAGAGAGAGAGAGACAGAGAGACAGAGAGAGACAGAGACAGAGAGACAGAGAGAGACAGAGAGACAGAGAGCCTTGTGAAGGGAAAAGAATGAGATGCCTGAGAGAAGGGAGAGCCAGTGGGAAGGCAGAGGATATGAGTCAGAATCCCTTTGACAGGGTTGAATAGTGACAACTTAGAAACTCAGTGTGGCAAGGGAAATGGCCTCGCTGGACCTCAGAAATGCCAGGCAGAACCCTGCCATGGTCTGGGCACTGCTCTCTCTCTTTCTCTCTCTCCACTCTGATCCTAGATGCTTCCTAGTACAATACCTGATACACAGGAAGCCCTCAATAAAAATGTGTGCTTTGCAGGGTCCTAAGAGTCGGGAGAGAAAAGCTATGCCAAGTCTATTGTGTGCTGTTACATAAGGGAAAAGTACATAATGCACTTAGAGCGGAAATGTTTGGCACACATCGATAATCCAATAGCTGCCTTCCATATGATGCTCATTTCTGTTAATTGAATAAAAACTGTTGAACTGTCAATGAGTGGATTTTCTGATTAGGAGGACATTACTAATTTTTTTTGAGAATTTTGAGGGAACAGTGGGGTAAAAAATCAATTTATGAATGTCAGAAAGTTATCGTGGAATAAAAGCAATAAAGCCAACCTACAGAGACATTTGGAGAACATTTGGCTGGTGCCCCCTCCCCAGTGCACACTTGCAGTTGGCTCCTAAGCCTCTGTATTGGTCAGTGCCTCACAGTTGAACCTCAGACCAAATAGATGTTTCCAGGGACATGTGGCTCTGAGTAGCGGGTGTTCCAGGTCAAACCTCATTCCTGTCTTCTTCAGCCTCCTCTGGTTCTATCAGATGGTTCCAGTGCCTACAGTACGGACATCAATCACCTAAAATCTCTCCCATCACATCACTGGTTCTTGGACCACTCATCCTTCCTCCTCTCCTCGCTTCTGATTTACTTCCCCCCTAGGTCTTTGAAGAGTCTCTTTGGTGGATCTTCGTCCTGACCAATGAGTCTCTCCCACCAAACCCTACAAATTTGCCTAAGATACAGGTAGGGCTCCAAGACACCACACCAGCTGGCTTAGGTTCCCCACTACCTAGAGATTGTCAAGGATGCCCACACTTCACCATTGGTCTTAAAACTCATATTATTTTCTTCTTCCTACCCTCATTCCTTCTTCTGAACCCTACAATGTGTTTGCTCACCTTCCACCCATTTTTTTCTTCCTTTAACGTCAACAATCCATTCCGATACCACCTTTCTGCTTCAGTTCCCTAAAATCTCCCAGGTGTGGTGGGTTGCTCTTGCCTCTCGGTGGAAGGACTGCTATCCTCATTAAGAGCTAATAAAAATGCACTGACAGTCTAGCAGGCGTTGGTTGTTGTTGGACCCCAGCCAATCCCAAGAGTAAGAACGGAGCCAGTGCAGACCGGGCAGTAACTGTGAACACGGCAGATGCAGGAAACCCCCCTGTTCTATTAATTATGGGATAAGTTCCTGGAGATGTTTTGGTAATGTATTCCTTACGTTTTAAACTTCTTAATTGGGTTTCTGTTGAGTGGAATTTGCTTCAGAGGTAGAAAATCTAACAAAAAAAAAAAAAAACATATTTTAAAAAGGCTTTTATAAGTAGTGTAGAAAAGTAGCATTAATCTTGCTTGTTGGTTTTTCTAACAAGATCTGGTCTTCTCTGATATACTTCCAAATCTCTTTGAGCTATCCTATTGCTTATGAAGGCTTTACAGCAAGCCTGTATTATATAGATAGTGTATTCATCCGATAAGCCCACCGCAGGCAATCACAGCTTACATTTTATAGTTCCCATCTTACAAAACTGAGAACCGCAAAGATGAGCTTATGTGTTACATTTTAAGTACCCGGCCATAGTGAGTCTGTCGGAAGCCTTGGTGTGCGCTGTTTGCGTTTCCCCTGGATTGCAAATCATGTTATCTTTCTCTATTTGAGTAGAAGATAAAACTGAGAAAAATGGCTCTGCACTCTGAAAGGGGTCCACTGATGGCTGGGTGTCTGAGTCACAGTCAGAAAACCGCTTGCCCCTTATGGTGGCTCAAGGAGACAGAGGATGCTTCCTACAGCTAAGGGAAGTGAAGAACAGCTAGAGGTTTCATCTTTGCCGTCTGAGGAAGAGAACAGCAAGAGATGTGGGTGAGGCTGTGGGCTGTGGAGTGTTCCCCATTCCTGGCCCCTCCATCCTGAAGTACTGCCAAGGGTGAAGCAAGTCTCCTCATGGCCAGAGACTGAAGGGATCTGTGATCAAACTGTAGCCAGCAGCAATGAGCACCGGACATCTGTGTGTGTGTCTTCCCACTGCAGGGTTCCGCTTCACTGTGTAACTAAAAGCCCAACGCGTGCTCTGTGGCTCAAGTGGGCCTTTCAGACTGAATTGGGAGAGATGGCTCAAGGATTTATTTCTGTGTAAAAAATTATAAGTGACGACTTACGTATGGGCAGCCACCTGCACGTGACCTTTGTATGCACTAGCCTGCTCCTAAGTTCCAGGCTGCCTGTAGAAGTCAGGTTGATGGCTAACCAGGAGCAAATAGCAGCCGCAGGACTTCAACATCTGCCATGTGCAAGCTACGCACTGTCTCTTTTCTTAGATGCACAAACCGTCCCTCATTCCATCTTCAGTCTTTTCTTGACCTGAGTGGACAAAAATGTCCTAACGCTGCCTTCTATAGACACTCACCTATCCGCAGGGAATACAGTCTCAGATTCCCAGCTGATGCCTGAAACCGCAGTTGGTACCAAACCCTGTCCATACTAGCCCTCGACCCAATGAACAGACATAATTATGGTTGAATCTGAACTGTCTTCCACAATCTTATTCTCTGACTCTAGCTGGTAGTATTTCTTTCACGAGGCTGTGGGCCCTTTGGAGGGTGGTGCCTCTCTGATGCTCAGGCAGTAGTAAGAGGCAGGCCTTTGAAAGGTATGGGCTTGTCATTGATTCTCTGCTTCCTGGCCCACTCTGATGTCAACAGCTTCTACCTCATACTCCTGCCATCATGAACCCCAATGGCTGCTCTGCCCTGATGTGTTGAGATCTCTGAAACCATGAGCCAAATAAGTCTCTTCTCCTCTAATCTGTCTGTCAGACATTCTCTCCTAGTGATGCAAATGTAACTAGTGCACATGTATACCAATAGTGAGTTCAATAGACAAAAATCGTGAGATGTTAGTAACAGCTAATAGTTAACAAGGGTGGTAATGAACTGTAATGAAATTGTCAGGACAGTTATGCTGTGCTTTGAGGGCCATTGTTAATTGGGATAAGGATTACTTAAACTTGTGGTGACTCTCCAGTTGATCTGATGACCAAGATGGCTGCAGAGTAGCTAATGTGTAGGTAGTGTATGCAGCAAGAATGCACTAGACACAGGAAATGACTCAAATCTTGGGCAGGATGGATTGGCATGGTCTAGCACTTTATCACATTATCTAGAACAGCATGCAAAGTAGGATGTATGAATTATTTACTTCTGGAATTTTCCATTTCATACTTTTAGACCGTAGTTGACTATGGGAATAATTGAAACCTTGGAAAGCAAGCCTGAAGATAAGGGGGGAGCTACTGTAATGAGTGCCTGGAATATGCCAGACTGTTGAGCTCTGCTTTTAATGTATGTTTCCTATAATTCTGATTTCCACATCTGCAAGGTTGATAGCATCCCCCACCTTAAAGATTAGAGATGTGAAGATCAGGAAGGTTGAGAAGTCTATCTAGGAACACACACCCAGAATGCAGATGAGGCTGTGGTTTTAATGGAAGTTCTGACTCCAAAGCGGGGTGTGTGTGTGTGTGTGTGTGTGTGTGTGTGTGTGTGTGTGTGTGTTTGTGTGTAGATCAGATGAGGCTGTGGTTTTAATGGAAGTTCTGACTCCAAAGCGGTGTGTGTGTGTGTGTGTGTGTGTGTGTGTGTGTGTGTGTGTGTAGATCAGAGAATGACCTATAGGAGTCTGTTCTCTCTTTCCACCTCATAGGTCTCTAGAATGAGGTCAGATGAAGGACATCAAGCTTGGCAGCAAAGGCCTTTACCCACTCAGCTAGCTTTCTCCCTCTTCATATGGATTTTGAAAGAAAAAATAGCTAAATATGTAAAGGATCGTGAAGAATAAAAAATATTATTCATCATTAAAATGTCTAGAAGGCTACATGGTACATTATATTTACATATTTAAATGAATGTATATTACCTGTGATAACAACCACATCATGGGATTAGGGGCTATCCTATGGTTAGGGAATATCCTGAGCTGGGCCATCTTTGAGTGGGAAGAGAAGGGGAAAAGATCTAAAATCTTCAGAGCAAGAATTATCAGGAATGTGTAAGGTCAGGTCTCCAATAAGACTCTGGAAAGTGTTTTCAGTCACTGGACAGACTCACACATCAGTGGGATGGGAACACACTGGGGCCTAACCAAGAAGTTAATGCATCGTTCTAGAAACTGATTCAAAGCCATGGTCAACAGCATGGGGAAGTCTGTGTTTCACGGAGACCCTCATGTCCTTTCTGCTCTGTCAGACTTACTCTCTGTCAACAGAACCTGTTGTGACCCCAGTGGCTCTTCAGCCATCTCCTCAGAGGTAACAGCTTTTCTCCCTTGAATTTTGCAGAGTTGATTTTTATCATTAGGGTCTAGAGTCCTGACTTATCCTTAGCTGAATCAACAAACTCGAAAGTGTTCTCCACATATTTCCTGGTCAGGAAAACACATTAGAATATTACGTGAATAACTGAATATTTTTCAACTAACACATAATAAGCTAATTATCACTTGTAGGCCAAATCCTGCCCAGAGTCTGCCTGTGTAAGGGTCATGTATCAGAATACAAATCCACGCCTTTACGTGTGTACTTCCCAGTCACTACAACAGCACTGAGTTATGTTTTAAGAGTCTACCATATGATCCCCAAGGCCAAAGGAATTTACAATCTCACCCTTTACAAAAAGCGTTTTCCGGCCCCATCCACATTCACCAGTTCTGAATATTTGCTATTTGAATCACTCCTCTTTCTAAAACACATAAAAACACGCAAGGCTCCCATCCGTCCCTGCCTCTCCACCCCTGTTATATGACCTCTCTCTTTGTACATGTGAAGATACGTTTGTGCACATAGACATATGCATGCACTTTTATTTGAGCCACTTAGAGGTGGTGTTGTAGATGTCATAACACCCTTAAATAACCCCACTGTATGTTTATAACTAAGGCATCAACTCACTGTTTAAATTTCACTGCTCAGTCTTATTTGCTTTTCCTTCTAGAGTCTGGAATTCAGTTAGGGCTAACACATTACCTCTGGGCAGCATGTATTTTTGTTTACTGGGTTTTTTTTTCATAACAATGATTTTTTCCCCCAGTTCCTAAAAACCAACCCCAAAGATTACCAGGTCTTAGTGGAGTCATTAGCTCTGTGTAAGTGAGACCTACGTATAAAAGTCATTGTGGTAAATCTGTGTCTCCCATTTCTTCTATGGGACTGAGATGGTTACGTGGGTTAGTTCTGAACTTGAGCTACTAAGATGTAGGCTTTGCTTGAAATCGTAATGGAGAGACATGTCAGTGTGTAGAAAAGGTGGATGAGAAAAAGCTGGATGCCTCACGTTGTAATTGAGAACGCCATCCTTCCTGCCTGCTCCTGTGGCTGGCCTCTGTTAGCTCTTGGCTGGGTGGCTCTTCCTTCTGGCTTTGCATCTGACTGGGGCTTGGCTCTTCTCCAGCATCATTAGGTTACAGCAAGGAGTTGGAAACAGACCTACAGTTATTTAAATCTCCCAACCCAAATCGTTCCTGCTGGCTGCCATACAAAGCTTGTATGTTTGTAGGCTGTGTGCTGAATAGTGCGCTGTGTTCCCGAGAGCATGCGTGCATCTGGGGACTTGCACAGGAAGAAGACCTTCTTGTTTTTTACGTTCATGATCCAGGATGCCACAGTCCCAGGGAGCTGTGTGTGAAGGTCAGAGGCCTGTCCTTTATTGTGGTCGCTGGTGATCTGTAGAGAGTACCAACTCACTTTCTTATTTCCTGACAGGCACTCACTTCAATCCCAAAGACTCAGATGCTCACTGAAGCCCAGCTGACATCTGTACTCCTTACTGCCTCATTTGCAATTGCCTTCTTCAGTAAAGACTATGTTTACCCCTCTGAGATATGGACTCAAAACACAGGGGTGTGCCTGATTTTGAACTTGGCGGTCTCAGAGCCAGTGGTGTCTCTAGAAGTTTTAGGGCCAAAAAGAATGGGAGAGAGACAGAAAGAGCCAGGTCAGTGGGGGGGGGGGGGGAGGGAGGGAGGATGGGAAGGAAGATGGAAGGGAGGAATGAGAGGGAGGGAGGATAAATTTGTGTTCTGGTGAGAGGCAAAGCAGGAAAGGGAAAAATAGAGAGGATTACCAAGAGTTCATGGCTGGAGAGGCCTACCTAGGGAATTCAAGACTGGGTTGGGTCATAGAATAAGATCCTATCCAAAAATATAAAACAAAAGTAATTGGTTAATTAATTTAATAATAGGATGGTCCAAGTATAAATAAAAAAAATTGTATCCTTTAAAAGGGACTTAATGTATTTCTTAGTGTGTTATCCTTCCCTTGATTTATTTATTCCTAGGACAGAATTTTGTAGTGAAAAATATTTTGTTGACAAAATGAGAACTCAGGAGTTAGATGTGAGCTACTAAATTTAATTATTTAAACAACATGGGAAATGTCTAAAGAAGAGAATGCCCAGGAACTGAACAGCCTCAGATATGCTGTGGCTAGTGCACAGTTAGCCAAAAGAGGCCATGCGCAGAGTGGTATGGGGCACTTCCTGCCTCCACAAGAAGCCCAGAAAGCATGCTGGGATGAAGGCGTCTCAGCTTTAGAAGAGGCTGCCCTGTCTCCCCACTGCTGTCCCATCTGATATCTCTTAAATCTTTCTGCCATACCATTGACTTTCTTCTGGCTCCCAGCCCAACCATCTCCTTCCAGTAGCCACCTGGGTCCTCAGTTCTCAGTTCCAGCTGCTGAACATCTGTAAGAGTCTCTGGGATCAGTCCCACTCTCCGTAGCCCCACTGCCCTTTGGTACTGACCTCAAATTCTATGCTTGGATTCATCAGACATACCCCCACTGTTTTGCAACCTGCATCTCTTGCTGATTGCAACTTTGAACCATTGCATAATTGTTCTAGGCTGCAGATCATTCATCTGTCAGTTGAGGATAAACAGTGCAGGGTTTAAATAAATTAATGTAATAAATGAATCCCTTGGAATGATGTTGGGTGCATAAAATGGGCTACAAACAGGTCAACAGCTTTCTACAATTGCTCTTTAGGGCCCAAGCATGTTCATTTTTTTTTAATTGCCACATCAAAAATTACCATTAATATCCAGAGAAATTCCTACTTCACATCATCTATAAATTGGATATCCAGATAGGGTGATACTGAGCTTTTTGCTCAGAGTATCACAGGACTGAAACCAGGATGCCAGTAGGGTCAAGATACTGTGCATCTTCCAAGCCTATCCCAAGCTCATAGCAGTTAACAAAATCCAAGCTTCTGCAGCTGAGGTGTTCAGGGCCAGCAGGAACTCTGTCACTTTCTGTTTAAAAGATCCCTAGTTATATCATTGCCAATCAGATAATCTTTGTCTTGGTTAACTTAGAGGTGATTGTTTAATGCCATAACATTATCAGGGTCATGGGTTTCCCTTGTTCTCAAGGGGAGACTACTTAGGGTGCGTTCATCTGGAGCTGGGATTCTTAGGGGCCTGAGGGTCCTGCCTACACACTGGGTAATTAAAAATACTATCTTTTGCCATTCTCTTTGAGTACCTGGTATGAACCTGGTAATCACCAGTCTGAGTTCAGCTGTTTAGAGCAATTTTTTTCAGCATCCAGAGGTTTTCACATGGAAACTGGCTAACATTTCTTGTTCTGCTGGGTTTTTGTTTGTTTTGTTGTTGTTCCTCCAAACTGATGGAGTCAATAAGTCCTATGGAAGTCTCTCAAGAAGAGGATTGTTATATGTTTGTAGCAATACATCTGTTGACCAGTTGTTCTGGGGCCTTCAAAGGATGGCCCACAGTTTGGATTAACTTTCAGAACTATTCATTTATTCCTAAGACCTCCTAACAGATGGGCAGCTCAAATAGAACCCCCCTTGATTATGAGTGTGATTGCCAGCCAACCTGCTCCTCTTCCGGTTCAATGTCAATCTATGCCTTCCAGGAAATGTTCTCCTAAGAAGGGTCTTTGCACTGTTTTCAAAAGCGTTTCTTTGCCTTTCATTTTCCTTCCCAAATAAGTGTAGAAGATGGTTTCTTCTTCTTCTTCTTCTTCTTCTTCTTCTTCTTCTTCTTCTTCTTCTTCTTCTTCTTCTTCTTCTTCTTCTTCTTCTTTTTCTTCTTCCTCTTCCTCCTCCTCATATTCCTCCTCCTCCTTAACATTTATCAAGCAAAGTAGTAGGTTTCATCATAACTTTATTTGTATCATTATATCTTGTTCCTTGGCTAACCCCACTCTTCTCCCACACCCTTCAACCTGCTGTTCCCTTCCTCCCAGAGAACAGTGGAGAAAGAGTAATGGGGAGTAAATGTGGCAAGAAAGAGATGGAGGGACTGGATTTCTTTTATCTTTTAATTTATATTACAACCCATTAAAAAGGTATTTTTCAGTAAAAGCCCATAGTGGATGTATGAAGGGTATAAAATTGGCAAAGGATATTCTTAAATCAGTTAATAAGAAAAATGTGCAGAGAAGAACACAACTAGGCAACAAAACTTTATTATTTTTAAGTTTTCTAGTTTCATGGTGTCTTGTTTTGTGTGTGTGTGTGTGTGTGTGTGTGTGTGTGTGCTGTGTGTCCATGTACTTTTCTGTTGCTGTTATAAAACAGTGTGACTAACAAAACTTATAAAAGAAAGTGTTTGACTGGGCTCATAGTTTCAGAGGGTTTGAGACCATGATGGCAGTGCAAAGGCATGGAAACAGAACAGAAAGCAGAGAAATCACGCTGGGAATGCTGGGAGTCTTTTGAAGCTTCGAAGTCCACCCCCAGTGACACACTTCCTTCAACAAAGCCACACCCCCTACTCCTTCCCAAACAAATCCACCACTAGGAACTAATCATGCAAATACATGAGCCAATGGAGACCATTCTCATTCAAATGAACATACTGTCCATCTTCCTTTTTGAGACAAGGTCCCCTGGAGCTTACCAGTTATACAATCTAGCCAGAGAACACTAGAACTTTTTCTGCCTCCAGATTCCTGGTGCTGGGATTTCAGGCGTGTGCTGTCATGTCTGGCTTTTGTTGCTGTAGTTGTTGTTTGTGGGTTTTTTTTTTTTTTTTTTTTTTTTTTTTTACTGTACCTGCATTTATAAAAGAAAGGAATGTTGGCTATTTTAGAAGGTAGCTTGTAATTCTCTTTTCTGATTTATTCTTTTTTTAAAAAAAACAACTTTATTTTACAAAACAAAGATAAATGTACAGATTTTAAACATTTTTTTGCTTAAAATTATACATTTTTGTCAGTACTTTTTTCAGATTTTAACATCATTTTTACATAAAACTATATGAATATATTTTTTAGTCAGTACTTAATTTTTTTCAAGGTTTGATAGTATGCCTTAAAAACTTAATAGTTACAATGAGCTAAAGTACATGTAAAACAAAATATAACATGGAAATAGTTAAAGTTTTCTTGTTTTGTAAATATTTTTTTGTTTTGTTTTGTTTTCTTTATTTCTTGGACTTCATACAGTCTGTGAGTTGTTTCTGGGGGAGTGCGAGCCTCTGGGGTTAGCATCCCACTATCAGTGACTGCATATTATGTCTGTTCTTTTGTGACTGGGTTATCTCACTCAGGATGATATTCTCTAGATGCAGCCATTTTCTTAAGAATTTGGTTAAGTCATTGTTTCTGGTGGCTGAGTAGTATTCCATTGTGTATATGTACCACAATTTTTGTATCCATTCATCTTCTGAAGGACATCTGGGTTCCTTCCAGCTTCTGGCTATTATAAATAGAGCCGCTATGAACATTGTGGTGCATGTATCTTTGTTGTGTATTAAAGTGTCTCTGGGGTATATTCCCAGAAGTGGAATAGCTGGGTCTTCAGGTAGTACTATATCCAATTTTCTGAGGTATCCCCAGACTGATTTCCAGAGTGGTTGTATTAGCTTGCAACCCCACCAACAGTGGAGAAGTGTTCCTCTTTCTCCGCAGCCTCGCCAGCATCTGCTGTCATCTGAGTTTTGGATCTTGGCCAATCTGACTGGTGTGAGGTGGAATCTCAGGGTTGTTTTGATTTGCATTTCCCTGATGGCTAAGGATGTCGAGCACTTCCTCAGATGTTTCTCGGCCATTCGGTGTTCCTCAACTGAGAACGTTTTGTTTAGCTCTGTACCCCGAGATCAGAACTCAGATAGTCCTGCTTGCTTAGCAAGCACTCTACCAACTAAACCATTCCCTACCCAGCTCTAAAATATTTTAAAAAGTATCCATTGATACCAAGTTTTAAACAAGAAGGCATGAGCAAAGGACTTAGAAGCAATAGAAACTACCTGGCTCTTAAAAGTATGGCTCCTTAAGATGCCACATCCCCTTTGTAGCGTCATTTGTTTAAACGTATAAAGCTAAAGGGAAAGTTGAATTGGGCAATGGCTAGCTAGGGTTTTGGAAATCTGAAGTGTCCATTTCTTCTGGTATTTTCTAACTGCAATTTTGTTGGGTGACAAATTTGATTTATTTGAATTTAGCAGCCATGATGGCTAGTACCTTGACAGCAATGTGGACTATTAACAAAGTGAGGTTGACTCACAGAGACAATCTAAAATAACACTTGGGCTTCTTTTCTTCCTTCTAGGACAATACCATCTTATTCTTGAGAGGCTGTAAGGAGCTTGGCCTTAAAGAATCTCAACTCTTTGACCCGAGTGACCTTCAGGATACCTCCAACAGGGTCACTGTCAAGTGAGTAATGCCTGATTTATGTTTAAAGGAAACCCTTGGTATTTTGATTTGCATTTTTTGGGAGGATGTTGTAAGTTCTAAGGGGTAGAAGATTAGGTATTCTCAATAAAGTAAAATTGTGCAATCAAAAGCAAGCATTCACAACCCAGTGTCCTGCCCCTCTGTGCAGAACAAGTTTTCAAATACACATAGAACCAGAATTTTAGAAAATGTTAAGTAAGGTTTAACAGTGAGGCTACAGACAAATATGTACAAAATCTGTGTACCTTAGATAGCATCCCTTTTACTGGCTCCAATGGAGCCATTGAATAGGCTCTTGGCAGACTGCACAGGAGGTGAACAGATTGTGCACGCTGCTGATGATGTAGAGAAGGCATTTGCTGGTGGCGAGCTGGCTTCTGCATTTACATTTGCAGCCATTTTTTCGTATGTGACGGTGATTAAGCTTTTCAGAGATGGATCATTGGCCTTTTGGCCATTTCTGCCTGTATCTATTTAGTGAACCATAATTGGGGCCAAAGAATTCTTGAGATAGGATTAGTTTCTGAATAAAGAGATAGCTCAAGATCTGAGTAAGAAGATTCATCCTTATAGGATGGCAAAAATAGGTTGTCTGTAGCCCAGGGATTCTGCAGAGCCTGTGATATCATATAGCACATTTGTCATTTTATTCAAACAGTATGTAGCAGGAATATGGTTGAACAAAAAGCTGGAGTCTCTCTGTGGCTGGAGAGATGGCGCAGTGGTTAAGAGAAGATAGCACTCTGGTGGGGGACCCCACTTTGGTTTTCAGCATCCACATTAGGCAACTTAGAACCTCCCATAACTCCAGCTCCAGAAGATCTGTCTCTCTTTTAGCCTCCATGGGCTACCTACATTCATGACTCATGCCCATATACTGACATACACAGATACACATAACTAAAAATAAGCCTTTCGAAGAGTATCTAAAAGTCAGGTAGCATAGAGTGTGGTGGCCTATCCTGTAGTTTCAGTGGGTGGGCAGCAGATGCAGGAGGATCTCTACAAGACCAAGGCCAGCTTTGTGTATGTAATGCAAATACCAGGCAAACCAGGCTCTATAAGGGCAGCCCTGTTACAAATTACAACCATAACAATAAAGCCTAGTACGATGAATTGAGCGGAAGGCATCCTGCAATTTGATCATTTGGGGCAGTGCCCTTTTTCATAGACGAATGGAAGGGAGAGAAGCCACAGGTCAGAGGGGTCCTTTTTATTTTGTTTCCGGATCTTGATTTCCTAATGGGAAACTTGAAACTACTGAATGAAGGAAGGGAGGGAGGGAGTTTACAGTGATTCATGACTGGGAACAAGGAGAGTGAGCCATGACTGATGAGCTAAAGTTACATCTGTATTTTTAATGGACTGTTCTTCAGTATTTCTCAGGGAAAGTGCATTTAAGTGAAAAAAACACAAGGAAAGTTACAATGTTGCACCAAAGAAGCCTCCATAGGCCTCTCGATAACCATCACATGCCTCATCTGTTACTGAGCTAAGTCTTAACTCTGCAAAGTTCTCATTTAATTTTGGGAAATAATCTTAGGTTCTGGCTAAATTCACATTTCCAGTCTCACCTGCAAGGCAAGTGACCAGAAACAATAGCAGCTGTGCATTGCCATAGGTAATCATCAGTCACACACTCACTGGGGAAGGAGAAGAAAAATTTACTCTGGTGCTTTACTTTAGCTACTTTTGTCATTATCATCCTCAATGTCATCATGGTCGTCATCATCATCGTCATCATCATCATCATCAACTTTTGGCTATCTTTAGACTAGAAATTAACAGAGCAGGTGAATTCCAAAGCCAGTTGGTTTCAGAATCTAAAACAGAAACTCGGATCTTCATTGCTTGTCTATGATAATCAAGGCATCCGAGAGCTGGGTAGAGCCCCAGGTCTGGAGCTGGCTAAGTCTGTAGCTTGCTGAGTGTCTCAGCACCAAGTTCTCATCTACAGAATGTGACAGATGAATTAGTCTTCCAGATGTGACTCTGAGGAACTTGGTCATTGCAGACCTGAGGAAGCAAGGCAACCAACTCCTAAAGAAATACACTAATTCAGAGAGACTGGAAGCAACCCACCAGGAGAAAGTCACATAGTCTCGAGTGGTCACAGTCCTTTGTAGGGCAGCATATTCATCTTGTCCTTCTGGTCTTTCCATCTTTGTCTTCTTCTCCTTCCTCTACCTTCCCTTTCTTAGCCTTTCCTCTTATCTACCTCACTTTCTGTTTCTTTCCTTTTTAGACCACCTTCACTTGTGCAGTGCAATCCTTAGACACACCTTCCCCTTAAGACTCTGTACCTTCATTCATCCAATGAACAAATAATTACTGAGTAGCTACCGTGTGTGAAATATTTCCAGCTTCCTTGAGAAAAATGCACAAGGAAGAAAACCAGGGTTCTTTGTTTATCTTGAATTCCTACTGCAGAAAGAAATCATAAGAAAGAAAATAACCATTGGGGAGTGAGAATTCAGAGAAGATCATGTAAAAGATGGAGGTGGGAAAGATAGTGATCTGTCTGGAAGGGGTCAAGGATAGCCCATCTGAAGGGGTCAAGGATAGCTCATCTGAAGGTCAAGGATAGCCCATATGAAGGGGTCAAGGATAGCTCATCTGAAGGTCAAGGATAGCCCATATGAAGGGGTCAAGAATAGCTCATCTGAAGGTCAATGATAGCCCATATAAAGGGGTCAAGGATAGCTCATCTGAAGGTCAAGGATAGCCCATCTGAAGGGTTTCAGCTGGAGCATCAGCTGTGGGGTGATTTGCTGGCAAGGTGGAGGAAAAGCAAGAAAAGGCCAAGGAAAAGGAAGCCGTTGATGCTTGAAAGAGAAGGCCAAGCACCTAGTGAGGGCAAATGGAGTGGGAACAGCCATCCACACACAATGGGGATGTTGAACTTGGAGTCAGTATGCAGAGAGATTGTCTCACTGGGTTGGCATTTAGAAAATCATAAAGAATTTATACTAAAATTACGTCACAAATTAATTTGTGGAGCTTAGGAGGGCTTTTGGCTTTAGCAAGAATGTCGGAGGGGAACATGGCGTACATTGTCAGAGTCACCGTGTTTTCACAGGTGATCCTGCTTTGGTTTGGCACTAGCCAGAGACTGGTTTTTAAAGTGTTGACTTTGTTGCTCAGATGGATCCAAGCACCACCGCAGTAATTCTGTGGCTCCCCTGCTGAGAGTTCAGCTTACAGCATAAAAGGGAGAGTATCACTTTAACATGTGTTAGTAGCATCGGCAAAGAGATATAGAATAGAGAAAGATTCCATGGGGACATTTGTATTTGTATAAAATTGTCTTTGAACAATAAAAACACTCCAGTTTGCAGTGTTGGTCATTTTTCTTGCTTTTTCTCTCCCAAATTTGACTTAAATGCACAAAAAAAAAAACACATTTTCAAGGGGGAAAAGCCTGCAAGTCATTACGTCATTGGCTGTGTAATTGTGTGAACTCCACCTGTAAAGACTACCAGACAAATCTGACGGCCAGCTCAGAAGGGTGCATAGCAAAGACCTTCCAGGGAACCAATAGTACGGGAGTATGGCGGGGCCGTGGATGGCTCCTGGGGCAAGAGTCTCTCTGAAAACTGGGAAGCATTTCCGTAACGAGTGGCTCTGTGGAAACCACTCTACAAATCTTCTGTGAGGCCCTGGGGTGTGCCACATAGTTTCTAGCAACCAGTCACAGTGTCAGCCAGTGAACGTCTCTTGTCAATACAGGAAAGGGGTTGTTTTCCCTATTCTTTTTGTTCTAAGATATTTTAGATCTTTGGATTTTTGTTTTCTCATTTTTCTGCTGCTAGATTTAAAAAAAAAGCAGATATGTTTGTTTGTTTAAACTCAAAAACATAAGATCACTTTCTTGATCAAATGTACATTGTGTGGATGCTTGTCCGAACTGAAGGGCTGATCTTGTGCTTCTCTTTACAGAACAGGACTAGCACAGTCCTTCCGAGATCAGTCAACTCAAAACTGCCTGCCGCCCCATCATACATAGTTTGTTAGATTAGGCCAGAACTAAGGGACCACGGTCTGGATGCTCTGAGGCATTCTTGGCTCGTTTGAAGCAGGGACTTTCTACTCCCCTCCTTCACCAAAATGACCAGAGAAAAGAAACCCAACATTCATTTTCCAAATACTTATTTGTCAATATATTCGAGGAGTTTTCAAAGACCGTTGGAAACATTTTGATATTTCATGGTGAGAATAGTTCAGAGCGTTGGTGGTTTTGAGTTATGGAATGAACATTTATGTGGACTTGGGAACACATGTGCAGGCATTTGGAAATAGCATGCATACTTTTCTGTTTATGGCAAATTTTTCATTCTAATTTGTAGCCAGCACAGAAAAAGGAAATGTTTGAATAGCACTGATTCTTATGCACACACTTTCAACTATAAACAGTTCCAGTGCTAAACAGAATTCTCATCTTTTGTATGCTAACAAGAATCCACCCTTTCCTGGTCTACTGAGCAACTTCAATCCTACCTGGCCCTGCATTTGTTTGGTTTTTTGTTTGTTTGTTTGTTTGTTGTGTTGTGTTTTGTTTTTCTCCACAATTTATCCTACAGCTGAAACCACCAGCCATAGGCCTTAAAAGTCCAGCAATATTCTAATATTTTTCTGGCTTTTGTTTTATGAGACTTTTTTTTTGCAAGTGTTAGAGGTGTTTAAGGAAAGCCACATCATAGAAACTGCTATTCTAATAATGTTTTGTTTTCCTTTCCTGACCTAGGAACCTCGATTATAGCAGGAAGCTGAAAAACGTAAGTGTTGTAACTTCTCTCTCCACATCTGTAAACTTTTGACTTTAGTGGTCCAAGGCTGACCTTTAGCTAAATTCGGTGGGTCCGATTGACCTTACTAGAAAGATTGATTCTTAAGAGAAAGTATATGCACCATTTATAGACTAAATGATAACTGTGCTGGTGTGAAAGTAGTAGATTTGGGGGTTTCTCTCTAATCAGAGTTCATTCTAGAAGTAAATGAAGGGCTTGTGTCCCATGTGCAGTTCGTGTTCTTAAAACACACAGGAACCGGTTTCAACTCTAACATTAGCCATTTCCGCTTGTGGTCCAGATGGGACCGCAGTCAGCACATGTTGGTTATGTATAGTCTGGTGAGTGTCCTGATGTTTGGGATTGTCTGTCCTCTGGAAATTTATCTGTAAGAACTCAGTTACTAAGAGACCTTCTGGAAGTTTTGAAGGAATCATGATGTAAGAGTTTCCCACGGAGGTAGAAAACCGAGTCACAGCATAGTACTGCAGCACACGGCTCTGCTTTGGGCCCATGGCCAACTGGCCCCACATGCCTATAGTTCATTATCCAGAGCATCTGCCCACCATGGGGAAGGCCGTGCAGTAAGTTCTTCCCAGCAGGGATGCAGCAAAAGTCCAGAATGTGAACAGGAAGCCTAAGCTCTTGCGTGGCCTTCTGTTCCTATATCTCCCTGTAATTCAGCTAAGGAGTGCATCGTTATCCCATCTGATACTTTTTTCCTCTAAGTCAAAATAAAGAACGGTTTTGCTTTTGTGGACGTTTCTTTGGAAAGAAAGGACAAAGCTTATGTAGGTTAGTAACCTCAGACCACTGGATGTTCATAAGCATTCTTCAGCATCCAAGTTTGTTTAATTGATAGCAATTGTGCCAAGGATAAAATATCTCCATCTCACATTAATGGGGATGTGGCATCGCTTGGATGAGGGAGGGACCAGCGTGTCTCACTCTCTGTGCGTTTCTGTCTTCTGACTTCACTTAGATGCACCGTGCTGATCCTGTGCCCAGAAGCACTCACTAACCTTTATCCTTTAGGATAATTGCCATCCATCCTGGCAGGTTCTCCATGCGCACGGAAGTAGAAATTAAGGGGCTTCGAAAGCACCCATCTCAAATGGAGCTGACAGTCTCCTGCATTGCTCGTCTGGGTGAAAACTCCAAAGAGTTGGTGGGAAACCCACAGCCTGACGAGTGTCATCTTGGGGGATTTATTTTCCCTTCCCGCTCACTTTGAGATCACCTTCTCACAACCTCCATTTTTTCCTTAGAGCTGAGACTTAATTGACTGAACCGTGTGTTCTGGGCCAACTGAGGCAGCACTGAGTTCTCATTATTATGCTCTCAGATGAATGGATTCAAGCATGCACTGGTTTCCACACGTCAGGGCTGCTGAGTTGTTCCTTCCTGCTTTGCTGTTCCTGGGGCAATACTGATCCTCCTGTTGAAAAACCACTCCTCGGGACAAATCTTCTCACTCTTGTGCGTTCTTTGGTTCCACAGGTGTTGGTGACCATTTACTGGCTGGGGAAAGCCGCAAACAGCTGTGCATCCTACAGTGGAGCCACACTGAACCTGAAGGAGTTTGAGGGACTGTTGGCTCAGATGCGAAAGGTAACTTGGCGTGAGCCCATCATCCCCTGAGGGCTAGACGAAGTGGGAAAGCAACTTGTTTTTATGATCATTGATGTTCTGCAGTTGGAGACATGGCTCCATGGGGAAGGACACTTGATATTCTTCCAGAGGACCTGGGTTCAATTCCCAGCACCCACCTGGCAGTTCACAACCATTGGTAACTCTAGTCCCAAGGGCTATGATGCCCTCTTCTGACCCTTATGGGCATGTGTATGAAGAAAACACTCATAAACAGGTTTTTTTTTTTTTTAAGTTTTTACTAAAATGGCAATAATTACAGTTTGGCATGGTAGGACTGTACTGACCAAAGTATGTGCTCAAGAAAAGAGCCATTTGTCATTTGTCTTACCCTAGAGCATATTTGCCTCTTGACTTTCACAGCACTACAAGGTCTGCATCTTATGCTCTTTGGTGAATGGAGAATCTGAGCTGGCTCCTGCTGGCATTTCAAAAGAGAGTCCAGTATGTCTGTGTATGGCTCGGCACAGCACGGAGCTCGGGGCCTGTGCATTTCAGGAAGTGATGCTTGAGCAAGACAATGTGATGTCATGCAAAAGCAAGCAGCTGCTCTTCACTTTCAGCCAAAGCTTGCTGTGCTTGCCTGTTAGGGTCTTGGTGTGAATACGGTGATGCCAGCCATGCCCTTGCCTAAGCTCCCGCTCTGGACAGGAGTGGCATGGGGTGCCCATCCCATTCCTGTTCCTAGAGGTGAGAACATCAAAGGAAAAAAGGGACAAAGTGGGGTGGGATGACTGGCAAACAAATACAAGAGCAATAAATGCACAAAATACCCATCCCTCAACTCAGTGTCTCAATAACCTTTTTAGCAAGTAACTTATTGTAAGTAACCTTTGTCTGTTTATCTCTGGTCTTCCCTATCAGAACACAGGTTCCTACAGATACAATGTCTGTTGATTTATTTTTATGATGCTGTGTCCCCGGGGCTGGAACACTACTTAGAAGGTACTTGGGCAATATCAGAAGAATGAATTGCTTCCACAACCAGTGTGATGAGTGAGGAATTGGGCCATCGCACTGGGGGAGCTAAACCTCAGACATGTTGGAGCAGTGCTCAGCCACCCTGTAAATCACACAGCAAGGGGGGGAATGCTGAGCTGTCCAGAGAAGGCATCTGGAGTGCCTTAGACACTGTCAGTCAACCACAGGCCCTTGTTGGTTCTAGTTAATGCTCACAGAGGGACTAAGAAGAAGAGGGCTTAGTGAAAGATGCCTAGAGCTCTTCGAGGCTAGCAGCTGTTCATTCTCCTTAGGGATATCGTTTCACAGAGCTGTGAGCACTTACTACACTGACTTCCTGTCAGTCTATCCTGCCGACCCTTGAGAGCTCTGTGGAGGGACGGGAGCTACGGGGCTCCAAGATGAAAGGTGCAGACAAGTGCAGCCCATGAAGGTTTATATTTCAACCCTTCTCCAAAGCCTCACTTTATAGTACTCAAAGAAAGAAAGGACGGAAGGAAGGATGGAAGGAAGAAAGGAAGGAAGGGAGGAAGGAAGGAGAGGAGAGGACAGAAGGCACGGTGACTTAACTGAAACCAGTAAAATTGCAAGTCCAGGGGATAGCCACCTCATTTTTATTTTAGGCTAACACGTCAGCCTTCTGTTTTACCTGTAGGGTTGTAGGGTTCCTGGGAGGCCATCTTGGTGAGAGACGGCCACAGCGATCTGCTCTCCACTTTTCCAACTGTCCTTGCCACTAATTTCCCCACTGAGTATTCAATCTCACTACAGAGTCGTGAACAGGGTGAACTTTCTATTTTTTTTTCCCATGAGCATCAGGGAGAAGACTGCTGAAGTTCCAGGATGCTTCTCCATCACTTGAGATGTGGGGAAGACTGGGGCTGCAAGGGAAGCCTTTCTGATATTATTTTCTTGAAAATTCAGCTTTTCCATGTTTCACCAAGCAGCCGAAAACATGTCAAATCTAGCTGCAAGCAGTAGCCACACCACTGAGTGTCTCTTTGTGGGGCATCTAGGCCAGTGTGTGACAGGTGGTGTCTCTAACACCAATGTATAAATATCATATACTTTCTATCCGCATGCTTCACTGAAGAAACAGCAGCGAAAAGCATTGCTGATACCTTTTACAGTCATTATTAGGCATTGTTCTCTGTTCTGAACACATTCCATATATTTCATATTTAGTTGTCCCAGAAGCCCTGTTGGGTGGCTGTCATTGCCAAGTCCCATTTTATAGATGAAGACCAGTGAGGTGACATGAGCTGCCTAATGTTTGGCAAGATTTAAACCCAGTCATCATGGCTTCTGAAGCTAAGCTTTGAACCACATGACCCTAGCCTGCATTGCTCCGTGATATTTCTACTGCAGTGATTTAGTCATAAACAGCATTAACTCAGAGACATGACCCAGACTGACACCATGAACCATGCAAGGATCCAGGCAGCATCCAATCTTGTCAACCCCAGAGATGAACAGCGTCAGGTTTTATTTTTATGCATTTACCATTTACTGTGTGACCACAGTTAAAGTAACTCTCTGGTTCTTTTATTTTTCCCTATAAAATGGGGATATTGTTAACATGATATGCAAAATTGTTAACCAGATATATAGTAAGTGTTCAATAAAGGCTAACTTTGTATTTTTTTAGCCATTTGGTTGATGAGTAATTTAACAATAATAACTTCTGCTCCGAAAGAAGCTAAATTCGAGCTTCTGTCTAATTCAGTTCTATATTTTTCAATGAGTCATGAGTTCTTTTTTAACTTCTCAGGCCTAGATTGTGTTCTAGAATCTGGTTAACTTTTGACCTGCAAATAAATAACCTCAACTTCCATAACTGGCATTTCTGCCTTCCCCTAGTGCGGCAGGTCTGCACGGAGGGGTCCTGAGCCCTTTGGAGGCTGAAAGATCCTTTCACAGGGATCACATATCAGATATCCTGCATATCAGATATTTAGATTACACTCATTACAGTCACAGAACTACAAAGTAGCAATGAAATACTATTATGGTTGGGAGGAACTATGTTAAAGGGTGGGAGCATTTGGAAGGTTGAGAACCCCTGCTTTAGAGCATCATGTTGCTGAACTCACCCAGACATTTGACCACCTATTCTTCAGGGGCATTAATCAGCTGGGGATGGCAGGGTTGGTTTTCTTCCCAGTCCCGCCCCTGTCTTATTTCTTATTCCTTCCTCCTGGCGGCAAACCGGAGGTGCCTTGTGATTGTCACAATCATTTCAGCCCCCCTCCCCCCATTTTACTGAGATGGGAGAAAAATTGAAAGATGCTCCCCACCTTCTCTGGTTGCCAGAAGCAGCAGTAAAGATAGTTCCTGCGAGGGCACAGGAGGCACCTCGGACAGAACAGACCAGCTTCACAAACTGCAAACATGGAGAAGATTGATTTCTTCTTCTTCTTCTTTCTTCTTCTTCTTCTTCTTCTTCTTCTTCTTCTTCTTCTTCTTCTTCTTCTTCTTCTTCTTCTTCTTCTTCTTCTTCTTCTTCTTCTTCTTCTTCTTCTTCTTCTTCCTCTTCCTCCTCCTCCTCTTCTTCTCCTCCTCCTCCTTCTCTTCCTCCTCTTCCTCCGCCTCCTTCTTTCCATTGGGAATGGAGAGGGGACCTCCATGTGCATCCCAGGAGCAACATTCCAGTTTTGTCTGTGAGAGTTTACTCCTCTGCCAGTGTAATCCACTGTCTTGATTTCTAGTGACAGTCTCGGGGATATTAAGTGGAGGTTTATCTTTGAGTGACCGGAGTTATTTTTGTTTTCGTCAGCCCGGTCTATTGTACTGAACGCAAAGGCACTGGCGGGAACAAGGCTTTTATTATAACTCGAGGGTGAGGATGGCTTTGCCTGACCTTTCTTCTGCTGGAGTTTCAGTGTTTTAGTCTGTGCCGCTTGTGCTGGAAAGAATTTATAATCACGGGCTGTCAAAGACAGCCATTGTTCTCTCTGCTCTGAACATGTGGGTCAGCCACAAGTGCCTGCAGCTCCCCCAACGCCAGGAGCTGGCGGAGAGAGAGCATGCCTGGATTCTTCTGTGGCATCAGGAAAAGCATTTTGCATATTTTTCATTGCCCCCTCCCCTCCCCTTTAACTTTTGCCTCAGAAAGACAGCTCGCTTTCAGAAGAGGAATTTCCCTCCAAGGTAGCAGGAGGTAGAAGTATGCTGCTCCAGGATTTTACAGCCCTGGTTCCGCCTGTGTTTGCCAGATACCATCACCCGGGGCAGTGGCACTAACTGGGGACACGTCTGTCCCACAGAGATGTGCTTATGGACCCTGAAAGACAGGTCAAAGGTTTTGTCTTTGTTGTTAATGATCATTGCATTCTTGTGACTCCGAACTTTGTGATTCTCTGTATTCATCTACTTGAAAAAATATATAGGATGTGAGTTATTTGGGGATTTTTTTTTAAAGTCGTGTGTGCTATTCTAATTGAAAAGATGGAGCAGGAAAATGTTGAGGAGCTGAAAGTAATCACCGTTGGTGCTCATTAGTCTCTTAAGCTAACGGCTACAAACTTTCCCACACAGATGGTCCCTGTGCAAGTATCTTTGCAGACCACTGGAAGCCAGATAGGATATATATGCTGCGGTCATATCTGAAATTCTTTCGTTTTATTTTGGGACAGGAGACGGATGACATCGAGAGCCCAAAACGCAGCATCCGAGACAGTGGCTACATCGACTGCTGGGACTCCGAACGCAGCGACTCCCTCTCTCCTCCACGCCACGGCCGGGATGACTCCTTCGACAGCCTGGATTCTTTTGGCTCCCGATCCAGGCAGACACCTTCTCCAGATGTAGTTCTCAGGGGAAGCAGTGATGGTAAGGTTTGATCTTCACACACCCTACATCTTGGAAATTAATCATTAGCAGCAGTTTCAGGGTCAAGGTTAGAGAGCTGGGTACTTGAAGGCAAACTCTCTCTCCACCTGGCTGGAGCCCGGTAATTCTATAAACTTGTAGGGGGGAAAGTCTCTGGCTGTTGTTTTTCATGGCTTTCGGAATTTTGATTGGCTTTGCCAGGAGCTCATTTGAACACCGCCTCAGTGAGCTTATCTTCGGTTGGAAAACGTGTTACATCATTCTTCCCTGGGTCTCCCTGAATCAAGAGGCTGTGCAGACAGCCATTCACTCAGAAAGTGTGCTGAAGTTTATGTACTGTGGATACAAGGAAGGGAAACGTTTAGTGAGTAACACACTATGTTAGCAAAAATGGTACTGCTCCCCGGCGACAGCCCTAGGACCTGGGGCTGTGCCATTCTTAATTGGCACCTGTTTTATTAGTCAGTTGGATGCTTAGCACATCTGACTAGTAGGCTAGGTTGGTGCACATGGTCATGAATGCATAGTGTATACCCAGACTGCCTACTGGCCTCTAAGGCTGAATGTTTTATGCAAACCCTGTGGATTTGATATTACTTGCATGGAATGATCAATTACAGGAATGTGTGGTCCTGCAGCCTGCTGGGAGTTCAATGGTTGTTGGTAAGAGTGGCTCTCTTGTACCTTTGACTTTTCAGGAGGCAGGTGGCTTTGTCCCACATGTATAGACTTGCAGAAAGACAGCAAGGCTGCCTGGGAAATTCTTTTGATGCTATTATTTCTATTTTTACATATGTTGCTGTGATAGTTATGTTCTTAGACATTCTTCCACTGTCTGAGGTCAAGCTTATCTTTTGTGGCCACAGTGTTGCTTTCTGACATAAAATTCTTGTCGTGGTTTTGTTGTTGTTTATTTGTTTTTGCGAAGTACTAGAGATTGATCCTAGGGCCTTGTAAATTCTAGGTGAGTGCGGTGCCACTGAGCTGTGTCCTCGGCCTGTCAGCTCTAAGTCACTGCAGTACCTGAGTGTTTCACAGGTCCAGGTTCTAAGTTGGATACCCAGCACACAGTATCTTATTGAATTTTCAACATTGGCATCTAATCGAATCTTAATCCATCCTTGCTTGGAGCTGGGAGACATTCCTTGTCCTTGTTTTACAGATGTGCCTTCAGGAGTTTAAGTCTTTGTTCCAACATTTCTAAGTGACAAAAATCACTGAAGGTCTGGTAGTTTAGCTCTGTCAGCCTCAAGAAGTGTGGGGCCAAACTGGTTCTCTATTTCACCCACGGCTACTGTCTCTTTGCCCCGTAGAAGCTGGACTCTAGAGTCACTGAACAAATGTGTTTGCTCAGAATATACACTTTTCAGCAGACAGATTAGCCTCAGGGCCACATAGCATGTGACTCCCAAAGAATTCCATGGTACATTATGAGATGCTTAAAAAATATTTCTGAAATTTTATTTGACATCTTAAGTGCCACCCACAGCACCAGAAGTTAAAATACCAAGTTTGTGATCTAATTATGTTTTAACAAAACCCAAGTGTGGCTTTGCTTTCACAAAAAAAAAAAAAACCTCTCTCAACCAAACGATTTCACCCATATTGCTTACTTTAACTTAAAAAAAATAGGACCTGTCCACCTTTCCCACCCCCACCTCCAATAACTAGTTCTATAGAGATGCCTTAGTCTGTCCCTAGCTTTGAGGGGTTCAGAGTTTACATCACATCTTGAAGGGATTTGAGATGGTGATTAGTAATACCGAATTAAAATATCCCAAAGCATAGTTTAGTTGCAGCAATTAAGGCTGATAAACCAGAACCTACTTATAAATGCTTTCTCTGGCAGACAAACAATGTGGAATAAAGCCTTACCGGCCCCCTCGAAAAGTGTATCTTCCACACAAGTCTCAATCTGATAGCTTAAGGCTTATCTTTCTGTAAACTAATCAAGACCTACAGAAGCTTAAAAACAACACCACTATCACATTCCTTAATCTTTCTTTAAAAATTCAGTATAATTTTTTTGCCAAATACATAATTAATTATATAAGACTTTTCTGGTATGTTCTTTAAAAATAATGCCAATCAGTAAGAACGTTAGTTCTAATGAATGGTTCCACATTTGGAAGACTTATTTTTTTAAGTATGTCTTGAAATTTTTTGTCTCAAGACTCACAACCAAATTGAGGCAGCTTTAACATAACACTCTTTGCCTTTATATTGGGGTCCATTGGGAAGGCTTCAACTTGGTTATTATGAGTGGGTACCCATTGACCAGTTCAGAAAAGAGAAGCCACATTCAGAAGTGTCAGGATTCTGTGTGGTAGATACGGTTTCCTGGTAGGAAATCTGTAGACCCCTGGGCTTGCTTCAGACAGTTTATATTGCCAGTCAGGAACTCCTCCTTCAGCCTCTCTTAGCAACCTCCACAAAACTCCTGAACAAGAAATGCAACCTTGCATTCATGTTAGTTACATATCCTAAACAGGATCCTTTGAATTAATTCCATATCCCTGTATTTTATCAAAAAAAAAAAAAAAGATGTGTTACAAAATGGAAATGAAGAATAAGCAAAAGTAAAGGGCCAGAAGAAGATTAAAAAGTGTTTGTGACTTGGGAGTATTTGGCAAATAGGTGGAAAGACGGGGAGGTAGGAGAGGAGGTAGGGAAAGCCCAATGGCTCTAATTGCTTGTCGCCACGTGGAAAGGATGAGTGAGACGTTGATAAAATAATACTGTGTCCTGTGCTCTGTTGGGGTTTCCTAACTTTGAGCATTCAGAGAGAAGTCAACCTGGTGAATTTCCATGTCCACCAAATAAAGTGAAATCTAGCCTGAGAGTATGTAGACACACCGTGACAGCCTTTGACTGAGGTCTCATAACACTCGAGGGGCATGCAAGTGCTGTCTCTGGTGGGCCAGGGGAACCCGGAGTACAGGGACTTTAAACTCCCAGGGTCACGGAACTAGCAAGTGGTGGAACTGAAAAGCAGTCTTGGCTGTAAGTCCTGGAAGCTACCCATCACACAGATAAGCCATTATGCCATGGGATGTTGGCAAGTTAACATTTCTTAAAATGTCCATTGAGACAATCTTGAAGAGCTGTTCAGTAGAGAAAGGGGCTGTGTTTACATGTTAATGTAATTCGATAACCCGTTGGATGGTATGTTAGATCTTATACAGAACTACGGCTCCTACTCTAGGTTTTTAGGACTGAGGCATCCAAGGCCACTCTAACCATCACTGAGCCGACACAGTAGATGAAGAAGTTACCTATTCTCATTCACTTATCAACACGGGGTAGTATTTCCCCTCGTCAGGACATTTTAAGAAGACATTTTTCTCAGTGTTGTATGCTGACAGGGCAGAATTTGGGGTAGCTAGAGAGCAGGAGCCAGCTTCCCTAAACCAAGACTAATCATCTGTGGGCAAGGGAAGGACCACTCTGGCCCCTTGGAGCCCATTTCTATCTTTATAAAGAGAGGCTACTATCAAGAGGAGAAGCAGATCTATGCACTTGGCAAGGTGGAATGTTCGTTTACAGGCAACATTTTATTTTGACACTGATAGAATCACGTGTTAAGACTTGTAGGGAGGAAGCTAAGTAGTGAGCCAGACGCTAACACATCAGAAAATGGCCAGAATCTCAGGAGAGGGGCTGTAAGCAAGTGCCACGGATAATTCCTACTCTGAATATTTCCCGCACATTGAGCAAGTTGTTCACAGCTCATACTTTAGAGTCACAGTCTTAAATGTCACCATTAGGATCTGACATCCAGGGTAAATCCTTTCATTATGGTCTCGCAGAAGAGGACAGTCATGTGTGTGTTAGAGGCAAACGTAGGAAGCCACGGCTCTCGTCTGATGGAGCTGTTACAACACAAAGATTAGGCAGCATGTATTAAACACTAGGTGCCAGATAATGCGCCATGTTGGAATTATTGGGGCTGTTATCTAGGAACAAGGCTGAGGCTGACAGAGCTGGATTTCTTTGCAGAAAATAAACACTTTCAGCTGAACCATTTCCAGTATCCAAGTTTGAGATGCCCACTGACTACACTGGCATGGTTTAGAAGCTAGATGCTGGATAGCTCTTGTTTTCCAAACAAAGGGAAGAGAAAACTATGCATGGGGGAGGGGGTGCACATGATTCTGAGTTGGTATCTACAGCAGATCAAAGATTGTCCCAGATCAGGAACTGGGAAAACCCCACATAGAAGAAGATGTAACTTCTTGGAAGACCAACCCTTAGTGAAGCCCAACTGGTCACCTTTCTAAGTTCTGACATTCTCATCTGTCTCTGCTACTAGATTATAATTTACATCTTCACCATGTTCTGGACAACGTAAAGATACACAAAGACCAATAATTTCTAGTGCATGCTTGTCAGAATGTCTAGTTCAGAGGACTCTGGAAAGAGACCAATAAAATCCCCAATGGGGAACTGGTGAGATTTTTCTTTTGAATGGCCAAAGCCCAAAGTTTGTCTGGTAAACAGTTCTGTATCACAGTAATTCCTGGCACACTTAAACTTACCTCTATTTAAAAAAAAAAAAAAAAAAGTTATGCTTGTAGGTTTTTTTGGGTTTCATCACTGAAACCTGTGGTTTTCAATCCAGAGGAGGCTAATTTAGACTGATGTTTTCCAAGTTACTAGGTCAAGGTACAAATGCCAGAACACACCAGAGTTACCCTTGAGTCTATGACATGCCATTGGATGCTTCTGCCCCACACACTTTATCAGTATCCATGCTCTGTTCTGCAGGAAGAGGAAGCGATTCGGAATCTGACTTGCCGCACCGGAAGTTGCCCGATGTGAAGAAAGATGATATGTCTGCACGACGGACTTCTCACGGTGAGCCGAAATCAGCAGTGCCTTTTAACCAGTACCTCCCGAACAAAAGCAACCAGACGGCCTATGTCCCAGCCCC
Organism: Micromys minutus; assembly: GCF_963924665.1. NCBI lineage: Eukaryota > Metazoa > Chordata > Mammalia > Rodentia > Muridae > Micromys > Micromys minutus. Next base: position 123,242,971 of record NC_137969.1, read on the forward strand.
TCTGAGAAAGAAGAAGGCGGAGCGGGAGGAGTACAGGAAGAGCTGGAGCACCGCCACCTCCCCCCTGGGCGGGGAAAGGCCCTTCAGGTAAGAGTGAGGCTTCGGTTTTTGATGTACGGTTACGAAGGGATGTAAGTGGCCAATGCCTCCCAGAGAGCTTGTCCTAAAATGTTGATTTCATGAAGGTCCCTAGAGTCTTGCCTGGTGTGCAGTAGGTATCCAACAAATCCCTTGCTGAGGAATTGGTCCGCTGAGGCCAATTCTGTTGATTGTGGAAGACAGGAAACATGGCCCACTTTGGAGGCTGCCCAACTTGTGATCCTGTTATAGTGGGTGTACAAAGATTATACAAAAAGATTCTTAATGCACTTATATAGACAGCAAGCTCAGATAAGAGACACATGGAGAAAGCCTGAAGTCCAAATGTAGACAAGTGTCAGTATAAATACAAGCTGTGTTTTGTTTTTCTTATAGAGAAGGAAACTGTTCCCTCCATGTCTAAATTAATGTACATATTTATTCTGCAAATATTTATTGCATGTCTACTACATGCTAGGTGCTGTATTCAGGATTTAGGGGCCCAGTAGTAAGATACTAAGAAACAGGCCCTGTCTTTATAAGGACTTAATATTTCATTATTATTATTATCTATGATTTTCCCACTAAGGAAATGTTTCTTAAAATTTATATGTATTGATCAAAACTAATGAATTTTACCTTTACAGTGAAAAGGGATTTTTTTTTTTTTTTTTTTTTTTTTTTGCTTTCAAGTTTACAAGAGCCTTTGATCAGTATGGGGTGGAAACGCACTGTCGGAAATAGCTCCACTAAGTTGATCTGACCTTAGCAGCATCCTATCCTGTGCTGTGACTTAGGTTAAAAGCGTTATCAAAATGTCTCGGAAGTGATGTCTAGTCAGCTTCCCTGACCTGCCTGTTAGCTTGGTAAACCATGTTGTCCAACTCACTAGTTACCCTGAAACCATAGAGGAGGAGGAAGGAAGTGAAGCAGGGTCTCCCACTGAAGATGACCCCAGCAGCCAGAAGGGCCCTGATGGGAAGCGTGGTTGTGGGTTAGAAGCTCCTCCCAGCCATGGAGGACCCCCTCCTGAGGACAGTACTGCGGTACCAGCTGCTATTCCTGAAGACAGAGATGCTGTGGAAAGCCAAAAGCGCAGAAGGCTGGAGCAAGCTGGGATCAAGGTCGTCCCTGCAGCACAGCGCTTCGCCAGGTTAGCTGTGCTGGCCGCGGGCTCTCCTGGCTGGCCTTCTGCATGCCTGCAGGACTGGAGTCCGGCTAGCGAACTGGACTTCTCATGCTGTTAGCCCAGTTCCTGCGTGTCCTTCATATCAGTCTCCTCTGCTCTGGACTAGTAGAAATAGATACTCTGCCTTTGGGGCATGCCTCTGCTACGTCCATGCCTAGTTTAAATAGAGATGAAGTGTGAACTCCTCTCTGCTTCACTGGCCCCCATCCCTCCAGTCGGTTGTGTGGGCTGCAGGATTTACCTAGCAATAACATTTTATTCTCCTATTGCTTGTGTCTTGTTAACTTTCGTCCTACTCCTAAATGGCTCATTACTTCGTGGCCCTTCATTAGAATATATCCAACATCTTGAAATAGAGGAAGGGCAATCTGTTCAGCCACAATAACCGACTTACCCCCCCCCCTCAAAAAAAAAAAAAAAATCCATGCGTCTGCCTTCTCTTATGAAGTAGTAAGGACCGAATTTTTCGGTGTGCTTTCCAAAGCATAGCGGTTCAAAAGCAAAGACTGGAGCTGTGACCTCTCTCCACTGCTGCTAGTGAGCATACAGTGCTCCCGACTTCTTGAGCTGGGTGAGATGTGTTTTACCAAAGCAACAGATTTCTACAGGTCTACTGTTTTCTGGAGAGTTCTGAAAAGCTTGTTTCTCTTTTATGTAAGAACCACAGTGAGCCTCACAAATAACCTTGTAGGCAACACTCACATATCTGATTCCCAGAGCAGTTTGACACTTAAAATTTATTCCATACATGTTCCTTCTTTTTCATTTTAAAGGTCAAGAACACACTTATCTTGTGAGAGGAAGAAGAAAGGATGGGTGGTTGTATTAATTACTTTTCTTGGTGCTGTAAGAGAATATCTGACCTAAGCCACTCAAGGGAAGAGTGGTTTGTTTTTGCTCATGGTCTCGGGGGATATTAGTCCGTGATGTCATGGAAAGTGTGGCGGTGGGAGGGGTTTGGTCCTAGTGACAGGTGTGTGAAGCAGCAGGCTTTATTGTGCCAAGCAGTAGAGAATGGGATCCATAAGTCCATGCTACAGACCTCAAGGCTTGTTCCCAGTGACTCACCCTGGCCAATCTATCCCTTATCCCAAAGGTTCTAGAATCTTCCACGCAGGTCACTATCTGGAGATCAAATCAACAAACATATGAGCCAGTGGAGATTCTGTTTACATTCATACCATAGCAACGATAGTAAGTAACCTATAGAGCTGGTCAGAGCTGACATGGCAGCCAGATTCAGGTACTTTGTCCATAGCACTGCGTCTGATCCCACACGTGTATTTCTCTACGTGCCCCTTTCATGGCTACTCCCATGGTCTAAGTTCTTAACTGAAACATCCAAGGTTGTTTTATATATTTAATTGTAGGATAGCCTTTGTTAATTAAAAAAAAAACACCAAAAGAATCTATTTCTACCCCGTTTGTGATATCCCTACGCAAATATTTAATTTATGTACCCCAAACTGTAGGAATTCTGATGTTAAATCCTGCTCTTTCCCTGTATCCTTCAAGCATATTCTTATCCCAGAGACCAAGCTAGAAGCTGAATACAGAGATGAACAGCACCCTATCACATGTATCATTTTCCAACTTGTATGTCTCCCCTGTTCAAGTGCAGAGCACGGTGAGAAAATCACTAAGTTATCCAGATAAGAGCAAGAACACAGACAAATCACATTTCCATATCTTTGATGCACACACCTTTGCTTTTTATCATATCTGTAGAGGGTGAGCAAGGAGATACTGAGGACAACGTTGTGTGCAGGTTGGGTGTTCATTAAGCAACCTGTGCCACTCAGTAACTGGAAAGCATGTTTTATGATAAAACATTGAATTCTTTGATAACGATTCTCATTCAAAGCATAAACATTGAATCGTGGTTTAAAGGGTGGTTCTGGTATGAGATATATTTTGCTTCCATACATGTTTGCTGTTAACTGATTTAACTTTTATCTGTGTCATCCAAATTAAATGTGAAGCAGAAATGTGCAGGCTTGTTAATGTCAACACACCTCAGACTTTCTCACACAGTATTTAAACTCATGTTGAGGCAGCTATAAATATTCCTAGAGACTGCCCCCAATAGCAGCTCCATGTTCTGTTCCAGTCACTGTGAGTTCATTTGGTAGACAGGTTTTCAGTTTCTAGTTCACTCTAAAGTGACCATCATGCCACATGCACATGCCACATACATATGTCACATACCACATACACATGCCACATACCACATATACATACCACATGCCACACACAAGCCACACACATGCCACATATCACATGCCACACACACATGCCCCAGCCCACATGCCACATACACATGCCACATGCCACATACCACATACACATGCATATGCCACACACACACATGCCCCATACCACATACACATGCCACATGCACATACCACATACACATGTCACCAGCCTAGCATGCCTACATTTTCTCACCTAACTTCTTACAAGGCACAGTAGACAGAGAGTCACTCTAAGTTTACCCACACTCAGGGTCCTGCTTTTAATGTGGCAGAAAGTTGCTTAACTGGAATGAAATGCAAATCATGAAGAAAAAACAAAACAAAAACCAAACAAACAAAAAAAACCCAAAAATTCAGGATTCTCCATGTGTGAAAAATGAGAATATACATCATTTGTTGTATATTTGTGAATATACAATGAACTGTGCCAATGTCTCTCAAACCTTTTGACCCCAAGTTCAGATGCAGTCTGGTAATCACAGTTTTGGACCCAGCTAGAGGCTAAAGATAACTGACCTGTTTCTCAGTCGGGAAAGACTTTGTCCAGGAACTGGACGTGCACAGTAAAGGCTGGGAGCCTTTAGAGCCAGACTCAAGGATTCTCACACGCCTAGTTACATTATTTTTAAGCCACTATGCACACAGAGCAAAGTACAGTCTTTCCAATTCCACATGATGTGAGAAGCCTATAGGATCCATACTGCCTGTGAAAAAAAATAAATCAGGAGGTATCTAAGCATCAAGGAACAGAACATAGGGCTTCTCAATAAATCTGTGGCCATTAATATTTATTAGTGTTTTCCATAGAAGTCTTTAAAAAATTATATAAACCACTTTTTTTTCTATCTTATTTTATGACCATGTTAACTTAATTAACCCTCCCCCATAAGATTCTGCAAAAGAAGCCAGATTTCTTTTTTAAGAGGGTAAAATAAGAACCAAGATTCACTTCCCCTTAAATTAAAATACCACAGAGACTTGCGTTCTCTTATTTGGTGTTTCCCATTGGAGAAGTAAAGTTTTTAACCGAATTATATGTTTCACGTGACTGAACTTCTTCCCTAATTATTTGCACGTGTTTCACCACTCGATGGTTCTGCGAGTCCATGGATGCTCTCGACCACATAGTAATTAATGACAGAGGGGAGACAACTCTCCAGGGAACAATCGACATTTTAGAAATCTTCAGAGGAAGAGCAGATGTAGCCCAGTGCCAGACACATTGACTTCCATGTTTCTCTCTCCCAGATGCTGGCTCCTGGCTTCTTTCTGCACAGATTCCCCAGTCTAGGGACCAGACAGACACAGGCATGACCTTTGTGACTCTGGATGTGTGTGCCATGCCTGGAGACGGGGTAACAGGGAGGTTTCTGCTGCTGCCCATCACATTCCCAAGAGAACGAACAGGCCTTTCTGGAGAGCCCAGTTTCTTTGAATAGAACAAACTCACTGCCAAGCCAAGCTGGCTGCTGTTCTTTGCCAAGTAAAAGGGGGTAAAAGGGAATGCCAGCTCTTTCTTGGTTTATTTATAGTGTGTGTGTGTGTGTGTGTGTGTGTGTGTGTGTGTGTGTGTGTGTGTGTGTGTGTGTTACATGCATGTTTGTGTTCTTGAGCATGCAGAGCCCAGAAGAGGACATCATGTGTAATTGCTCTGTCATTCTCCAGTCTGTTCCCTTGGAGTATGGTTTCTGGTTGAATCTGAAGCTAGGCTGGTGGCCAGAAAGTCCCAGTGGTGCCTTTGTCTCTGCCCCTCACCCTAGCATTGAAGTTAGGAGAGCTCCCACTTAAAGGCAAGTGTATGGCCACTCCCCTTTAAGTGGGTGCTGCAAATTTAAAGTGAGATCCCCTTGCTTGTATAGCAAGGGCTCATCTACAGAGCTGGTTCCCCAGGTCCCCTCCCCCTTTCTTAGTTTTAGCCATTCTCTCATATGCTTTGAAATATATAAATAAACCCTAGACACTAGGAGACAAACTTTTTTTTTTCTGCCCTATTTCATGCACTGGGTCCTTAATCTCTCCTGTCATAATAGCATTCCTTTTTCTTTTCTTTTTTCTTTTCATTTAACATGAGGCTGGCAGGATTGCCAGGTTATAAGCAGGGGCTCTGCATTTCTCTGTAGTCTAAGCAGGCCTTGAACTTGTGATCTTCCTGACTCGGCCTCCCAAGTATCTGAGGTTACAGACCTGTGCCTTAAGGTTCCACTAGGGCTTTGCATTTCAAATTACATATGGGTTATATTCCTTCTAGCAAGCAATGTTCACCCAGCAATTGCCAAACCTACCAGTAGATACAAGTCTGAACAGCCTGGCTCTGCTGTTTATGTAGACTTAAAATCATTTAGCTAAGTTCATAAAACTTGAACTAAGTACCTTACTAGTCTATGCAAAATGGACATCATAATTCCTGGTTTGTTGAGTTCTCGTGGTCACCAGTCTACATATTAGCTGCTCAGATTTGTGATTATTGAAAAAATAAAAATATACCACAGTTTAACAAATAGGCTGTTTTTAAAGAATAAATAATACAGAATAGAAGTCACTAAAATCTTTTTGGTAGGTATATACTTATCACTATTCCTCTAAATATCTGCCTTCAATGCATTTTTATCTCATGGCCAGTGGTACCAGCCAATAATTTATATCATTTTTTCCCATCTCTCTGAGATGGCCACAAGCTCTCAATTTAAAGAATTCATACAATGAACAAGAATTACTCATAGTAACAGTTTTCCGGTTGGAGTAAAGATATTCCAGAGATGGGACTATCATGAAGTGGCCATTGATAGAGAAACTTTATTCAGTCTCTTTTTTGTAGCACACACATCTAAATTGAGATCGCTTGAAACAAGTCCTGCCACACTGGGCAGTTAGCCTAAAAAGAAACACTTGGGGAATTTGCAGCCCAGCTGGGCTTGCAAGATGCATAAGGTACCAGATTCACGATGCTCAAATTGGCATTGTAAATTGGCAGGGCCATTTGCATACATGCATACTTTTTATTTTTAACAAATTCTTTCAGAGATGAAACCCAGGCCTCCTGGTCAAAAAGTAGAAAGAGTTTGAGTCTTAGGCTTGGTCTGTGCAGATGACTGGCTCCATACTGTGGTGCAAGAATAGGTGAGGGCTTTGTAAGACATAAAATGCTGACCTAAATTGTGAGGTATGACTAATCAGCATTCTGCTACCACCACTCTTCCGAATGTTGTGGAGCAATGCAATTTACAACTCTATTCTAAGTACAACTCACAAATTCCCTTTATTTAAAATAGTTACCAAATTACTTCCCTTTCTCCTGATCTCATAGTAATGATAATGCCTTTTTTTTTTTTTTTTTTGTAAGATGCTTTGCTTTCAAAGCTGTTTCTGGCATTGTTGTTTGTCCAGTCAATAGCACAATGGTCTATTCATCGTCACAGAGCAGAGTCCCTGGAACAAGCCTGCCTTGATTTGTATTCAAATCTATGCACTAGCTCTTTGACCTTGTGCAAACGTGTTGGCCTAGTCTCGATAAAAAGAGGATGAGTGTGTACATACCATAGGCTATGCGGTTTAGCTAAGATCACTACTTAGGAGGAATTCTAATTCATGTTCTTTGCCCACTGGCCAGGATCATTATAATCGATTGGTTTGTGCTTAATGACTCTGAAGTGATTTGGTGGTCTGCTGTTTTCTACTAACCACTCTTCATAGCCATTCAAATTGATCTTTGCCAGACATATCAACTAAAAATTCAGGCAGGAAAATGGACACAGTTTAGGGAGGGTCTATGCAGAAGACTAAGAGATGTAACTAGGAGAAGGATTTGATACTCTCAATGGTGCATTTATTGAGAAGTAAAACATTGTACACACGTTTGTTTTAAAATCGTAAGATTTTTAGGCCAATGAAAGCAATGGCTAACAGTGGAAGGTGTTATAAATATGGCCAAGCATATTTTAATTTTTCCAAAACTCTCAGACAGAAGGAGATCTGTTGTCACTGAAGTAATGACCTCCTTTGGAACAATATGATACAAAGTAACAGTCAGTGGACCAACTGGTCAACCAGAGTAGACTGTCTAATTGTTGACTCAGTCCTCAGCCAGGTCAGTTCCTCCTGGATTCATTCTTGACATAAGTTTGGCCTTCGATTAAAAAAAAATTTTAGTCTTTACATGTATGTAGCTTGTGTTTCCATATGTGTGTGTATGTTTGCATGTGTGTGAATGTGTGCTTATTTGAGTGTGTTATGGTGTGCATGTGAAGGTCAGAGAACAATTTGTGAGAGTCAGTTTTCTCCTTCCACTACATGGTTCCAGGGATCAAAAGACTGTCACTGTGGGCAGCAAGCTCCTTCACTCACTGAGCCATCTTGCCTTATCTTAAACATGTTTTGGTGGGTACAGGGAAGGGAGCTGAAGCACTAGTGATTGAACTTATGTTTGAGTCTTTGGTAGGTTTGCTCTGGCACTAAGTTATGTCCTCAGTTCAGGAACTTTTAAATCAACTTTTCAGGAAGCCCCTACAAAACAGGTACACTTTTTTTTTTTTTAAGGAATCAAATTATTTTGATTTGCTTGTCTACTAAGTCTTTTAAGCTCAAGAACATTTAATCATCTTTCCAAAAGCTCATACAAAATAGGTATGCTTCTGTAGAAATCAAATTACTATTATTTCTTATCCTTATGAACTGAGAATACAGTCAATGATGGGCAGATTAAATGCTCCTACCCATATTGGGACTTCACAGTGAAACGGGTCTTTTAAATGGAAGAGTGGGAAATTCTTCGAAGGCCACATAAACACAACTTCTGTCTTACCCACCACCCCAGGACAGAAAGATAGATAGATAAATAAATAAATAAATAAATAAATAAATAAATAAATAAGAAAAGTCCTAAGGCTGTCAGATTGCCTTTGGCCATTTAAAGCTTGTGTTTTTAAGGGACCTTCAAAAGTCCTTTAAAATCGAAAGTCATCTGTAGCAATAATTTGGCAGAGTACCTTTATCATGCTGGTCTGCACTTCTGCCTACAGAAAAGAAGCAGCCCTACCATGGTGGAGAGCCCAGGGAGTGGGGGAGGGGAAGCAGGTGCTGACTGGAAAGTGAGGCACTTGATCATCTTTGATGTCACCCTCTGAGTGCCATTAAACTATTCCATGTGTCTCTGTTCAGCTCAGTATGTTGCAGAAAGACCTTCCTTAGGCTCTGTAGTGGGCACCTGTCTTGTATTCTAGCACGAGGCTTCATTCCTGCCTTTTTCCTCCCAAGTCATATCTTGGGCTCCTTCTTTTGCTCTGTCAGCTAAAAGCAAATGGGGTACTTACTGTGTGTGTAGCAAATGTGGTGATGAAGGTGGTGGTAAGGAACCCCCTACTCTTCCTCGGCTGTTTCGTGAAAAGATTTTGGATGGTCACTTTCAGAGCCATTTAGGATCTTGCTGTTACAGATGCCCGTGGAGCCCTGCAAATTACACGGCTTTCAGTGTTGTTTGTTATATCTGAGGTGAATTCAAGCTTAAGCGTGTTCTAATTGTGCTCCAGCTAAAGTAAAAGGTGCTGCCCTTTGAACTAACAGCATTGAGAGGACTTTTCAATAACAAATTACCCGGAGTTGGGGATTTAAACTTTCTCATCTGATCACATGTGGAGTTCCATTTGATCTTGCTCTATCAGTCAAAAGCAATCGAGCGAAGAGAAGGAAGCTGTTCGTGATATAGTCCTTCGGAAAGAAAACCCTTTCCTGACCCACCCACATGGCAAAGATTCGGAGTCAGAAGATGAAGCTGCATTCCTGCTCCCTGACCTTGAGAAGGATGACTTTGCTGCAAGGAGAGTAAGGATGAACCAAAGCAAGCCAGTGGTGCCACTCAACCAACTGCTCTACGGGCCTTACCGAAAAAATGCTGCAGAGAAGGCAGGTGGCGGCAGACAGCTCTCAAAGGGACCGTCGGACAAGAGAAATCTAGGATGTCAAAGGTGTGCACTCTGTGTGTGTCTATATGAGAAAGAGCATCATTAAGCAAAAATGATCTCTATACAGCCCCCATCCCTCCATTTCCAGCCCCTGGTCTTGTAAACTGCATCACTAACCCAAGCAGGCATGGCCTTTAAGAGAACAACCAATACTTATGGATGCTCCACTCCATTCAAAGGGAACAGAAGACAGTCATTGCCTTTCTATTAGTCTCTGCATTAGGAAGCTTTAGACAGAAGGAAAAGAACAAATCTTATCCTTTCCTCTCTTACACCAACAAGATAAATAATGGTGGATTTTTTTTAAAGCAAAAACAAAGCAAGGGCTGGGTAGACATCTCAGTGATTACCATGTAGGGTTAATGACTGGGGTTCATATTCCCAGAACCATAAAATCCCAGACGCAACAGCATAAGTGTCTAATCCCAGTACACTCCAGCCTGCCAGGCAGTGTGAGGTAGAGACAAGAGAACCGTCAGAAACTTGCAAGGCAGCCAAGCATGTATCAGGTAAATAAGAGAGAGCCTGGCTCAAACAAGGGAGAAGGTGAGGTTCAAAACATGAGGTTGTCTTTTGACCTCCACATGTACATCATAGCACATGTATTCAAACATGCAAACACATCAGACATCACACACACACACACATCACACACACATCACACACACATCACACACATATCACACACACACACACACACACACACACACACGTCTTCATACATATCATGCTGTTCCGTGTGTACTATCATAGAAATCATTCTCAGGTGAACTTCCTACTCCCATCTTTCTCCCATTATCTTAGTTCAAATGGTCTAAAATCCAAAAACATTTAAGGACTGACATCATACAAGTGGAAAATCCCACTCCTGACCTCACACGGCAGGTCACAGTCAAAATGCAGGTGCACTGAAAATATTCTATACAGGCAACCTCTGGGCCATGCCTATGGCGTGTATAGAAACATGTAAACTTGAGTCCCAGGCCCAAGATATCTCATTATGTATATGCAAAATATTCTAAAGTTTAAAAAAAATTAGAACTGAACACTGCCGATCTAATGTGTTTTACAACCGGCCTACTCAGCTCATACATGTTGGAGTGAACGGGGGTGGGGGGAAGGGATTATAGTTGTGGGATTTGAACAGAGATTTTTGTATCAGGTGAGATATGGCAACAATCCAGGTGTCTACTTGCAGAATGTCACCCTGTAAAATGCATCATTTTGTGTTACGTTTTACTTTGGACATAGTGTTTTATGTAACCCAGGCCGGCTGGGAATGGGCAAGCCGAGGCTAGCTTTGAACTCCCCCTCCTCCTTCTGTCTCCCAAATGCTAGGATTATACATCGATGCACATCACTATGCTTCCCACATGTACACAAAGACTTTTAGATAGGACGTTTAAGGATATGACTGGCACAGCTTCAGTTTAAGTTACATTTGTCAACCTGCATTTAATTTAGTAGAACAACCTGAGGATATCAGCATCCGTAAGGTAGTTACTACCCAGAGAAGAGTGTGGGCTCTCTACTCTGCTTACAGTGACCAACCCAGGCGAATGCTATGAAACAGAGTGAAGCTGGAATGGAAGCTTTCTTTCCGAATCAACTTAAATGTGCTCCCGGCATTAACGGTTTACAGTTGAGGTCTTTCCCATCTGAACCATGCTCCTGCTATCTCCGAACGACTCCCAGAGTTTGGATCTTGCCAAGCTAATTTCTGACATTTACTGATGCAGTAGAAAAAACCGTTCTCAGGGGGACCGAGAGATTCAGTTGGAAAACCCAGATTCATTGTAGGGACTTGAATAGTGTGGGGATTGGGCATGATTACTGTCAAAATAAAATCTCATTACCATTCCCAGCAGCCTTGCAGCCCGCGCTGGCTTTCCTTTCCTAGACAAGTCAGAGACTATCATTCTCAAAGAGAAAACTTTGCCTAATTACAGTATCAAAAGTGTAGCCTGAAGGACTGAGATGTAGCTGCAGCGGCTGAGCATTCATCAGGCGTATGCAGGGCCCCAGGTCCCATCTTATGAAGGTGCCCACAGCTCCTATTAACCCCATGTTTTTGAGAAAGGAAAGGATGTCCCTGTCATTTCACTCTGTCCCCCTCCTCTGAGTTTCCGTACTTGACATTCTGTTTGTCTGCTCCCCCTCCTTGAACTCGACCTTTCCAATGATGTGGGGGCCTAAATCAAAACAACAGAGACCAGGGCCAGCGAGAAGATGTGAAGACAGCTGTGACCCGTGTCCTGCGAACCCAGGAGGGTGGAGCACAGGAAACAAATTTCAGGAAGGCACCAGATCTTCAGAAGGACGACCTGGCCCAGAGGAGAATCCAGAGCAGACTTACCCCTCACCGTGAGGCTCTGAGCTTCATCAAACTCTCTGATATTACAGAAGCTGACCTGGAGACTTGGGAGAGATTGAAAGTATCGGGAGAGATGAGGTGTGTCATGGTTTAACCCCTGGCAATTGTAGGATTTAACATTCAGAGGAGTGAGCCGTTACCCTTGTAACTCGTTTTCTGTTCTGATGGCTGGAAAGAGCACCTCTCAAAACACAGAGCGTCTGGAGCGGAGCACGTTCTGTGTGAGAGGAAGCACTAATACCAAAAGCTACGTTAGCAGAAAACATCTTCTTTACCCAGCTGACTTTCTGCATGCAAGTAGTTATTTATTCTCCTAGACTTGCTTACTATAAAGAATCTTGACTTGAGTTTTGAATAACCAGCCATTTTGCTGCGCCTACAGTTTCTTATGGCATCAATCCTGGTGTTGCAGTTGATGCTTTGAAAGCAATAGAAACTTACAGTGCTATTTACCAAGGCAAGAATAGTGACCATTTTTTCATTTGAGTGGTTGATGGGAAAGCCAAGGGGTTCTAGCCCCGGCAGTATTGTTTATATATCTAGTGGTGTCTTTTCTTCCTTGTCTTGCTTTGTACTTGCCTTGGAATCCCTGGAATTGATTTCTGGTTCTGACCAGGGATGGAGATGCTCAGAACACCTGTGCCCCTGAGCCCTCCCCAGAAATCGACGCAGAAACCGCCATCCGAGATGACTTTGCTGGCCGGAAAGCAAGGGCCTATAAGAAAGCATCCGGCCCCAGGCAAAAGTTTGTACACTTTGGGCCTGTGACAGAGATAGACCAACAAACTTGGAAGCGGCTCAGCATTGGCAAGGCCGGGCCTAGGGATGATGTAAAGGTTCTCAGTCACAGCAACCAAAGCCGAACCTCCTCTGGGTCACCTCCCTCCACTGCTCCTTTTAACGTGAAGGACGGACACATGCTCAGTCCTCAGAGTGACTGCAGGTATTTTCCCCTCTGGTGCAAAGACGTCTGCATGGGAATCAAATGCTGCTTTTAACGTTGGCTGGGGCTGGGACATAGCTCTGTGGTAGAGCATATGTATGCTTAGCATGGGCTAGGTCCCCAGCACCCAAACTAATTCACAACCAAAACAAAACAAAACCCACCCAACCAATTGCTCAAACAAAAGTCGGAGAGTTTGATAAGATACATCACACAAACCTCCAGAGATGACATCATTTGATAGACTCCTCACAGGACAGCGTAAAAACTGTGTTGAGGGCCCATCATGGGGAAGCGTGTGTATGAAACTGGCAGGTATCTATTTTCAGCCTGTGTTCACGCGAATCCGTGCCCGAGAAGGCCGGGAATCTACAGCCATCCCTTTTGGTCTAACCCTGGAGCATCATCTTATCAGTTGAGCCACTGCATGACAACATCCCCCTCTCCTGTCCCACAGGTGTCTTGTAACTCAGTTTAGGACATCTAAGTAGACTCATAAAAGGGGGCTCTCTCTTCTCCCCAGCTTTCAAAGTCTCCAGTAAATCAAGTCTGGGATGAGACCAGAGGATGAGTCTCTCTAGTCAAGATTTCTTGGAGACAGCACTGCTCAGACCAGGGAAGCAGCTCATAGGCCTCAAAAATCTCCTCTTCTCTGGAGGCGCTCCATCTGAATCCCTGTTCATGCCCATCACTGGGTCCCCATTATCTTAGGCAGAAGTAGAACGTTTCTAGATGCCCTGCTTGTTCTAGAACCTCCATCCCACCTTCCTGGTCAGAACCACATGAAGTTCTTCATGAGGGAAGAAAACGTGGCATTCATCCCAATCCTTTGTCCTTGAGACCCAAAGGAAGTGGGAGGTGTGGAGTAGTCTCTTGGGCTCTCCACTGGTGGACACCATAAAGGAGGAAAAGCTTTGCATATCAACATGCCAGGAACATGCGGTAAGGCTTCCGGGCTCCAGTGTCTCGGAGACCAAGAAGGCAGAAAACTCATGAGAAAGGCAGCCCAGGGCCCTCCAGTGCACTCTGGGCCATCACTTAATCCTGCAGTGACTAGGTCACACCGTGCCCCCTTGGTGTGTTTCTGGCCTTGGGAGAACTCACAGTCTGATCATGGCCCCCTTTGCTAGGTGGACCATGAAATGACAGCTGAGCATCTCTCTTCCTCTTTCAGTTTCCTTTCATAACTCTCTCCCTCTTATCTTCTGTCACCAATGCCACCTGATTAACACTAGGTCAGTGTCTGCTGGCATGGATGGCTGCCTCAAAAAGGCCCCATGGCTGGTGCCAGTGCTGGAGTCTCAGGAAGAACAGGTCTGCATTCAGAGCAGCAACCCAAAGGCAGAGGAAGGTGAGGCATGGTATGTCCCGCCTTGCAGGTAGTGATGGGTGACAGGCAAGCAGGCTTTGGGAAAAGTTTTTTTTTTCCTTCTCCTGTGACAAAACTGTCCTCTCTGACTCTAGTTACACCCACACGCCTGCCACAAGGGGGCAGAGGACAAAATGAAGTTATTCACAAAGAGCCTGAGATGCTGACAAGGGTCAAAAGACCAGCGGGATGTACCGGACCCCTGTGAGCCTCCTGCCTGCATTCTGCAGTGTGCTGCTTCTGCTCTGTGTGGCTGGCGTGTGTGTCTGGATGAGAGCTGAGCATCCCTGTGTGCCTTTGATGACTGAGTCTGTGGGAGGTAACGTTGCTTACAGGGATGTGCTCATCCCAGGATAGGAGTTGGGCTCCTGGATCCACTCTGAATGGAGATGTTAGCTATTGCATGTGACCAGGGACTGGCCTGATCCTCTCCTCACTGCTGGGGAAAAGCAGAATTGGAGCTATTTCCAAGTGACAGAGGTCTCACCAAGTTAAAAGGGGGATTTCCTACACCGCTGCTCCATCTCCAGGCACGTCTGCCTGGACGAAGGTCAGTGGGCGACACTATTGAATTCCTTTAGCGGTAAATGGTCTTTAATGGGTTGTCATGAATGTTGCCCTAGAGCATGGCTTCTGGCCTCTGAGTGGGAGCCTTTGGGACTGGAGAAGAAAACAGCTCCTTCCTGGAGTGGCTATGGACTAGAAAGGTTAGAACAAAATGGCTGATTCATGAGAAGGTTATGCTGACCAGGAGAACTGAGATGCTCTCTAGACCTCCCAGATACCAACCACCCCATTCCCTTCTGCACAGTCACGGGGAACTAGGAATCTGCCAGGGGTATACCCAGGAATGATCAGAGGTCAGGTTATCCTGTATCCCTGTGACAATTTCTCCCGTCAAGGCCTTGGCATGTGCTTTGAGTGTATTACTAATGCATCATGGTGTATTGAAGCCACTTACCTGCTTCTGCTAGAAGAAACAACATGGTGGACAATCATCAATTTCGAGTCTCTCTCTCTTGCATGTAAGCAGGTATGAACAGGGTCATCTTACAATGCATTTACCCACTAGCCCATTCTTCCTGATCTTCACTCTGTGGGGGAGAATAAATGAAAACCTGATCCTCCTGCATCACAGAGGAGCCTTTGGCAAAGGAGTCAGACTTCTTTCCAAGCTATTTGGTTTTGTGAATTTCGGGCCTAAGAAGACAAGCGACATTTATAAAAACTTGCCGATGTTTTCAACATTAGCCAACCTCGCTGCCATCTGGTGGCAGGATTTCTGTTCCACTTTCTGACTTGATTTAAGAGCCTGGAATTTCAAGGTCCTACGTGTGGAAGCTGCCGTTACCAGCTAATGATATGTGTGCTTGTAAGTGTAGGCTACCCGCCTAATATTGAAGGGCAGAGGAATTCTCTTCAGCTCACTGTGAAACAGAGAAGGATTAATGTTCTGCTTCTCAAACACCGTTGATGGCACTGAGCCAAGAGTATAACAGAGGCCAGGAAGAGCATGAATTCATCCTACATTTTTAAAATTAGTACCCTAGCCATTTTTTAAGATTAATTTATTTTTATGAGTACACTGTAGCTGTCTTCAGATACACCAGAAGAGGACATCGGATCCCATTACAGATGGTTGTGAGCCACCGTGAGGTTGTTGGGAATTGAACTGAACTCAGGATCTCTGGAAGAGCAGTCAGTGCTCTTAACTGCTGAGCCACCTCTCCAGCCCTACCCTGGTAGTTTTTACCAGCTTGATCTGACAGTTTCTATCCTTTTGAATAGAAGTAGTAGTAATCTTATTCCCATGATACCCAGGGAGCAGAGACAGTAGTCATGCTACACCATAGTTGTAGAATATGTTGTGTTCTCTTCAGTGTGTCTGCCCCCTCTCTAGCTCAAAATTTCTCTGAAAAAATATCACCAGTAGGTTGAGTGGATATTTGCTCGTTTCACAAATGAGAAACGCCATAGGGAGAAGAGTTAAGTGATTGAATCCCTCGCTAGTTAAGCACAAAGGGACTGAGTGGTCAACCTCGCCCTCTATTGTCAACTCACCTTCCAGATGTCCAAACGTGATCTGTGGGCTGCTGTGGAGCAAGCCAGAGTGACAGGAAGGAAGGGGGCAGGGCCTGTAGGTCAGACATAACATGCTTCCTGGGTGCATTCCTGGTTTTCACGACCTTTGGGAGTCTGAATTTCCATCGCAGTTGGAAAACCGAACTTCAGTACACAGCCCAGAATTAAAGCACCAAGACTTTAAACTTAGCTCTGAGTGGAAAAACCACTTTTCCCCTTCAAGGCATTGCTTAAACAGGAGTCACGGAGACCTGCTTGAATTCCTGTTGCTTTCTATGCTCCAGTCATTTTTAGTTCATATGAGGATAAAAAGTGTAAGTGAAGAGAGCCAATAACTTATGATGTACTTCTTTTGCAAAAACTTTTGGTGTGTGTGTGTGTGTGTGTGTGTGTGTGTGTTTCTGTGCTTGTGTGCTTTTGTGCGTGTGAGAGGGAGAGGGAGGGAATGCCCACATGCCAGTAGAAATCAAGAACAGTCTGTGGGAATTGAATTGTTCCTTCTATGTGAGTTATAGAAAACTCAGGTCATCAGGCCTGGTGGCAAACCCTTAACCTGCTGAGCTACCTATCCCCACACCATGACATGCTTCTTGATTGAGCCAACACACGCCCCAAAAATTTGTGCCTCCTTTTAACCAGTGTTGACAGAGTAGTTGCTATGTGCAAAACATAAGACGGAGTGTTCATCCTAGAAGAGTGGGTGAAGAGATTTTCTACTCTCACTTCAAACTGGCTTGGAGGATAGGGACCCACCACTGAATAGTTGTGGATTCCAGGATGCTTTCTTAGTTGCAGATGTTGTATGAACATAACCAGACTGTACACGCCTTGTTTCCATCACCCTTCAGAATACTGCTACCCTCAGATTGGAACTTCAGTAATTGACTTTTGCTCGTTCCAATCTGTCATAGTCATCGATTCTATACCCTATAGCATTAAAACATTCTTTGCCCAAAGTATCTCCTACTTTGCATTTAAGGGTCTCTTTATGAGAGGGGGAGAGGTGGAGTAGAGGGGAGAGGGAAGAGAAGGAGAGGGGGATAGGAAGGAGAGGAGAGAGGGAGAGGAGAGGAGGGGGAAGGGTAGGGGGAGGGAGGAGGGTGATGGAAGAAGGGAAGGGGAGAGAGAAAGGGAGGAAAGAGAGAGAGAGAGAGAGAGAGAGAGAGAGCGCACACCTGTATGACAACTGAAAAAGGCCCCTCAAAGCCAAGTGCTAATTATCTTTCTGTTCTCAGCAAAGGCAGTCTTACTTACATCAGTGCCCTTGGGAAACTAACAGATCCATCTAAGAGGAAACTCCTTAGGTCCATGAGCACACAGAAAATAGAGAAAAGGAGGTAATCCTCAGCATCTGCTGTTCTTGTGAGTATCCCAGAACACCTCACAAGGGCCTCTGCTGGCCACTGCTGAGGGGAAATCATTAGAAAGCAGCTTGCATGGTGAGACGTAGAACTTAGTAGGAATCTGTTACCTGCAGAGACGTCCCTGAATGCTGTTGGCTGTTCTGTGAAGAAACAGTTGAAGTTCAGATCTACCCCGAAGCTAATACTGTTCGCTAGGAAAACTGTATGTGCACTATAAGTTTCCTTTCTGCATTGTGTTATACTTAGATTAAAATGCTAACTGGATATCCAAATAGAGACAGAAAATCACACAACTGTTAGCTAACTATGTCTCCATTATTTGTCCATCAAGAACAACTTCTCTCTTAAAGACAGTTTAGCAAGCACTGCATTTTAATATGAGTATCCTAATGGGCCTTTTTCCTAACTAAAATTCAGGTACCCAGGCTTCAGAACTGACTTACTCACACTTTCTGTCCTGGTGGGGAAGAATTCTCTTATCACTTGCTTCACAGTTGTGGTATTTGGGGCACACCAAGGATCTTACTTAAGCTGGTACCTTCTGAAAGTGCCTCCCTGGAGAACAGGGCGAGTCTTTTCCCCGCAGAAGCCAAGTCTCACAGTCCTTTGGTTAGCTTGCTTGTGTCCGTTCCAACAGAAATCTGGGGGTTTACCCACAGATTTAATAACTGAAAGGCCCCTTGTAGCCAAGTGCTAACTACCTCCTACTTATTGGCAAAAGCAAGTTTACCTTACAGGTTTTTCCCAGTGAATTGAAGAATAATTGTCAATAAATGTGGAATGTTCTAGAATGGTGAAAGTTGAAGAAGGGGTGTGTGTGTGTGTGTGTGTGTGTGTGTGTGTGTGTGTGTGTTCATGCATTGTTGAGGTAATTTCTCTAAAATAGAGGAAGAGACATTTAGAAATTACCCGATAGGACTTGGATCATGGTACAAAGTAATGTTTTGCTGACAAGTTGAGATTTCTGGGAAGTTAGAAGCAGGATAGATTCTCTTTACTGCAGCAATTCTTTATCAGCATTCAGAATGCAGAAGTGAGCAGCCTTTCAGGAGCAGAAGAGGACAGGGTCTAAGCTCTCAACTTGCTGAAGGGATGCTTGGTCATGGGAGTCGTTCATTCAGATTCGTACTTCCGAACAGTGATGCTCTCACCTTTAAATCTTTCCCACTGTGTGGGTAGACTCGGGCCCAACATCACAAGGATATGCCGCTTTATAAACCCAAATTCCCTGGGGAATAGAAAAGATTAGAACAAACCTTGGTTTTTTTTTTTCAGCTGTGGAATAGCCTCTGAGTCTAGTTTTGATTAAGACTACCCGTTTTCTAGGAATTGTGGTTTCTGTCAAATGCAGGCGGAAGGTACTGATGGGAGTTCTGGCTGACGTTCTAGTGTGCTCTTAGAAAAAAAACCATAGAAAAGGTCTTTGATATTGTCTGTACAAATGCGTTAACACATCGGAGCAGCTTGGTGAGGGTGTGTGTATGTCGCATGTCCATTACAGCCCATTACCACCAGCACAGAGAGGCATGAGCTGGTTGTGTGCGAATAACCAGGGTGTGTTTGCATTTTAAGCTGCCTTTTTTCAAACACTGAGAGTTAAACCCAAGCTTTTGTGTTTACATTAAACAAGAGTTTTCTTTGTGGGCAACATGGGATTATTTGATTTCTCTTCTGGGTTCTTAATGTACTCTTTGTAAATAGGAAGGCTTTTATTAATTTCTTTTTTAGTAGCTAATGAATATTTCGAATTGTGTAATGGCATTTTTCTTTCAGCATGACCAACAAAAAAGTTTGGTAGACATGAGCTGATTTTCCCCCACAGCTTATTTCTCCAGGTTGGTGGCAGTGTCTGCGCCCACTGTCTGCCGGCCCTCTCTCTAATTTTGTATTTGATCTCGTAGATACGGTCCAAGAGCTCCTGTGTCAGATGACGCAGAGTAAGTGGTATCGCGTTCATAGGATTACGTTAATCACTAGCCTAAACTGCATGCTTCCTGTACTTACCACTAATTGGAATGCAACGGATGCGGCATCGAGTCCAGTGCACAGGAGACCACGGGGGGGGGGGGGGGGTTGCCACAGGGCTCATGTGTTCTGTGCAGGGGAAATTATTGAGAGAGGAACTTAAGCATGATGCTGATGTGTAGCTGGTGCTTCGGCTTTGCCGCCCCTTTCCCATAGCCTGGCATGCTTGAGCTGCTCCTATGACTTGCACATTCACATCCGTACCCTCCCTGAACCATTGAGTTAGGGAAGGGGGAGGGGGTCATGAGTTTTGCAGTTTAACTCCTCATGTACCAGGGCTTAGCCTAAACAATGAAGTAGTCATTCCTACAGTAACTTTTTTCCCCCAAACTAAGAAAAAACAAGAAGTCCTAAACCACTAATTATAGATTCAGAAGCCCAAGTCTCTACCAGGTTGGAGTCATATAAACTGTGGGATGTTTAAAACCCAAACATTGGGGGTTTTGTTCAAGTTCCATGGCATAACAAGGGGTCAAGGGTATAAAACGGTACGGTTCCTCTGCCTGTTCTTTTCTTTCTGAACAGAGGTCTCTTCCCTGCCTGGCCCCTCACATCCCAGTTTGAAAAGGATCATATCCCCCTATCTGTGACCTTGAAAACTTTTTTTTAACTTTATTTTAAAAAACAAAGATAAATGTACAGATTTTGAAGCATTTTTGCATAAAAGTATACAAACACATTTTTATAAGGTTGTAATTAAGTATTTGTGGGTACCTATACATACACATATGTATATATGTAACCATAATATAAGAAAAGAGATTATTAATTTGAGGAGATAGGAGAGAAACTGGGAGGGGCTTTAGGAACAAAAGGGGGATGTGATACAGTTCTATTTTAATTAAAATACATTTTTTCTTTTATTCTTGATCTTCTCTTGTTCTAAAGTTGCCTTTCCCGCAAGAAGATCTTTGTGCACCTGGTGTACAAGGCCAAAAGTTTTTCAGAACAATATTCTCCTTGGGTCTGGCAATTGGTCTTCTGGGGGAAAGGATTTAATATTTCATTCCAACATCAAAAAGCATCATGTGGCCTGACAGAGACGTGGCCATCACCGGAAGGGTGAACGCTGCCTGATGTCTTAGCCAAGTTCCACAACAAATCAGGGCAAAGAACCCACAAATGTCATTTCTACTGGTGACAATGATAATGGTATTTAGGCAGAGACAGGGCTTTAAAGGACTGTTTTCACAGCAAGCTTTTCCCCGAGGTTGTGCTGAGGTCAGCCTAGTTTAGAGTCTTAACCCTGAGCAGTCACACTCCACCGCCAAGTTCTGAGGGGCAGTCTAGAATTATTTAGTTATCTGGTAGACAGACCCTCCGTGTCCCCAAAATGCTGTTCAGCCTGTGCTTGGCTGACTGCACAGGGTTAAACAGACAGTAAAACTGAGACCTGGGTATTACTCTTACATCCTTCAGTGGTGATATTTCACGTCACTGACAGGGGAGGGCGTGCAATTGAGAGGCCAAATCCCACTCTTCACAGACACGCAGCTGCCGTGCAGTGTGCTCAAACTCACACACAGACACGCAGCTGCCGTGCAGTGTGCTCAAACTCACACACAGACACGCAGCTGCCATGCAGTGTGCTCAAAGTAGATCTTGGGGAAGGAAGCTACATTCAGAAGATTTTAGATTTTGCCTACACTTGCCTCTCAACGCACAGCCATAGGAAAAGTTAGGGACTACTTAAAGGGGTGGGGCTTGGCACTCCCTTCTCTGGTGTTTATTAAAAAAACAAAACAAAACAAAAATCCAAAACTGACCCTGCAGATCAGAAAGACGGAAAGGAGGTTTGATTTGAGAATATGCAAAAGCACCAAATACCAGCTTACAGCGGGCGCTGTCGACAGTCATGTGTATAACAAAACCACGGGGTGATACCAAGAGTTAATTTTAAAAATGGAGTTGTGTGCTGTCTTTCCCCTCTCCATTTTCCAAAATCCTTAAGGGCAATTACTGGCATAAACCACACTTATTAATTGATATATGCTCAAGATATAGCCCAATCAAAAGACAATGTGTCCTAATAAAATACAAGTCAGGGCAAACCTGCCATAGAGGTATCGAAATCTCCACCTTCTGGACAGTCAGGAATCTCTCTGTCACTTAATGTTCTCACGTTCTTCTCAGTGGAACATTGGTCCTCTCCCAACACGGCTCTGCCGGAGGGCCTGTGTCTTGGGAACGTCACGAGGCATTTTATAGAGTTTTCTTACTTCAGATTCTTTTATGACAAAGCTATTGATATTCTTTTTAAAAGAAATACAAAAACTCTGGGTGAGGGAGATGGGTCTTCCTGATATAAGAGAGGCAAACAAGAGTCCCGCTTGATTATCTGGTCATTGGCCACATCTGGGCTAGGGTCAGATGAAGTTTCACAGTGGGAACGGAGCTGGTAAATCAAGGCAGAGGAGGCAACTGTGGAGGCCTCTCCTGTTCCCTCAGTGCTCTGCGGGTGAGTGAACTGAACCCCATACTTGGGAGTTATTTCCTTCCCAGCCCTGCAGAAGCACTATAGCCACCTACTTTGCCCAACCCAGAATTCTGCCCGTTAGAGTTCAGGCAACAAAGTCAGGGGTCTCCTCTCTCTCCACAGCTTGTCCATTGCTTCGTAAGACATGCAGCTCAGAGACATGTATTCATCCTAAGGCCTTAAGGGAAATTGTAATTTGCCTTAAAAATTAATGGCTAGATTACATATTTTAAAGGTAAGGCCCTCCCCTCCCTCTAAGTATAAGAAAAGAAAGTTTAAGCATATCCATGTATTTCTAGAAGACCTACTTATATGAGAAAGAAAAAAAAAAACCCACCATGGTTTAGACTATTCCACTTAACCGTATAAATTCCCGAACTTTCCTTAATATTCATAAGTACTGTAAAATAGATGAAAAGATCACAGCCCTTTTCCCCTTTGAGGAGGAAGTTTATTTTTCTAGAAGACACAGCTGCAAAAGCCAATGGGACCGGAGAGCAACTTTCCCACCAATGCTTTGTCACCCCAGTACGAACACATATCCCTGCAGCTGAATTCTTAGCACGCTCGGGTTAGATTTTAAATGCCTAGCACCCGGAGAAATGGGTCAGGAACCCGGCCACCCATGCGGATTCGCCCTGCGGTGCTGATGCTGTTTGTGCATCTGATGATGCCTGGATCAGCTGGCTTCCAAGCGCATGTCTTCTTCCTGCGCCCTCAGCACCACCCCGCGTTAAGCTATCTTCGAAAATGAATGGATCATCACCCTCTTTTATACCTAGGGGACTTAGGAGGTTTCTCCTTAACTTTCTTAACTCCTAAACTTAAGTTCCTACTTAACTTTCTGAGTAAGTGGTCCATGCGATCTGTTTGGTCTCAGAGCTGGTCTTTCTCCCCCAGCCCCTTGGGGGAGGTAGGGGGTCTTTGCTTTGGTCTCTGCTTCTGTGCTTCAGTGCTCTTAACATGTCTGTGTGAGTATCACAGAAAAGACTCTGTGGTCTTAGTAAGCTCCTGCAGAATTTATCAACTCCGGGCACAGCCAAAAGGTTTGCTTTTCCTCGTTACCCGCCCTTTCCCTTCAAAAACTAAATTCAGAGGAATCCCATCAAAAAGCAATCAAAGCAATCGGGAACACATTAGGGTGCAAAGTGTACCCTCGTTTATATGACTTTTCTTTAAGTGGAGAAATTGTCTCTGCGCATGTAAATCAGGCAAGCCCTCTTTTCGCGGCCAACTGTAGTGTGAAATTCCCCTACAATGGAATGTCCCCGCCCGCCGCCTCCCCCAACACATATAGTCTCCCTAAATGACACACCTTTGAGTGAGAGGAATGCGGGCCTTTACTTTCTCCTGGCCCCTTTTCGGGCACCTTTCTAGAAAGCTCCCCCATTCAGGGCCTTCAATGAAGACAAAGACATCCCCTCTTGGCTGTGCCGCTGGCGGCTACTTCCCGCTGCAGAGCACAGAGGCGGCTCCCTGCCCGGTAGCGCCCCCAGGCGGCGGTGACTGCGAAAGGAGCCCTGCCGCCAGCTCTCATCCTGCTTTTTTTTTTTTTTTTTTTTTTTTTTTTTTGCTCTCTCCGCGCATCAGGAGCACGAGTATGTTTGACATGCGGTGTGAGGAGGAGGCAGCCGTGCTCCCGCACAGCAGGGCCCGCCAGGAGCAGCTGCAGCTGATAAATAACCAGCTGAGGGAAGAGGACGACAAATGGCAAGATGTGAGTTCTGGCCAAGGCCGCGGGCAGTGGGGAGGGACTCAAGCGACCACCGGACTGGCAGGGTTAACTTGCACTTCAAAGTCATGCCGGGGAGGGTCGCCCCAGCGTGACCGACAGAGACTGTGAAGATTAAGGGAGAGGAGGAGAGAGGTCCGTAGGAACGTGGAGAGAGGAGAACCCAGCACTCGGTGTGTATCAGCAGGTACTCTGGACAGAAGCTTGGTCACAAAGAGAAAGGGTGGGAGGCCGGTGCAGGATAGGCGCAGAGCTGTGGCGTGCTGTCTTTTAATAGCCTATATTTAAGACTGGTAGGTGACGGTCCAGCCGTCAGTGTTAACTGAACCCGTAGCGGGCACGGTTTAGTGATTCTGTGTCCTAACAACGGTTATCTCCCAGCATCCACAGATGAGTCCCAGCCCAGCTAAGTCACTGCCCAAAGTTCCATAGCTAGTGAGCAGAGAGGCAGATTCAAACCAGGACAGCAAGGTGCCAGAGGCTGATGAGAGCTTCGAGGTCATGTGCTCATTAAGAGCAAAGAGCTAACTCAGGGCGAGCTTGGGGTTAGCAGAGAGAGAGGATCATTTTATTTGGTTCTCATGGGGGGGGGGGTGTCACTATGGTAAACCTCATTCCATCGATAGTCAAAAAGTTGACTTCTCCAAAGTTAGCGCGATGTCATGACAACATGTCAATGTGTCTATCACATTTAATCCCAAGGTTGTAATCAGGGTGGGATCAACCACCCCCACTTTAGAGAAGATTTAAAAAAAAAAAAAAATGAGTTCAGAGAGGCTAAGAAACGCAAAATCATGCATGAGCAAATTAGAGATAGGCCAGTCCATGGCTCCGGATCATCCTTCTAACCCAGAAGCTGCTCATTGTGCCACAACTACCTGTAGGACAGGTTCCGATGATCTCCTGAGGACCAGAAGAATTCACACATACACCATCGGTGGATCTGTAGAACTTAACTCCAAAGCTATTCCCATCCAAGAGAAAACTGTGCACAAATCCCTACCCGTTCTGTGGCCGGGATATCTTATTTCCATTGCAGAGGTAGAAATAGAAGAAAAAAAAATGAAGTTTTCTATATCATCTATAAGACAGTTCTGCCAAGTTTGTCAAATGACATGAACTTTGATGACCTGTCCCATCACACTGTCACAGTGAAATGTGCCCTGTTAATGACAGTGTGCACACCATCTGTTTCTTTCCCTGCCTCCTAGGCATCCTTGTTCCAACCAGACTTTTACAGGATTGTATGGAAGTCCCCCAGCATAGTGCCTTAGTGCCTATAGGTCCGAGAGTCACAGGAAGGGAATCCAGTGCATGCAGGCTGAGAATGAGTGTGGTATCTGTCTTCCCCTCCCCCCAGGACCTGGCTCGATGGAAGAGCCGTAGAAGAAGTGCCTCTCAGGACTTAATTAAGAAAGAGGAAGAAAGGAAGAAAATGGAGAAGCTGATGTCCGGAGAAGATGGGACAAGTGAACGGAGGAAAAGCATCAAAACCTACAGAGAAATTGTCCAAGAAAAGTGGGTCTTTTTGTCCCTAGTGCCCAATAGTATCTAGTCATGCTTCCTCTGATACTCACTGTGGCCAAGGCTCCAACGCTACTGTTTATAGTTTGGCTTTGCTCTACCTTGGTGGGAATCTTTGTACCTTTCCTAGATGTTCACTGCTCTTCTTCCCGTGCCCCACCCTGCAGAGAGCGGAGAGAGAGGGAGCTGCATGAAGCGTACAAGAACGCACGGTCGCAGGAGGAGGCGCAGGGGATTCTGCAGCAATACATCGAGAGGTTCACCATCAGTGAGGCTGTCCTCGAACGCTTGGAGATGCCAAAAATTCTGGAAAGAAGCCATTCGACAGAGCCAAACGCATCCCCCTTCCCCAACGACCCCAGCCCCATGAAATACCTGCGTCAGCAGTCACTGCCCCCTCCCAAGTTCACGGCCACGGTCGAGACCACCATCGCTCGTACCAGTGTCCCGGAGAGCAGCGCAGCAGCAGGCCCTGGGTCTCCAAGCAAAACCGTCGCTCCAAACACAGTGCCTATGCTGACACCCAGGCCTTACTCCCAGCCCAAAAACTCTCAAGAGGTTCTGAAGACCTTTAAGGTAGGATGAATTCTTGGAGAGAAAAAAAAAAAAAAAAAACAAGTTATGGGTCAAACAGAAGCCAAACACTCATCGCGGACAATAATACACGTATTTCAGGAGCTTTGATTTGCAGATACTTGAGGCATGGGTGTTCCTCTCAGTTCTTTTACTCCTCTTAGTGGACTCCCTGCAATAGACAGGTCATCTGACAAGCAAGGTCTCTTTTCTGGTTTAAAATGATGGTTTCTCATAGAGCAGCATAAACAAATCCCCATTTAGCAAAACTCCAAACCTATAGTGATCAGGATGTGCAGCAAACTCAGACTGTATTTGCTTTGGTTTAAATAAATACCCAAGAATCTATAAAATGATTTTTGAGAACCAAAACCCCTTTGGCAACCAGACGTATTTCCCTTTGCTCCCATTTCAGTGTCTTCCGATATTTCGGAGGAACATTTGGCCTGCATCTTAAGCTCCCTTGATGCCAAAGAAAAATCAGTTCACACTGTTCTTGCAGAAAAGTGGACACCATCGGTAGGAGTGGTTTGCCATCAGGGCTGGAGAGAAGTTTGTGTGACCCAAGTAACCGAGCAGTGAGTTCAGGAGACCTTCATTCCTGGACTTCAGAGAGAGCTCAAAACCTACTGCCTGACTTACATTTAAATAAATCCAAGTATCTAAATATATCTGTACCTTAAGCTTTGCTAGCAAAAAATAAATAGATAAATAAATGCTTGGCCGTTTCATCCAGATCGAATTATGATGTTTGTCGCTAGCAGGGTAAAGATTATATTTTTATTCTTCATGGCCCCGTCTTAGCTAAGAGCCTGGGATAGAAACCCAGAACATGGTAGGCATTCAGCAAAAGTGAACGAATAAATTCTTCCTGAGGTTCAAGAGAAATTGAAGACTTTTATACAAGACATGTATGTGTGTGTGCGCATGTGTGCATGTGTACCTAGCAGTGTCCACTTCCTTTCACCTGGGGCCAGGATAATGGATGATGTAACCTTCCAGGAAAGCATTATGCTGAGGCAGAACACAGGCGGGAATACATTTACATAACTGGCTGTATAGGTATCTGATCACGTCAATCAGTGATTCGATTCCCCTTATTTATGTAATTGGTTCAGTGTGGCCTCGTAATGATTAAGACAGACGAATTTATGACAGAACTTAGGCTCTGAGAAAACCTTCTCATTTTTGTTTGGTAACCTATTTCTCCTTCACTCTTTGTGTGTGTATATGTGTGTGTGTGTGTGTGTGTGTGTACACTTGCAATAGCAAGACACTTTCTTAAAAATAAATGAACAGTTGCTGACAAAGTAATATATACATAGGACAGTTGTTACTAGATTAGAGAAACAAAGCAGCTAGCTTAGAAAATGTGTGTGTGTGTGTGTGTGTGTGTGTGTGTGTGTGTGTGTGAGTGTACACACACGCATGCTCACCACAGAATGCCACTTTCTCAGAAATAAATGAGCAGTTGTTGTCAAAGTAACCTATACATAGGACAATTGTTACTAGATTAGAGAGACAAAGGATCTTAGAAAAGTGTGTGTGTCTGTGTGAGTGTGTGTGTGTCTGTGAGCACCCACAACAGCAAGACCCTTTCTCGAAACCAAATGAATAATCTGTAGCATATTTTTACAAAGAAAATAAAAAGAGTAAAGAAAGATCAAGTGATAAAATTTAAACATTGGTTTCCAGAAACCGTCTTGTTTCAAACCTGCTGCTGGGTTATTGTCAGTTTAGTGGTTCAGAATCATCCATTTAGAAAATGAAGTGAAGAATGATTAATATAAAAAGTCACATGGGTCACACCCAGTAAAAATAAGCATGCTGTTTAGCTGCTTCCATTGTATTCATGTGCCTGTGCTGAGTTGTGTTGCAAATTTCTTACAAGTAGCAGGGAACAGAGCGTGACCGGCCGTCGCACAAAGTAAAAACCATAGCTAGCACCCAGCCTTCCACTGTTCCTTGTCAAAGACCCTAGACAATCTAATAAAAACAGCCAGGAGTGTGTAAGGTGTTTCTCGAAGTCCTGAGCACTCTTTAGTTGTATGACCTCACAACAACACTATGAAGAAGGCTGTTAGGTTAAAATCTGCATTTTTGCACAGAGAGTCAGAAAGTTGTGAGGCTGCGTAGCTGTTGAGAGGCATAGTCAGAACTGGAGCACAGGTCGCCTCACAGCAGATGAGCGGCTCAGCCATCAGGAAGTTGTCCATAGGCCAGGCGAGCCCCTCCCTTCCTAAAGCTTACTGCCCCCTCCAAATATAAAATGTGAAAGAAAACATTTTAATAAGCATGGGCTTTTTCCCCCCATGGGAAAAACATAGAATTATAAAATTAAATAGAAAAATGAGGTTTATTGTAATATAACATAATATCAGAATCCTTACCCTCTATGATAACTTTATTTTTTAAAAAATTTTCCACAACAAGATAACCTATAAAATACTCTTGATAAGAAGATAGCCCCACCTCATTTATATGGTCACCAGAAAAAATACATTCAAATTCTGGAATTGCTATCACAACCTAACCCAAATATGTGGGGTTTGTTTGCATTTAGGATTCTTTGATTTGGGGGGCTGGAGGGATGGCTCAGTGGTTAACAGCACTGGCTGCTTTTCTAGAGGATCTGGGTTCAAGTCCCAGCACCCACGTGGCAGCTCACAACTGTCTGTAACTCCAGCCCCAGAGACTCTGACACGCTCACACAGAGAGCACCAACACACATGATATAAAAGGATTTCTTTAAAAAATTTTTAAGCGTGTGCCTGTAAAATAATTAGTAAATTTTTAAAAAAGATTTCTTGTGTTTCTATATTTTCAAGTGAAGAAAGCACATCAAGAGCCAGACGAACGTGCAATGTTGTCCGGTCATAAAATGGTCAGAGAGAAGCCCTTGCGTATGGCATTGACAGAGGTTTCTTTAAGGCGGTTCAGAATGTGTTTGGTCATCATCTTTGGCTGAGTAATAGCATGTCTTGTTCACCCTGGCTTTTGTAGGTAGACGGGAAAGTCAGCGTGAATGGAGAAATGGTCCACGGAGAAGAGGCAGGAAAGGGAACAGAAGGCCTCCCAGTGGCAGCCCCTGGCTCATCCTTAACCAAGTCCCAGATGTTTGAAGGTGTTGCCACGGTGCACAGCTCTCCCGTGCAAGTGAAACAAGGCAGCAACAGCATCGAAATCAACATCAAGAAGCCAGATTCTGCTCCCCAGGAACTGACAGTAAGATGCACCATTGCTCCTCGGGATTATTATATCACGTAATTGGTCCCTAGAACAAGTAGGTCATGACACTGTTTATTCATTTCTCCTTGGGTGTATCCATTGGCTCTGACCATATAGCATACTGAAGTACTCCGAACTACCAGGTTTCAGAAACAGAAACTGTTTCTAGCCTAGTGGATGAAAGTTGCGCCTTGTGTTGGCAGTGAGCTGGAATCTGCCCTAGGCCTCTTCTCAAGCTCTTGTTGCCAACTGGCAGACTTGACTGCCCAAGGCACATAGACACATCACCCCAACCTTTGCTATCTCCATCCCAGTACCCTTTCCTCTGTGTGTATGTGTGAGTGTGAGTGTGAGTGTGTGTGTGTGAGTGTGTGTGTGTGTGAGTGTGTGTGTGTGTGTGTGTGTGTGTGTGTGTGAGAGAGAGAGAGAGAGAGAGAGAGAGAGAGAGAGAGAGAGAGAGAGGTGGTGGTTGGGGGAAGGGAATGAGAGAGGAAGAGAGAAAGAGAGAGAGCCAAAGTTTTCTGTTAAAAAGGAAATCAGTATGGTGGGATGCTTCCTCCACTAACCTTAACCAAGTTCATCTGAAATAACCCTATTTCCAAATAAGATCATATTTGAAGGTCCTAGGGAGACATAACTCAGTCCATAATAATAGACTACACTTAAAGATAACATAATTTAAGGACAGTAAATTAACTTTCCTTCATATTATTGGTCTCTGGTGTTACAGAAAAACAAAGATGTCTTTAAATGATCCCTTTTCTCTCATTAAAGACATCATTAGACTTGTTAATATAATTTGAAAATAATCAGTGACAAGCTGGGTGTGGTGATACACACATGTAATTCCAACATGTAAGAAGCCAAGACAGGGGCTGAAGAGATGGCTCAATGGTTAAGAGCACTGGCTGCTCTTCCAGAGGTCCTGAGTTCAATTCCCAACAACCACATGATGGCTTATAACCATCTATAGTGAGATCTTGGGCGCTCTTCTGGCATGCAGGTGTACATTAAGATACTTATGCACTAAATTTTAAAAATATATTAAAAAAAGAACAACAACCCAAGACTGTCCTATGCTAAGTTTAAGTTCAACCTGAGTTCTATAGTGGGACCCTGTCTCAAGATGAGTGGTTCTGTCAAACCTTACTCTTATCTTTGATCTCTCCACCCCCTCTCTCATACACACACACACACACACACACACATACACACACACACACAAACACACACACACACACACACACACATACACACACACACACAAACACACACACACACACACACACACAAACACACACACACATCTATTTTCTACCTATCTATTTACCAACCCATATACATTTATGTATGTTTTTACTTTTAAAAAAACAAAAACTATTAAAAGTACAGCTAATTTTTACTGGCTTAAACTTCTAAATTCAAGCTCATCTGAGGCAATGAACCAGTCTTTAATGAACAAGCCGTAAAGCGTAGGGTAATTTAATAACAGTGGACATGAGACTCAATCTGGTCCAAGGCTTGCCGCTTAGGAGTATGCCAGGGCATCAGGGGGGTTACGCTTCCACGGATCTCCCACCAGAAAGGCTCTGACTGGTTTGCTTACCCGACCCAAGCTGGCGGCGCCCACAAAGATGCAGCCTAGGTCTGGGGGTACAGGCTGCTCACACCAGCAGCTCACATCCTACTACGCTCCTTTCTAGCATTTGGGTTTGTATGACAGTTCGAGGATGAAGACATTGTTGAGGTTTCCTCAAAGGCGTGGTTTGGAGGTAAACCTGCTCCCCGCCTCCTCCACTCAGCAAGACGTGCCTTTTCTCCAAACCACATGCTGGACCGGAGGGTGCTGCCCTTGTTCGGCCATGCTCTGTGATAGAGACTCTGATGGGAAGAGACAGAGGTCATATCTTCCCAGTGCTGAGATCCAGGTGAATGCTCAGTCCCACCTGTGGGCTGGAATGTCACTTCCACCTCTGGGAATGCCTCACACAGCTGCAGAATTGGAGCTTCCCGGAGGGAAGATCTTAACTAGTAAGATAACATTCACGGCTGCTCCTACACTTAAACCAGAAACCCCTGAATCCTTAGACACCATAGGACTGGGCTTGCCCTTCTGGGAATGTTAACAATTCTCCTTCCCCACCCCGGCTTCTCCGGAGCATTTTCTAGATTCCTCTCATTCTGAAGGGATTACGTACCCACTAAGTGACTTAATTTAAGAGAAGCAGCAGTCATGATATGAAATAAATCATGTGATTTCAGAAGCCTGTGAGTTCCCATAAGGGGAACTCCAAAGGAAAGGGGACCTTATGGCCTTTCCTCCCTATCGTCAGCATGATGCTAGGAAGCCTTGGAATATAGGCCCAAACTCATGGGCAAGCCTGGGGGTTTCTTTCTTTTTTTGAGTGTTTTTTAGTACCAGTTAGGAGTAATTTCTAGTTGTGTAAATTTGAATGTTGCAAACAGGGGGTGGTATTTCTGGTCTGATGTCTAGTAGAGTGTACTCTTAAACTTCGGCAGGAGTTTTTCCATAATTCTCTAAGTGGATCTGTCTGTCTGTCTGTCTGTCTTTCTTTCTGTCTATCTGTCTACCTATATCTATCATCTATCTATCATCTTTCTACCATCTGTCTGTCTATCCTCTATCATCTATCTATCCATCTACCTATCTATCTATCTATCTATCTATCATCTATCAATCAATCATCTGTCTATCATCTGTCTCCCTTCACTATTATGCATGTGTGAGTTTGAATGTGTGTGTGTAAAGTTGTTAGCTGTGTTATGTGGAACTTTGGCTCACTACTAGAAAGTCCTTCGTGTGTACTAGTTACTTAAGATTCTATCCTTTTCCACTCAAGCATATTGTCTCTTTAAAAAAAGAGGAGTTTGCTTTGAGAAATCTGAATCCTTATTTTACTTCCATTCTGTTATTCCAAAGAAGCAAGCTGCTTTATTCATAGTGAAAACGTGGGGTGACTTGCTCCTAGTGAAGGGTAGTGGCTCTCTTGAACCAGGATGCTGTACTTCCAAGCCTCCCAAGGATGGATACCGGGTTGTACTTGCCTTTTCTTTCTGACACATTTTCTCAGTTCCATGGGGCTGTCAAAAGAATAGTGTTCTTTTTAAATCGTGTCTTTCTTCCAAAAACTGCATTCTCAAACGAGACACTCTCTACAGAGGAGTAGCCTCACCCACCACTAAAATGTCACAGTTGCTTTAGGACAAGTTGGAACTGTTCAGAGGGCACAGTGGCAACAGTGGGCAGGAGTGTGGATTGAGAATGTGAGGTGAGCCCCAGGGAAGGGAGGCAGCGATGCTCTGGAGTGGGAGTGGCCGCCCTCAGGCTGATGTGGGCACATGATGGCCTGTCACCTCTTTCAACTTTCTTCCACTCCATCTTCCTCACGGGATGCTGCTGAAACCATGCTTCTCTTCCTTTATAGTTGGGAGTGAACTCAGATCTCTTGAGATACTTAGGCTGTATCCACAAAGGCTATCCCATTCCAGACCCTCCTGCTAGGCTCAGCTCTATAAGAATAGGATTATAATAATGACCACCATGCACCTGCAGGCCTGCTTACTGAAGACTGAGTGAATACACACTCTGTGTCCAAGTCGTTAAACTAGAAATAAAAAAGAAGCAAGATATGTATCTTTTTCATGAACTAGAGAAGTTTATGAAACAGTATGTAACTAAATGCTAGGTTATAGACTAAGAACACCTGAATATAAGATGGCAAAGAATAGGTAGGATCGGTGTAAATAGGATGCATTCTGGGGAAGTTTTATGTGGGATGTGGACTTTGAGGCCTGACCTTCACTGTGGACATTTGATTCAATTGGGGGACAGAGGCAGCTGTTCCACATAGTGCGGATATTAGAATGAACAGACTCCAAGAGAGAGGCCAGGTGGTGTTGCAGACTAGATACTGTCCTTTCCAGACAGAGACACTGGTTCCCTTCCCTCCCTGTTACTTGTGAGATCTTTCCGAATTTAATTTCTCTCAGTATCTCTGTTAGAAGCCAATAAAAACCTAGCACCTTGTGTTTCAAAATACCAGCTTCTGTCAGAAGATCCTGTGGTGACACACATATGGGGTCCTAAGACTACAGAGTTGGGAAGGAATTTCAATGTTTTCCTAAGCTGAAGATAAATCGATCCTATGCTTGTAGCCTATTGAAAGATGTGCTTTCTCTTCATGATGTTCAGTATCGATTATCAGCTTGATAGGTTCTGGGATCACCTTGGAGACAAGCCTCCAAGTATGTCTCCATTGGGTTAACTGAGGTGGGAAGGCCCACTCCAGATGTAGATAAATACAAGGGAGAAAGGAAGGAAGCCGAACGCCAACATTCATCTCTGCTTTCTTCCAGCATAGGCAGTGTGACCAGCTGCCTCGTGCTGTGTTCCTGATGCCATAATGAACTGCACCCCCTTAACCCGTGAGTCCAAAGCAGCCTCCCTCCCTTACGTTTTTTTCACCGTGTATTTTTATCACAAGAGAAGTAATTAATACAGTCTTCCTCAAAGCTATCTTCCATGGTAGTGCTGGTGGGTTTTGTCCATTGTCCTCCAACTTGCATTTGGATCTCTGCTTGGTGGTCTGAAAATGATTCTCTCCTAAACTACCTCAAGAACTCCATGTAGTAGGCCAAACATGACCTGACCATGATTAAGTGTCTGACTTCAGTTTGTGTGTAGAAGTAATGGAATACTGTTACATATACTAATACATGTCAGGTAGTTAGTGTGAGGTTGCACATCTGCCCAGCACTTAGCTGGAATGTCAAGGTGACTTGTAGACTACAGACACCCTTACTTTTCATATGACCATAAGCAAGTGTAAGGTAAAATAGATTTTCCCTAGAAACACAAAATAGGGAGAGATATAAAGATTGGGGAATTTATATAAGATTATCACAATTACCATTTTGTGCAGATGTGAATTTTATATGCATGAGATGGATAGATTACTTGTCTTCTTCCAGCTGCTCATGGCGGTCAATCCAGTTCATTCCCTAAAAGCCATGCAGCTGTGACCAGCTCTCTCTAAAAGACCCTATCACTGCTGCTCTTCCCCTGGCTCTTTCTGTATCTGTTGTGTACCCCTGTCTTGGCTCCCAGGATTCCACTCTCCAGGCACAGTGATCCTCTGTCACTCCATCTCCTGAAGGTCGACCAGATCTCTCTCTGGCACTCACTCTTCCTAAATGGTGGGAGCCCCAGTGATTGGTGGCAGTCCTTGTGGGCTGAGCCAAGCTCAGCTCTTGGGTATCTCAAGCACTCCACGAGCTTTTCTCTGAGTGATGAGGTGGGTTTGTTTGTCCCTTGTCTTGAAAAAGCTTGTGGCCTTCCTCAAAAAAAAAAAAAAAAAAAAAAAAAAAAAATCAGCACTTTCTTTCTGTTTTCTAAGCCAGGGGAACAATCAGATCTTTCTTGCTCCTTCAGCTTCTCAGTGAGAGCAGGGTCAAGGCATCTGAGTAGGCGCTGTTGGCCTTGCAGTTGATACCAACTGCAGATTCCTTTCGGGTGTCAGATATTGACAGACATCTCTTTAGAAAGTGTTTTTCCCCAACCAGAAGTAATCTTAAAGTTGGTAGATTAATGTTTTTGAAAAAAATCTATTAAATACTAACCTATATTTGCATATAGAATTGTGCAGCAATTTCAAGATGATATGCATCAGAGGAGATAAATTAAACCCGGCCCATCTTCAGTGATTTGAAAATCATCATGTAGATAGCGTGGTCTGAGTGGGGTGTGTGTGTGTGTGTGTGTGTGTGTGTGTGTGTGTGTGTGAGAGAGAGAGAGAGAGAGAGAGAGAGAGAGAGAGAGAGAGAGAGAGAGAGATTTAAGGCATGGAGAATCAGACCTCCTGGCTTGCTGATTCTCCTTCTAGAGGTGACAGATTCTTAAGGTAAAAGGAGAATCGCATGCATAGCATATGTGGCACTGGGTCATAGTGCCAGGGCACAAATACACTGTTTGCCAGGCTTGAGTCCAATTAGTCAAGCCTGGAGCCAGAAAATCCATTGCCATCCCAGAATAGTCCCAGGAAGGGCCTTGGATATCACCATTGAAACAATAGGGGTCATACGATGGGCTGGAGCTTAGGTCTTAAGCTGGCTCTTACCTTTTTGCCTTAGGCTGCTGTCCATCCTTGAACTGAGCTCTGCCAGTCTGCCAACGCTGCAGTTCAGGGCAGCAGCCGGTAGCTAGGTAGATTTTGTGGCTAAACCGTGTGATTCTGAAGTCAGAAATCTGTCACCTACTGCCTCTGGTCTTGGGGCTGAGTCAGGCGGTGAGGCTAGTTTGGATGGCGTTCCTGGTGAAGTGGAAGCCAATTCCTGGCTTGGCCTCGTGCAAACCTTTCTGTGTGCTCATTCATTCCCGTCCAGGACTGGGTTTTGTTTGTTTGTTTTGACCCTTGAAAAAAGTGTTTCCAGTCAGAGGAGGAAAGACCTGTCTTCTGAGCTGTAACCAAAGGGAAGCACGGGTTAGAAGGCACATTTGCCAGCAAGGGTATATTTTAGGAGCAAACCTCTGACTCTGTCAGGGCTGGTGAGGACTGCCAACTTTGAACTCATTTCCTTGGATGCGATGCCATTAATGCAGAAACAAGCACTCGGGATGAAGAAGCCAGACTCAAGTTAATTAAACCAGCTTTGGGAATTCTTCTTGATTACAGATGGTCTTTGTGTGTTACAGAACTCAGAAAACGTTATAGGAAATTATAAAGTGCCCATTATGTTACCACTGTTTTAATTCATTTTTTAAAAATAGCTTTAAAATAGCCCCCCTCCTTCTTTCTCTTGGTGCATAGAAAGAGTTTTTTAAGTTGAGTTACAGCCACCTTTTTTCTCTCTATCAATTTCCCCTGAATATTTTGCCAGTGGTGGCTTGATTTGGGTGAACAATATGTATTTAAAGTGAGCGTTTGATCACGGGTTTCGCAGATGATGCATTTATTCCGGAGTGACATTTGTTTTCCACCCTTGGCACTCTGAATGTCTGGCTGGCTGGGGACAGGACGGTCTTGGCTGCTTTGGAGATGACTGAACTATCTCCTGCCCTGAAGGATTCCAGGAAGTTCTAGCCTTCTGCTGAATAATGAACAGTTGGTACAAGATGAAAATGGGATAGAAAATGGCAGTTTAGATGGTTCTGCAGTGAACATGAAAGTCTCGGGTACTTAGTTACTTTATTGGGTCAAAAACTCTAAATGCCGAGAGACCACCAAAGGTAAATATGGCTCCAAGGCCACCGATTATTGGCTCAGCTCAAGGTCTTCACCTCTCGTGCCTACTGGCACTGGGACTTTTGCAAGCCACTTACCCTCAGTCTTTGTGAAGGGAACTGTGCTGATACTGCCTAAGTTCACTCTGATGGCTAAGTGCTATCGCCCACATCAAGGGCCTCAGCAGCAATGGTGCCTGCGAAATGGGCTAAATATCAATCACGATAAATATTAATCATGATAACCATTATGGAACCATATTGGATACCAGGATGTAAGTTCTTAATCATTATTTCAGGGCGAAATACTTTAGCAATCTGAGACGTCTCAAAGGTAGATTACCTGTCAGCCAAGCATGACTACAATATTACTGAAACGGGATGTACCGGTTACGTAACCCTAGGGGAAGTAAGTAATGCTGGCAGATCACACCCTGTTAGCATTGTGCGTGGTGTTGAACGGGCTCCAGCAAGGTTCTTGGATCTCTGAGTCCACTGGGACACTGTCTGTGTCTCAGCGTCTGCAAATCCAGACTGCTCCCTCCTTCCACAGTGTGCCATGTTTAACAGTGTGTTTTCTTTCTTCCTGGTGCCTAAAATAACACAGCCTGAATGGGATGGCCTCATAGATTGAATAAGTTATGTGCATTTTCTGTTCATTTCTAGGATACAGGCCCAGCTTGTAGTTCCTCTGCCTCAGCGATTGGAGACATGAGTGTCCTCAAGAGACTCTCGCTCATCAGTATTTAGCTGCAAATTTGTTTTCCAGCCTTAAATAGTTTTCTATAATTTAATATGTTTGGAGAAGGAAGCTAAGAATCAGTAGTCCAGCCAGTATTTTATATGTTAACACAATAAAGCAGAACTACCATGGCGTATTAATGTGTCTAGTTGTATTAGAGTGAACTTTAGGTTAAAAAGCCTAACTTATTCCTTGATAATGTTAGACTGCTTGATTTTCAGAAACTCCTATAAATATGAGTGCAGACGCATACACATGCACACACACATACACACATGCCATATACACACAATACCATATATGTAACATGCGGACACGGCACACGCATACATATGCAGACACATATAAATACATACCATATACACACAATACCATATATAACATGCACACACACATACACATGCATACCATATACACACAATAACACATAGATATAACATATACACACATATGCACAAACACACATATACGTTGAGCCTCTGTATAATAATGAGACTTTGGTTGGTTATTTTCATTAATCATATTTCTTAAAGGAATTCAATTCAAGTTTGTTGGTATTAGAAGATGTTTAAAGATGCATTAAATAATATTAACGTGGAGGTTATTTTCTGTCTGTGTGTTTTTCAATAAGCAATGTTTGGGGGCATTGTTTTTTTTTTTTTTTCTCTTTGTTTTTTGTTTGTTTTTGTGATACTGAGGATCAAACCCAGAGCCTTCTGTAAGCCACGAAAGCATTTTACAGTTTGTCTAACCCCTAGGGCTCTTCAATTTCACTTGTCTCACTAATTTGGCCTAGGCAGGACTTAAACTGTGACCTCGCGCACCCCAATTGACCTACCTAGGGTTTGAAAGCCAGACTCAAGGCATAAGTCTAAAGTCCCAACTGTTTGAGAGGCTGAGGCAGGAGGATTGCAGTGTCTTTCTGGCTATGAAGTTAGTTCAAAGATTGACTGAGCAAGACCCCGACTTCAATAAATAAAGTTCTAAGAGCAGGGTGTGGCTCAGTGATGGGCTGTTTCACTTACATACAAGAAGTTCTGCTGAATCCTTGGTACTGAAAAAGGGAAAAATACATTTTTACCTTGATCATATGCTTTTTCCAACTTGATATATTATCCATCATTAGAAAACTCCAGCCTCATTATGAGTATTTCAAAATACTCCATCCTCCAAAAGAAAAAGTATGTATTCCCCATTAGATACTATTGTAAAAATCTGTTAGAAGTTTGAAAGATTTTGGCTTAGAATTCTATTTTTTAATTAAAAACTTTTACATTTGTTTATTTTGTGTGCATGTATATATAAACATATGTATGTATGTATGTATGTGTATGTGTCTGTATGCATGTATGTGTGTATATATGTATTGTGTCTGTATGCATGAGGGCACAATCGTGCCATTGTGTGCTTGTGGATGTCAGAGAGCAATTTGAGGGAGGTGGTTTTCTCCTGGGAGATATTTTATGAAGTATTCAATAATGCCCATTCTGAAAATCAATATTAGCTTTCATCTATAAACCTTTTAAAGTTTATGAAATGTTTTATACACACTAAAACCTCAACTTTAGTCTTTTACATAAAACTTCTACTAAAAAAGAATTGAATACATCACAGAGTCATTAACTTGCTGTCTTTGGCACGAGACTTCCAGATATGTTTGGTTTAACCTTTCTCTTTTACTGAGCAACCAAGATAAGAGGAAAACTTTGGACTTAACTCTAGAGTCAGTTCCCCATAAAGACAGTGTAAAACCTCACTAATTTTTTTTTCTGATCGTAGAGCATTTATAACATATAAAAGTGTATGCAGGGAAAGGGGAAATATCATTCCAAAATATAAACACATTAAAAAAAACACTATTAACATTGCCTATTTTCTTGAGGTTGTACATTCCTATTTTTATTGGTTTAGTTAGCATAAAATAGTGGGCCTCATAATGATATTTTTATACACACACTGTGCGTGGCTCCAATTTCTCCTCCCTTATTGCTATCTGCCTCCATCCTCCCCAACCCTGCCAGTCTACTATTTAGCCACGTTTGCCTTTATGCCACATATACATATATATGCATAGATATGTATGTGTGTGCACATACGCCTGCGTATATAAATGTGCACATTGCATATTTTAATTTATACACTAAGATATACATGTATATATACATAAGCATTTATGCAATCTTGCATATGCAGACATAATGCTATGTATATGTGTGTGTGTGTGTGTGTGTGTGTGAACCTTAAATATTTTAACTCTACACTAAATAACAGTAATCGTCACACATCACTACTGTATAGTAGGTTTCCTGTGTTTGCTGTCTTCTTTGGCAGTGCTTGGGATCAAATAAACCCAGGGCCTCCTGAACGCTAGGCACCCAGCTCCCACTGAGCAATGTCCGCAGCCTGCTTAGCATCTTATTTTCAGTGACTGTGAAGTGTAGTACCTCCCTTTATGGCCCTAAGCAATTCATCCAACCATTCCCCATCTGTTGAACATTTAAGTTGATATGCAATTTATTTTTAATCATTAGGAAAATAAACGCACGCATGTGACAGCACGATGCACTGCTGTGACAGAGAGGTGGTTTCTGTGGTGTGGCAGTGAAGGAAACTGAAGTTATGAAGACCCCTAGTGGAAAGGGAGGGAAGTCAGAACGAAAGAGAAGAGCAATCTACAGAGAACCTCTTACCGTGTTCAGAGCAACAGGCCCCTGTGCCAAGGACGGCCAACTGAGAAGTGGCCGTCCTTTAAAAATCAAACACAATCCACTCTGCTGGTGATGACAGCCAACTTGAAAGGATTCAGGGGTGGCTAGGTGGTAACTTCACTTTATAAAGTTCGGTGGAAGGACCAGGGAAGGACGGAGGGTGTGCCCACTTGTTCTGGCTCACAAACATCTCTTTCCAACAAAGTAGACTCCCAACATAGAGCTGCTCGGAGACAGTTTACCTGGGCAGCCCACCTTGTTGATTTATTCAAGAGAGGGGGGAAAAATCTTTTTCAGGCAGCCTCTGAGGAAACGGAGTCGAACGGCCGAGAGGATGAGAACAGTGAAGAGAGGTCAGGGACGCCGGATGTGGAGCCGGACGCGGCAGGTTTGTTTTATAGCCTGCTTGTTTTCCGGTAAACCGTGCTGAGTTGCGACGAAATGATGCCGGGTTTTCTTGCTAAACTCAAGGGGAGTGTCGGGCTCTGTGTGGTTGTGCTGCCACCTAGAGGCTCTGGGGGGAAATTCGGACTGTGAAATGTTGCTGTGAAAATAGGCAGTCCAGCTTTGTGTCCCTGTGTGTGTGTGTGTGTGTGTGTGCGCGCGCGCGCGCGCGCATGTGCGTGTGCACGCTCTGTTATTTTATTCCCTAAAACGGGTTTGTCTTAGTTGCTTTGTGGTAACTATGATAAACATCACCTTGGGGGAGGAGAGGAAAGGGTTTGTTTTATCTTAGAACTCCCAGATCACAAAGGGGATTGGGGCAGGAGCTCAGGTCGGGGACCTGGAGGCAGGAACTGAAGCAGAGACCACAGAAGGACACCCCCCCCACACACACACACACACTGCACGCTCAATTACCTTTCCTATACAGCATCCGAGACCCACCTATGTAGAGTGGGTGAGCACTCCTCACACAAGGCTGGGTCCTCTCATATCAATTAGCGATCAAGGGCATGTCCTTACAAGTCCCAAGGACATGCCCGCAAGCCAGTCTGACCAAGGCAGTTCTTCAGCCAACATTTCCTCTTCCCCTGTGTGTCAAGTTGACAACCTGGATTAAGCATACCCAGGGTCAAATTCATTAGCACACCATCACAGCAGCAGATCAGCCAGGCACCAAATATACAGAATAATGGTGACGGTGGTGTAGCTTGATAGGAGAATATGTAAAGCCCTAGATATTTTTTTTATAAGAATTTTTACACATTCCTTTTGGTAAGTATGAAAACTCCTTTCCCAACACCAAATTATTCATTAACTACAAACAATAGGGTAAAAATTTTCCAGCTCTACCAGGCCTCCACACATGATCATACCCCTTCACCGAGTGACCTTTCCGCCATCTCTAAAGTATATCCAGTGCTTTAAATATCAGAGAACAGCTCCTTTCTCATGCTTTCTGTCCATCTGCCCCTCAATTCCTAACACAATCCCGTTAAGAAAATGTAATTTGAAAACAGAAAGGTTTGGGGGTGGAGAGGTTAGCTCAGCGGGCAAAGTGCTTGCTGCATAAACCT
Organism: Micromys minutus; assembly: GCF_963924665.1. NCBI lineage: Eukaryota > Metazoa > Chordata > Mammalia > Rodentia > Muridae > Micromys > Micromys minutus. Next base: position 123,284,347 of record NC_137969.1, read on the forward strand.
AAGCACCCGAGTTGAGGTCCCCATCAAGTTTGAGAAAGCTGAGCACCATGCCTGTAACCCCAGTACTCGTGGGGCAGAGACAGGTGAGTCCCAGGGACTTGCTGATCAGCCAGGCTACCCAGAGAAAGGAAGCTACTGTTTCAGTGACAAATTCTGCCTCAGAAAATAAGGTGGGGCTATGGAGGAAGATGTAACAGGGGAAGCCGGCCTCTGGCCTCCAGGTTAGGGCAGAGGTAAACACAACAGGAAAAAGTTAGTTTGTCACTCAGTCAAAAGCACAGTCAGGTATGTGGACATTCTGTTATCTGCTCCACTGTCACTAAACCTTTTATGTCACAAGCTACTCAGGGGTGCATGTCTTTCATAGTAGGGCAGTTTGGAGAGAATCCTGCCATCCTGGGACCCTTTGCTGTGCCCCTGTAGTGAACTAGCTTGTCATCAGGAGGAGGACTCTGATGAAAGGGTCCCGGTGACTTTGAAAGAAAGTGGTCCTTTGTGTGATTTCCTTTTCCTTCCTTTTCCACCTGTGACCACCTTCCAGAGCCACAGCATTTTACAACAACCGTGACTCGGTGCAGCCCAACCGTGGCCTTGGTGGGGTTTTCTTCCAACCCGAAGCTCAAGAATGAGGTGCCAGAAGAACAAGACCAGAGGAGGCCAGAAAACGAGATGAGTGGGAAGGTGGAGTTAGTGCTGTCGCAGAAGGTGAGGTCACAGTAGGGGAGGAGTGTAACCCAGAGGCTGAGGGGCTTCAGGCAGCCTTGAGACACTGCATGAGCCTGGGGCAGCTGCAGGCTGGCCTTCTGACTTGTCTTCAATCTGTAGTTCTCTCTAAAAACTATACTGTATGTTCATTACACACACACACACACACACACACACACAAGTACACACATTGTAAAGAAACACCATGACCAAGGCAACTTATAGAAGAAAGCGTTTAATTGGGAGCTTTCTTACAGGTTCAGAAGAGGAGTCTATGATCATTTTGGTGGGGAGTTCGGGATCAGGTAGGCGGGCATTATTCTGGAACAATAGCCAAGATGTTAAATCTGATCTATAAACAGGAAGGAGAGAAAAGAGAGAAATAGAGACAGACAGACAGAGAGAGACAGACAGACAGAGACAGAGAGAGACAGGTGGGGAAACTGGGCCTGGCTGTGGGCTTTCGATACCTCAAAGCTGACACGTAAATGACACACTTTCTCGAACAAGACCACACCTCCTAATCCTTCCCAAAACTATTCCACCAATAGGGAAGAAGCATTCAAATATCTGAGCCTGCAGAACCCAATCTTACGCAAACTAGTGTGGAGAGAGAAAGAGGGAAAGACAGACATTTGCATTACAAATATAGCAAGTACCACAGAATGCGCAAACACATTTTAAATGTACAAGCAAACAGAATGAGCGAGGGGTGGGGAACTGAGGCAAGGCAGGCTGTATTAGCAATGCCTCCAGCATTGACAATTTTGATTTAATCCTAAAGATAATTCTATTTAAATTTAAATGTGAACATGTTGGAGAATCCTGTTAAACTCAGGCTTCTGCTTGCTGTTGATGGACTTTCTGGTTTGTTTCTTAACCTGACACTTAGAAATATTCTCTTTCCATTGCGTACCTACTTCCTAGCAGTGCTATTATAGATACCACGGGGTAAATAACAAGCAGAAATAACATAAAATAACTTATGATACAATGACCTCTTGCATTAAATGTGGTTCATACTTAGAGTCTTGTTTATAGCAGTTGGGGTTTGTTTTTAAATACCAAGTCTAAAAGTACTTTACCATTTATCTCAGTGGTTGATTTCTAAAGAATTTTAAAACTATGGAGAACATTCCAGACCAGATGGGCAGACTCTCTGGACACATGGACCTGATGTCTGTAAAAGCTCTGGTTAATCCTAATGACCCCCAAAATGGAGCCAGACTTGTACAGTAGTCAGATTATTTATGGCAATGTTCCACCCTTTAAAATCAACCTAAATACAGATTTGACCTTCAAGAGGAAAATGTACTCCTTGATTCTGTTTCATACAGAACTCACTCAGACACATTGACTGTGCACACACGGTGCACATACTAGGCACTGGATATTTGATAGGGAACAGGACACGTCACCTAGCATCACAGAGCTGAGTGGAGTGTCCTGTTGTCTGGTGCATTTTCAGTATTTCAACTTTAGTGGCTCCCTGCTTTTATGCAGAGAGAATTACTGAGCAGTCTCGAGGTCTATAGAGCATGACAGAATCACAGGTTTCGCAGTAGGCAGGACCTCCATCTTTGCCATTTGTCCCTTATCTGCAATATGCGTGTAATCATTACTGAGAGATTATTCTAAACTCACTTCTTTCACATCATTCTAACCTGAAAGGAAAACTGGAACATTTCTAGACTTTAGATCGAACCAAACTAAATGACTGCTGTAACTTGAGTGTCTTCCCTACCGTCCCTCACCTCTGTCCCCGCATCAGTGCGAGCCATCTTTGGACTGCCCGTTTCGTGCCCAACCACTACAGGGAAAGCCCTCTCCAGGTTTCCATGTTGTTTCTCTGCTTTATTTGTTTTTCTGTCATGGCTGTTTAGTAAACACGAGTCACAGAATGGTCTTGGTTTTTTTTTTAAGCATAAAATAAATATCCAGGATTTTCAGGTTATCCTTGGTATCAAATGCCACCATGTCTACACTTCTAAAATTCCATGGTTCCAAGTTCAAAAGCTCTGATAGTTGGTTAGCAAATGGAATGATGACCTGTAGGGCAACAGTTTTCACACCTCTCCTCCCTGTTAAGAGTTCTCAGCATCCATAGCATTCAGAACAGGTGGGTCATAGCCACCCATAGCTCCATTCCTAGAGAGACCCAATACCTGTGGCCTTTGTGAGTACCTGTTGCACACACACACACACACACACACACACACACACACACACACACACACGAGAAAGATTATAAGTAAAAAAATATAGGTAAAATTATATTATATAAAAATTATAAGTAAAAATATTTAGAAAAGTAAAAGACCAGGAATATTGTGAACTTTGGTGAAAGTCAGACCTTAAGTATTCGCTGCATGTTGAATGCTGAGTTCTGTACGGCCGTCTGGTTCAGCAATGCTGACCAAAGTGGCTGACTGTATTTTCTTCAAGATTCTCTTAGAGTTGAATAGGTTCCTAATAGAGAAAAATAAAGCACAATAGGAATAAATGAATGTTGGTAACCTGAGGTCACATTAGCCATGGATAGCTCAGATACCAAATAGAGATGAAATCAGAGTTAGCTCCTGTGACGGCAAAGAGATGAAATCAGAGTTAGCTCCTGTGACGGCAATCTGTCTCTAGCAGTAAATTGATTAATGGTAACAAGACAGCAAGAAGGTTCTTCTGCTCAGAGACTTTAGATTAAGGAAAAACAGATAAAATTAAGTAGCAATAATACAAAAAAATCTTAATGCAAACATACAAATTTTTAATGTCTGTAATCTTATAACTATTTACCATAAGGACAAGTCATCTGGTGTGCCTCACAAACTCCTCAAGGACACCCCTGTGGTGACACTGTTTGATTCTAGCTATTTTTGGCAATATCTCTTTGTCAAAACGCACAGTATATTGTGTATTACATAACTTTGTTGGGGAGTAGAGTACTGTGTTTAGCATAATGTCCACTAAAAGTAGTGTTGCTTTAATGCTTAGCCTTATAGCAAGGATGGTTTTAATCCTTGTCTGTGGGTAACAAGTTTAGCTGGGTATAATAACTAGACCCGAAGCCTAGAGTGGTGGTGTACACTTTTAACCTCAGCACTTAGGAGGCAGAGCCAGGTAGATAGTTGAGGGTAACCTGGATTACATAGCAAGTTATAGCCAGAGATGCATAGTAAACCCTGTCCAAAAAAAAAAAAAAAAACAGGAAGTAAGGGAGGAAAGGCTCCAAATGTCTTCTGAGATTGAAGAAGAGGGCATTCACCACATTTTAATCCCCTTATTTAATTTCTAAGGAAAACCATCCACTCTATTAATTCATAAAAGTGTGAAAAGTTTTTAGGAAAGGAAAATTCTATTGTAGAAGGAAGCATTAAGGTTTACCGACTTAATTAAATAGTGGTGCTATAAGCTCTGTAGGTTAATTGCCTGACACTCTTCCTAATGTTCATGTTGTTGCTGTGGTCCAGGTGGCAAAGCCAAAATCCCCCGAACCGGAAGCAACCTTGACATTTCCGTTTCTCGACAAAATGCCTGAAACCAACCAACTACATTTGCCAAATCTCAGTTCTCAAGGTAAGGGGAGGTGGGGTTCTCTTAGATCTTCATAATCTCCTGAGCTCACCTGTGGTAAAATACTCTTCACGTAAAATCTGTTTGCATCCTTCATGAGATCCCTTGGCTGTGTGGTTTACTAGAGTCTGTGAATTATGAATTTCAGACCGGAAAGCTGAGATACATTTTCTAATTATTGTGGGAACCCCAGGCACTGAGTCTACCCTGTAGCCAGGCATTATGGGAGAACAGGGTTTGAGTATGTGTCGAGACTTTCTTCAAACTTGTCTCATCCGGGCTCCAAAACATGAGAAGATAACTAACAAAATAATTAAACTCAACTTGTATTTCGAAAAGCTTATCTCTGAACATTATATAAACTTTATTTTTGTTCTATAGTATGTTTGGGTATACATAATGACCACTGTACTTACTCAAGCCAAAAGTTTACTTTTTCAAAAAAAAATTCTTCATAATGAGCATTTAATAGTTTTGAAAATGAAAAATAAAGTACATGAAAACATTAAAGATACATCTTCAGTATTGTGTAATCACACGCACACGCTAAGGTTATGTTTTAATATGTTTAGCATATAACATAGTTGGGTTGTATTTTTAGTGTGTTTAGTGTATTTGCCATATTTTAATGTTTGATATAATGGAGGAGGTAACTTCTAGAAATATGGGTGCTGAAGGCCTGTTAGAGATTGTGCTCACTCCCACTTTGTGGACCATAGATAGGTTATGAACTCACCTTTTATCCTTTAAGGACACAACTCCATGCCCTTTATCGTCCTGGGAAACCCAGATGCCCATTTGACTGCAAAAGACTCTTAGAAATGTGATCCAGGGAAGATGGCAGGCCAGGGACCCTGCCGTCCTTAGAATTATTTCTCGAGGTGGACAGACCAAGGCTTCACCAATGCCAAGTCCTTTAGAAACAGCTAACATGGGAGGCAGGACCAGAAGATTCCATGTTCTGCTCTGCTGACATTTTCCCTCCAGTGTATTTTATTAGCCTCTGTCAGGGAGGACGGCACGGAGCTCATTGCTCATGGTTTATCATTAGTTCTTTTTTAAAAAGTGGTCAGCTATTTAGGGTCACCATTAACACCATCTGAGCTGGTCCCCCTTAACTTTTTTTTTTAAGATTTATTTATTATATATGAGTACACTGTAGCTGTCTCCAGACACACCAGAAGAGGGCATCAGATCTCACTGCAGATGGTTCTGAGCCGCCATGTGGTTGCTGGGATTTGAACTCAGGACCTGGAAGAGCAGTCAGTGCTCTAACCACTGAGCCATCCCTCCAGCCCTCTCCATTAACCTTTATCAATCATTTTGGGCACCCATGTAAGAGCCAAGGAACATTTGGTAAGAAACTAAGTTGTACACATACTAATTGTTACTAGTCTCTTAATGTAGAGGCAAATTCGCCACCGCTTCCAAAGCACCGGCCCAGAGTTTTCAGGCTTACAGTCCTGAAAACAGCTAATGAAAATAAAATCTAACAACTGGGTCAACAGATTTGCTATATTTAGACATTGTCATTGTGTTCTGTTCCTAGCACTTTCTAACTATGTAAATAAGACATATAGTTAGGAAAATATGTAAGCCATATCAATTGGTCTCAATGCCTTCTGTATTTACATATCTCACAAGACATTCTGGATTTGATGAATTGATGTTGAATTAAAGAAATTTACTTCGTGCTTTATCCAGGTTGAATAATTTAAAAAATTAAATTTTATAGTGCTGGCGTATTTTTAAGTTAATTCCTCAAGGGAAAACTGGATTTGGCAGGCACTTGTTCTGTTATGATAAACACTGTGATTTTAAGCGTGAGCACTAGAGAAAGAGCTCCCTTCGTCCTTGGCTCCTAAGTTCTTAGCTACACGGTCTTCCTCTCTTAGTTTTCCCCAAGATCTAACTGCCTGTCAAGTACAAATTACCACACTCCGGTTTTTAAGAGTTGGATTTAGTTATTGTAGAACACTTGCAACAAGCGTAGGCATATAGAGCCAAGAGCTGGGCATAAATAACACACTCTTCTTGAACACTTTCCTTTAAAAAAAAGAGAAGGAAAGAAAGAAGGCATCTGCAAGACAGTGGCAGGCCTTGAAGTAGTATGTGCCTGGGCCTGCAGGCCGGGCACCCAGCCCTCAAGGTCTGGTCTTATAGATCTGGCCAGAGGCTCAATCTGTACTTCCAGCAAGTTCGAATGTCCAAGGAATGCTGATGTGGCAGCCCAGGAATCCTGACCTTGAACTATTTATTTAAATGGTGTCTGAAGACATTGCACATGGATGCGAGACAGACTTTAGCATTCATTTAGACTTTGTGGAGTGCCCGTCTTTCTGGAAGCCAGAGACCTCCAATAAATGGAGCCTTTGAAGGCATGATTGTCTTGAGCTGGAATGGAGTGGAAGAAATCATGGCTTATGGCCCAGATACAAGAAGTCAGTACACACTTAAGTGACTAGGCTGAATCCCAGCATCCAGTCCAAAGGAACCAGAGGCCCTGGAGCCACACCTCATAAATTCTTTCTCTCTCCCAGAAATTGGTGCCTCCCCCGTTTCTTTAAAGTTGTCTATTTATAGAAGCTCACACAGGCCACTGATGATCTTCCTGTCAGCATGAAAAAGGTTCCACAGGTTTCCCCCCAAGAACACATGTGGGCACCATACAGCCATTTGACATTCTGGAACCACTCATAAATACAGTGGAAGCCGACAGAGTTCCGTTGTCCAAGTGGTTTCTATAAAACAAGGGCTTTAACCTGCAGTGTTCATTGTTCCAGGAATGGAAGCAGCAGAGCCCAATGGCTAGAGAGCAAATGCTTGCCAGAACTTCTGTGTGCTTGGCACCTCCGGCTGTCACAGACACGTGCCTGGCGGTGTATTTGAAGGGAATTGAGCCACAGACTTCCCCCTTTCATAGGGTGTGATGTGAAGAGAACCACAAGCCCACGACACATCCCCACTGCCTTTTAGATTTTCCTAGAGTTGCTCCTGCATAGCCTATTACGATGACATCTTAACCTTTAACCCTTAAAAGCAAAATCCCTACTAAGTTCAGGCGTTAAAATCTATCACTCAGCACCCACCGAGCAGGAACAGAGACTGGCCAGCTCTGCTGCCCATTGTCCCCGTGGTCAGGTTTTAGGTGGGTTCTGGTGAGATGTCTTAGGTGTCAGTCCCTGGGTCCAGTACAACCGAGCCTTCCTTGACATGTGGGCTGTGTTCTGCTCAGGTCTCACTGCGTTTCATGAATTTCTGCTTGTTTTATTTTGCTATCTGATCTAGAGCTGCCTGGCTGTGCCCCGCTGAGAGTTCAGAACTCTTGGCGACGGTCCCAGTTTTTCTCCCAGTCAGGTAAACAACATACCGGCTCGCTGCCTTTTCTTCACGTAAAAAAAATCCATGTTGGGGCAACCAGTGGGGTTTTGTCTTCCTTTCTGATTTTGGATAATTCTTTTTTAAGAGAGATGCTTGTTTGTGACACACAGTTAGCAGTGAGCTTGTTCTTTGATCTCAGCACCTGCTGTACTAAAATCGGGAGGAATGTCACAGAACATTATATTGATGACATCATCCATCCCTTCCCGGCTCTTCTCCCTCTAAAACCATGATTGGAAGCCACAAGCGCGGTGGCTCTCTTGTTAACTGTGTCACACTCTGTTCTTCCTGGATGACATCTGGCCTCTCTGTGTGGCACTTCTCCGTGTCACACAGTGGAGGAGCTGCTCTCTGCCAGAATGCGAGGTGTACTAAGAACCAGCACTAATAGCCGTAGCCGAAGCTGCCTAGAGTCTAGTACCTGGTGCTTCCGATACATTCTTCGTTCCTTTTGGTGATGGGTACAGCCTGCCGCGGGTCTCTGCTTCATTGTGATTTTCTAATACTGACAACGTTAAGAGGAACCACACTCAGCGAGAGGACCACAAGACCAGCACAGCCAGACTGATGGCTTCTCTTCTTTCTTTTATTAGGCATAGCAGATTCTCCAAGCAGTGAAAAGTCCCCTGCGAGCACACCTGTAAGTATCCCTCCCTGAAGAACAAAGCTGGCCATTTAGAGTGGTTTTTACTTGTGTCTGATTTTCTTAAGGAATACTGAACCAAAACTAAGATCTAAAAGTTTATTTTATTTTATTTAGATTTATTTACTTATTACATATAAGTACACTATAGTTGTCTTCAGACACACCAGAAGAGGGCATCAGATCTCATAACTGATGGTTGTGAGCCACCATGTGGTTGCTGGGATTCGAACTCAGGACCTCCAGAAGAGCAGTCAGTGCTCTTAACCACTGAGCCATTTCTCCAGCCCCCAAATTTTATTTTGAAACAACAATGTAATGCTGCCCCGCAGATTGTAAAGCTGCGAATTATCATTATATGAGGTGATTTTTCTGTCCTGCCTGAAAACAAAATGCTGTTCCCTTTCTATCCTTGAGCTCAGGTTTACTAACCTGGGCTAGCATGTATGACGCCGGAGGTAATTTATAAATCCTCTCTATTTAATCCTCCTTGACTGCTCAGTGAGATGCAAATAGCATTCTTTCAGGGTAGTTGTGATTATTGATTAAAATTATTATATAATCCCTGCTATGCAGGGCCTGATACTGGCAGGGCCCTTCCCTCTGCGGTATCCAGCCTAAGATGCTTATCATGGCCAGTACTACTTGGTATCTACAGGCAAATGTTTCCCTTTGTGGCCATGTAGAGTGGACCCCGGCTTATCACATAGTCCTGATATCTCCAGCCACACTTCAGAACAAGGAGCCATATATGAAGGTCCGGCCATAACCCAGTACCAATAGTCCCGAGTTTTCTGGAAGACGAGAACCCCAGAGAGACTCCAAAGCTGGGATCAGTACACAGAGCTGAAGAGGGTGATTTAACACATTGACTTCTAACTTAAACGTCTACAACTTTTGACATCTACAGCACAGATGTCAAAGTATGCATGTGCCCCTGGGTTGGGATGGAGAGGAAAAGGTCTTGCAACAGGACACACGGTCACTGCCTGTGTGTGGGAAGGAGGAGTGAGGGAATCTGTGGACTCAGAGTCAGAATCCACCTGTGTTCCTGGCTGTTCTCAGACCTGCCATAACCTTCTCTATGGATCTCACTTGTTCTCGGTCTTGGGTTGAGTATTTCCTACGCGGGCCTCCGGGCTGCTCCAGTCATCTTGTTCTGAGGTGATATCAACCCACTTCAGGGAAAGCTGCCACGGGAAGCAATGGTGGTATAAAGGCATGGCTTCAGGATCAGCAGACAGTAGCTCTCAGATGATACACCAGAATTAGCATGCACAGAGGGCTCTTGCCCGGGAGCAAGGATGCTTCTAACATAGCCTTCTCATTCCTACGTCTAATCACTGTGTGTTTCCGTTATCCATAGGAGGCACAGAGGCATAGAACCAGCCTAGCGTTTCAAGTTTGGGAAATGGTTTCTGCCACCAAAAAAAGGCAATTAGATTATGAAGATTTGTTTCTGTGTCTATGGGTACCATGTTGAGGCTGTCTTCTCTCACTCTGGCCAGCCCTTGAGGACCTGCCTCAGTTCTGATCACGGGGTTGCTTTGTTTGTTTTTCTTCAACAGTTTAAGTTCTGGGCATGGGACCCGGAAGAGGAGCGCAGGAGACAGGAGAAATGGCAGCAGGAGCAAGAGCGTCTTCTCCAGGTAGGACTGACCTGCAGCTCTCCTCATAACAATGTCTGTTACATTAAATAGATTTTTAGCCCAGGAGACAAGGAGTCTGGTACTTCTCAGAAACTCATATGTCTCTCAATGCTTTGTGTCTGGGTAACAGAGTCTTGTACTGATTCTTCCTGCCATGGGAAGCTGGGAGAGGGTTCACTAACGCTCTAAAAATATGTCTCTAGGCAGTGATTAAGGCTCAGTTTACTTGCATCTATTACCTCCTCAGTCACCAAGTCCCAGTTCAAGAAACAAAGAGGATGAGTTAATTATGCAAAAGCTAGTTGGTAGCACTCGGGTAGAATAGAGCTTGACATCAGTCTAATTTCTTCAATAGAATCATCCCATTTTTTTTCCAGTGAAAGCTGATGATGATCAATTCTAGAAATTTTCTGAGAAGTGCAACATGCTTCCATTTGCTTCGTGTCCAAAGTGACCCAGTGACCTTTGAAACTGACCCATTTGTATATGGGGGCTGTGCCGGGAACATGTGGGAATAGCCCATTTTTAGTTGATGAAGTGAAAATTCACAAAGATTCGATTAACTGCCTGATATCACACAGCTGATAGATGCAAAGCCTGGACCCAAATCCAAGTCTTTACAACCCTAAAACCTAGGCTGGTTTTGCCACACACCCAAACACTCACCTAGAGAAATATCACAAGCCTCGGGAAATCTAGTTCGACTTGCTGCTCTAGAACTGAACTGCAATGTGGCTTACTCTACTTCTCCTTCATATTTTTCTAACATTCTTGCCCTGCTTCCCATGGTAAGAGAGAATAGGAAGTGAGGCTGGACCATAAAACCTCAGAGCCCCACCCGAGTGATATACTTTCTCTAGCAAAGCTCCGCATCCTCGAGGTTTCCAAACCTTCCTAAACGTCTGCATTAACAGGATCCCAATGTCCAAAACCAGGAGCCAACGGGAACGTTTCTCATTCAAACAGCCACATGCGCCTAGCGTAATGAATAAGGAACAAGAGTATGTTTCATTCTTGTGGTGTGAGTGCTTTTAGATTCCAAGTGGTCACTTGTGAAGAATGTCTTGCAACAGGTTGTGTGTGTGGTGCTTTAGAAGAAGGGAAAACTTCCCAGTGATGGACAAAACGCTCATCCCCAAATGTTCTTTGGACAGGAGAGGTATCAGAAGGAGCAAGATAAGCTGAAGGAAGAGTGGGAAAAGGCCCAGAAGGAGGTAGAAGAGGAGGAGCGCAGATACTATGAGGAGGTACGAGGCTCCAAAGGGAATGTAACTTTGTCTGCATGGTTCGTCCAAGTCTGGCCCCAGCCTTTGTGTGCAGCCTGTGCGTGCATGTGGCTGTGTCTGACTCTGGTCTAACAGCAGAGCCCCATCAGACTCTTTAAGAGGATCGCATCATATGGGTTCTAACAGACCACAGTAAAACACCCCCACCATGTGGACTGAACCATGTTCAAGGAGCCACTGTAATAACATGTTCCCCAGCCCAGATCTGTCTTAGACAACACTGAAAACAGCAATGTATTTGAGTGTACGCACTCACTTGTAGCAAGTGTGTTCGGTAATAATGAGTTAGTTTTATAGGATAATTTTGGTACTGAAAGTAAATTCACACTTACCACTGACTACCTTTACTATACCATGAATAAAATTTGTGTCCTGTTTAATATTTTTAGCAATAGCAACAAACAGGCCATGGCACAGAATTTGGAGGTGGGAGTATAAAGTGTCTGCTTCCAAAACTTTGTCATGACCTACATTGTCGAGAACGTTACCTTCAGTGACAACCTGTTAAGTGATCAGCTCCACAGTAGTTTTTCTTGACCATGTTCTTTTCTATCTCTAATTAAATCTTGTAACTCAATACAAAGCTCTAAACAGCTATATATATGCTGTTATTTGATTTGTATGTTCCAGAAAAATAACATTTCTCCAACACCCTGCTTATTTGTATGTATCTGATGATTTTTTCTTGGACTTTGTATTTATTTTCTCTTGACAGATTTTTGCTTTTAATTTTTTTTCTCCATCTTATTGATTCCTGTCTTTGCCTCAGGAGCGTAAGATCATCGAGGACACCGTGGTCCCGTTCACTATTTCCTCCAGTGCTGCGGATCAGCTGTCTACATCCTCATCCGTAACTGAAGGCGGGATGAGGGTGAGATCACTGATGAAAACCAGCTTGTGACACACATAACCTAACCCAGGCTTCCTCGTCACATCCAGCACCGGGTCGGGCGGGTCCTTCAGAGCCATCAGCTCCTACACGGCCATTTCAGCCAGCCTGCTGCCTGCCACCACCACCAAACTCTAAGAACAGGATTGCTCTTCCCTTCCAGGACCATTGCCCCTCCCCCACGTGCCTCTCCCTGCCATGCCTTGACATGCATTTCTCTGCATTTTTTTCAGCAGCAGCAGGCATGTCCACAGTGCGTTCCCACCTACCGCCACAAAACTTGCTGCTCCCCCCCCCCACCAAAATATTCCACATGATCTTGACATTGAGAGTTCAATTCCACATGACCTTGACATTGTCTTTGAGGGTGGAGAAAGCCTGTAAAGACTGGTTGGCCCCTCATCCCCCAAGTAAGGCAGTGAAGGGACATTCTACGTAGAAACATGCCAAGACTTGCAAAATAGAATAATGTCATTGAAACCAGAGTCCATTTGTCTGGAAGTAAGCAGTCCCCCGTGACCTCATTTTGTTTGGGAAGGGGGGTTCCTGACCGATCCCTTTTGTGATAATTTTTAGAAAGATCTCAATTGCATATTTATTCTAAGTATTTGGGAATCATTGCAGTCTTTTGGGGTGAAGACTATTCTTTGGGGCAAAAGTGGGAGAATAAAGCGATGGTGGGTACACCGTATGCATGTATACAAGTTCTCAGGGTCTCATCCCCGTGTACGGAAAGAAAGCACAGGTTAATAACCTCCTTAAAATGTAGAGCAAAAAAGATAAAACTTTTATTATTCAAAGAAAGGAGAGGGGGTGGGGATGGGCTTTAGATACTCCATGGTCAAACATAAAAGTCATCTAGCGTGTTTAAATCATATTCAAAATGATCCCGCGTTTCCCACCAGAATAAGATGGACTTGGAAAACTGTCACGACAAAGAAAAGGAGAGAAGACAGAAGACGTCTTTCCAGGAGAATGACAGTGACTCTTTGCTCAAAGCTGGGGAAAGTGGCCTACCAGAGGAGCACAGGTGTGTGCCAGGCTGCCCCAAAGCTGGGCTCCACCCTTCACTCCCAGCAGGGCGGGCTCACTGCTTTACAGTCTGACAATGCATCCCGGGTTCTTTAAACACACCGTGATGGCTCTGAAGCCAGCATCCTGGTGCGCCTGAATATGTACAGCAGAGAAATGGGTCAGAGGGTCAAGGCGCTTGCTGCTAAATCCCCAGAAACCAATTAAAGGTAGAAGGAGAGACCCAACTCCACAGAGTTCGGCTCTGCCTTCCTCATGCATGTAATGACATGTGAACACACCTGTTGTGCACATGGATATGCACATAATCAAATTTAAGTGTTTTAATAATGTTTTTAAAAAATTAAAAAGAGAGACCCATTTTAAATAAAGACAATAGGAAACTTTCCTTTCATCCCTTTAAATCTTTCCTTTCTTTGCATCCAGAAGCCACCGAAAGGCCTGGAGATCCCAAGTGACCCAGTTGTTTGCTTGCTTGTTTATATATTTAGAAAGAGTAGATTGCAGGGCAGCCCTAGGCTGGCCTTGAACTCACTGCCCTGTGGTCCTTCTGCCTTTGCCCGAGTGCTGAGTTCCAGAGGTGCTTCACTCTGCCTGGCTTCCATGTGTTGGCTACAGTCATCGATCCCTTGTGAAACTCGGGGTGCTTCAGATGAACCCCCTAGAGGTGACTTGCTTGAAGAGTCTGGTGGACAGGGAGGATCTCAGAAAGGATTATTTTCTGGGTGTGTTGATAAACAGAATGAACAGACAGTCTGTTTCTTTTTCTTCAGTTACAGTTGCTAGCTCCGTGTCCTCAAGTATAGGGACAATAAATTTAATCCAGTTGGTTTTGTCGCTGCTCTGAAGTTTATTTTGTTTTGTTTGTTTTGTTTTTTAGCAGCCTAATTCAAAGTCCCTCAGCTAACTCTGAAAACTCCGAGTCAAAAGGAGTCCATCAGGACTTTCATCCGGAGGCAGAGCCTGGGGCCTCACACTGTGGAACAAACCCACAGCTAGATCAGGGTAAGGATGAGAGATAAGCCCCAATACTTAAGTTCCTACAAACTCTTCATATTGTCCAAAACTGACCTCTGGTGGCTACAAATTTCCCTTTAAGGGACCCTTCCCCTTAGCTTCTGTTAAATATATAACATAAACTCCCGCCATGAGACCAGACTCCCCACAATGTCACTGGGGTCTGAGTGAGACCAGACCAGGTATTAGCATTTTAAAAACTAAAAACTATGGCTGGTGAGGGGACTTATGAATAAAGAGCCTGAGGGCCTAAGTTCAAAGACCCGTGGAGTGGAGAGAGAGAAGCAACTCTCAAGAATTTTCCTACACACACACTCACACACACACACACACACACACACACACACACGTACACGTACACAATCGCATACACACATACACACATACACACTCACACATACACACACACATACACACACACGTACACACTCACACACATACACACACACATACACAATCACATACGCACACACTCACACATGTACATATTTGTGGCATGTGCTCCTTCCTCACAAAACGTAATTATTTTTTTAATTTTAAGGAAGGGGCTGGTTCAGTGGCTAAGCAGTGGCTGCCTTTCAGAAGTCACAGGTTTGATCCCCGGGACTTCTGTGGCAGCTCACAATCGTCAATGACTCCAGATCCAGGGGGACATATGTAACACCCTCGTACAGCCTCCATGAGCCACAGACATGCATGAAGGCAAAACACCCCTACATACAAAATAATTTTTTAATCAAAGGGAGACTTTAAAAAAATTAAGATTTTAGAAAAATTATTTTAAACATCATAAACAGTGCATTCTTCGAATTTCCCAGTTCCACCACTGAACATAATCCTCCCTCCACCCATAAAAACGCCTCTTGGGGAGTAGAATCTGCCAGCCAGATTGAGATACACCCCATACAGAATTACTGTAAGGACCAGCGGGCCTCAGCTCTTTAAAGGAACGTGTCTTCCTGGGCATCAAAATGAATTTGCCGAACATCTTTATGTTCCTTCCTTGGTCTCAGATCCGCCTTGGAACCAACAGCTATCAAACCCACCAACATCCATGTCGGAAGATGTGAAGCCCAAAACCCTGGCCCTGGAGAAAAGCGTGAATCATCAAATTGAGTCTCCAGGGGAAAGACGGAAGTGAGTAGACAAATAAAATGGGAGCTGGGGGGGGCATCATATCTTTTCATGTATTGACTTAGCTGGGGGAGGTGTGAGATGGCTGGATGGCAGCTGCATCTTTGTGCTCGGTCTCTGTTTAATCATTTCGAAGCACTTCGGTATAACAGGTCCTTAAAGCGTTTGAACCAGTTTCTCTCAGGGAGCCTTCCCAACAACCTTACAAGGCTGATCATTTACAGTGAAGAGTTCAGGGAGGTTAAATATTAGAGGAATCTCCACACTGCTTCACAGTGAGGCCACAGTGAAGGCATGCAGTCACGCTTTCAAAATCCTGGCATGGGTCCTCCCTGAATCTCATGCCACTTGGATCCAGACTTGTGGGTTCAAATTTTGTCTCTGCCTCTTACTCAGAGCCTCTTACTCAGAATCTTAAGCACATGTCTTAGTTTTTCCTGCCTCAGTTTCCCCACTATCGAATGAGAATGAGCCTTGTACCTTCAGATTTATCCACCTGACAGATAACCAACACCCCGTTAGCTTCTCTGCCTTCTCAGTGCTGCGCTGCCTTTGTCTGGATGCCTCCGGTTTCCACGGCTGTGTATCTGAGGCTCCAGGATCTATAATAGGAGCTCAGATCAACTAGATGCGATTTCTCGTACTGGGTAGTAATGATTTCCACTGATTTTGTTCCCTTTGCTTGGTTTGTTTGTTTGTTTGTTTGTTTGTTTGTTTTTCCTTCCAAGCCATGGTGCTTACATTTTGCAAATGGGACTTTTGGAGAAGAGACGCTTGCGCCACCTGAGGAGGGGACCGGGTGGGTAGGGGCTCGCGGGATCTCATAGCTGGTCAAGCAGCCAGAAGACAAGAAAGACTTTTCTGCCTGTGATCTAGTTTTTCTTTCCTTGCTCTTTTCTCTGTCCTGTTTCTTCACCCACGAAATACACTTCTCAAAGCTGACAACTTGATCCCACGTAGGGCTCCTAAGCAGCCTACGCCAACACGGCATTCTGGCAATATCAAACGTGTAATTTCTGGTGGTCTAATGAGATCTGAACAGTCTCAAAAACATTTATTGCAGACCTCCAAGGCAGGGACTGTGGCTCTGAAAACCTCTCCCTCTAAGATTGGCCCTGTTTGCTCCAATAGCCATGTGAATCCAACTGTACATGTGTGATCTTTTTTTTATTTGCAAGATCTTTACCATAAAGTGATTTTTTTCATTGTTTAGATCTCCCCTGAACTTCTGCCCTTAAGAGTTTCCTCTGGATCTTTAGTCATTTTTCTGTCACACTAAGCCCATAATTTTCACATCAAACTCAGCAACAGCAGCTCCATTGACAGTGTAAAGAGCAGTCCAGCATTTTTTTAGTGAAGAATTCACCAGGATTGTCCTTCCTGAGCAACAGTGTCGATACGGTTCACATTTACACACATGTGCCATCCTTCTAGACATGGTTACTAATTATGTTCCAAAGCAAAACAGACAACCAGGCATGGGAACACGTGTTCATAGCCCCCACACTTGAGGGGCTGAGCCAGGAGGAATACTGAGTGTGAGACTAACCTGGGCGCCACAGTGAGGCCTTGTCTCAAAACAAATAACTAAAGATGTCAGTAGGAGAACCTTTTGTGGTCGTTTTGTTGCTTTGTTTTGTTTTGTGTTAAGCGGAAATGTCTTTTGTTGTGGCTTCTGTTGACTTCTTTTTATAACTGTGGGCTCCTTTGCCATGTTGCAGGAAAAGCCCTCGAGAGAACTTCCGGGCTGGGCCCCTGTCCCCTTGCTCTCCTACCCCTCCTGGCCAGTCTCCAAACAGGTACAAGAGGTCAGCAAGCCTTTCTAAGGCTGCTTTGTGGTCCTGCACTCAATGGGCGTAATTTTGGCCAGTCTAGTGCTTGCCGACCGATGCTGGTCTACATCCCTTCCCCACACACAGAGGGGGAGGAGTTGAGAGAACATCTCCATCTTCCTGCAGATTCATCAGCACGGGGTAGAAAAAGTCAGATGTGTGGTGCTGGCCATGGCCATTAGGTTTTAATGACATTGTGTGGAACCTGTAATCTAATAATAAAGTCCACCAGACAGATGCTGGGCTCCTGCAACAGTGCCTTTGCCTCTCAGCCCTTAGAGGACAATGGGCTACTGGCTCCTCTAGAGAACCAGGGTGGGGCTGGGAAACAAAACCCCATTCTTCTCTTTATGTCTTCCCTAGATCTCTAACTGTGGCCCCCTGGACATTAGATGGTCCCTGTGATAATCTTTCAAAGCTGTCTAAGTGTCCATCTGTCACGGGCACAAATGACCGAGGACTCAGTAGTTTTCACTGATAGCTTTCTTATTATGGCTAGATAGAGTGGAATCATCTACAGGGTTCGATGAGGACAGCTCTTCCTCCCCCGCATGTCTGCCCTTCTGTTTCCTCTGTCTGCTTTTGTCCACTGTGGTTTCAGAGGGCAACGTGTTGGTGTAAATTTCTCCTAGAGCTTTGCAGCAGTGGGCATCCTGGGGAGCTCATTCTGGTATCTGCAAAGCTTCTATAGGAAGACAGCCTGGTGGTAGCAGGTGGACAGTACCCAGGGCTGTGGGTGGAGGAAGGAGGTGGGTTCAGCCCCAGGAGTTTGCAATACAGACAGAAAAGAAGTACCCTGTGTCTGTTCAGTAGAGATAGGCTAGCCAGCCCTCTCCTTTTGTGGGTAGAAGGGAGACCTAAGCAGAGCACTCAACAGTATACCATGAACTCAGGGCATAGCTGGAACCCTATCGCTCAGGCCTCCACAAGGCAACCTTCTCTCCTGTATCACAAAGGACTCTGCAAAAAGGAAACACCTCAGCAGGCCGATGCACCTTTAATGGAAACTGCTTGTGCTGGATGGTTTTATGTCAACTTGACACAAGCTATAGTCTTTTGAGAGAAAGGAGCCTCCGTTGAGGGAATGCCTCTAACTAAAAGGCATTTTCTTAATTAATGACTAATGAGGGAGGGCCCAGCCCATTGTGGGCAGTACCATTTCTGGACTGGCCATCCTGGGTTCTGTAAGGAAGCAGGCTGAGTAAGCAGCACCCCTTTAAGGCCTCTGCATCAGCTCCTGCCTCCAGGTTCCTGCCCTGCTTAGGTTCCTGTCCTGACTTTCTCCAGTGAGGGACTATGATGTGGAAGCGTACAGCAAACAAACCCTTTCGTCCCCAACTTGCTTTTTGGTCATGGTGTGTCATCACAACAATAGAAACCTTAACTAAGACATTGCGGAAGCTGCACGGAACCTTGGTAAAGCTAAATCTTCATGCCATGTCGTTAGGACTTCTGTAAACACGAGACACATATATTGAGTCATCTTAGCATGCCCCAGACACAGCCGATTAAGCACCCCGTGGAGGCCTGTCACCTTCAGCTTGCTGGCAGTGTATGGCCTGCTTCACTCTGTACCCATTTTCAGTTTGGTGACCCTCACGTTATTCATTCTTTATGAAACCCATGTTACCATGTTTGCATGATGTTGCCCGTGTTGCAGGCTGAGGCTCTCACTGTGCCTTTGGTTTTTTAACCCAGGTCTATAAGCGGGAAGAAGCTGTGCTCCTCCTGTGGGCTCGCTTTGGGTAAAGGCGCTGCAATGATCATCGAGACTCTGAATCTCTACTTTCACATCCAGTGTTTCAGGGTACGTACGTAGCACTCTCCTAAGGTGATGTCAGGGTTTGGGTCTTGTCCTGCACTGAGAAAACCCTCCTGTAACCTTACAACCCCTCCCCTCCTGCAGTAGACAGATGTGTAGGTCACATCCAGCGGACAACTCTCCATCCCTGAATCCCTCCAGGAAACAAAATCCTCCTAGAAGAAGCGAAACCATTTGCCTTTCCAGATACTTTCTGTTGCTAGAAGCAGACATTTAACAAGAAGTTGCAACTGGATGTTGGAAGACCGTGAGGCTTCTGAGTCTTGTGGGCCTTAAAGGGTTTACTGAAAGCGTCTTTGCTGTTATTACAGTGTTAGGATTTTTATGTGATGGGGTTTTAGATGTTGTCCTCTGCCCAGTAAGTGACTGTGGCTAGCTGTAAGATTTCAATGCTTACAGCGAGTTTGCCTGAGACCTTGGAATGAGGCTCCCTCTGAGAAGCAAAGGGCTCCTCTGGGCTGTATTAAGTCTATTTATTTTGTTTGAAGCAAGGTCTCACCATTGTAGCCCAGGCTCTCCTTGGTCCCCTTGAAGTCCTTCTGCCTCATATATATGTGCTGAGATACTCACTATCTTGCACCACCATGCCCAGCCAGTCCCTTGGCTTTGCTGTACCAGCCTCTGTAATAAATGCCGAGTTCTATAAGAGTAAGGACTCTGTCTTCCTCCGCTGCCACTGTTGTCCTTGGCATCCAAACAAGTAGACATCAGTAACCATCGTAGATGGATCAGCATGGTGCAGATGGCCTAACTTCTAATGCCAGCTCTCCTGGTACACGCAGGCTGTTGCGCTTGAGTTGCTATCACATGACTCAACGATCTACCAGTATATCCCAGCCTCTCTTCCTACCCGTAAGCACCTTTCACGTGAATATAATTGATTTTTGAAGCCAAGCTGTCGATCTCTGAATCCAAGTCACCACTTTCTCTGCCTGATGCTGACACCTTGTTTCTCTATCAGGATTTCTATTCTCTTCCCCATTGGCAGCTCCCTTGGCCATAAGATCAACTTACATGGGATTAAAATAACTCACTTTGTTCCCAGTCTAAGAGACAGTCAGTGAAATTCACAAATCAGATAAAACCAAGTAAAGTAGTTTCCATCACACTACCTAATATATTCCTGTGGCCCAGCTAGTCTTTTAAAAAATGTATTTATATACATTCCAAATTTTGCCCCTGCTTCCAGGTACCCCTCCAAGAGTTCTTCACCCCATCCCCATTCCCCTTTGCCTCTGAGAGGGTGCTCCGCCACCTAACCCCATCACCCACCTACCCACACCCACCATAATCTCCCCAGTATCCCCCCTTCTCTGAGGCATCAAGTCTCTACAGGACTAGGGGCATCCTCTCCTACAGATAAGGTAGTCAGTCCTCTGCTACATATGTGCCAGGGGCCATGGACCAGCCCATGTATACTCCTTGACTGGTGGCTCAGTCTCTGTGAGCTAGTCTTAGAGCATGAATCAGAGGCTGGCCTGACTTTTCTAGAAGGAGCAGGCCCCCAGCTGGAGCCCCCAGTGCCACTGTCCCTATATTCCCTATATATTGCAGATGCCTCCTATATTTCCCTCTGCCCTCAAACCACTGGGCTCATATGAGTTCCGTCCCCACAGTGCGCCCTCAGTGAACCTATAAAGTGGGAATGCACTGTGACCTGTGCTCCTTGGCCATCCTCAGCTGGAATGTCCCTGAAAGCCTCAAGAGACTTTGGGAGTCATGTGATAATCCATCTCCCATGTGTCTGTTTAAAACTAGTAGGGTGTCACTGTTGGACATGGTCCTTCTGTCTGGATTGAGAGATTGTGTGTTGTTACAGTTGAGCAGACCCTCAAGGCGCTACATTGTCCCAACCATCTTCCCAATCCCAGGGCAACTCAGTGTCTCCCAACCTGTGCCCTCCGTAAAATACAAGGAACTAAGATAAAATGCTCAAAACATAATTTACTTTTACCATAAATTGGCTTATGGCACCATATCTGACCCAAAACAGATGCTTAGTGAACATGGAGATTGTGGATGTATCCCTTCACGGATCACACGAGCGGTCCGCGTTACTGTCCTTTTGCTATGAAGAGACACTATGGCCAAGGCCACTCTTACAAAAGAAAAAGCATTTAATTTGGGGCTCATGGTTCCGGGGGTGATAGAGTCTGTGATCATCATGGCAGGAAGCAGACAGGCATGGAGATGGAGCATTAATTGGTTACTTTATATCCTGAACCACAGGTAGAACAAGGCTCTGAGCCTGCTGTGGGCTTTTGAAACCTCAAAGCTCATTTCTGCCGACACACCTCCTCCAACAAGGCCACGCCCCCTAATCCTTCCCAGACAGTTCTACAGCTGGGGACTAAGCATACAAACAAATGAGCCTAAAAGGCCATCCTCACTCAAGCCCCCAGAAGCGGTCACCAGCACGCGGTACACATACTGTCTTATTTGTCGTATAACTTCTGTACGTTCTGTCCCTAGTGCGGCATTTGTAAAGGACAGCTTGGAGATTCAGTGAGTGGAACCGATGTCAGGATTCGCAACGGTCTCCTAAACTGTACCGACTGCTACATGCGATCCAGAAGTGAGTATGGGGAGATTCCTCTCCCCACACACTGTAGGTCAGGAATTTTCTCCCTCCAGCTGATATTCCTACCCCTGGAAAAAGGATTCGTAGGATGGCTGTCAGACAAATAAAAAACCAATAATCAAGTGCTTCCTGCAGGAAGTTCCTGTTCCTTTGGGTAAATGATTTGTATGCAGGAGTTCATGGGCACATAAGACCAGTCCAGGGCTGAGACAGACTCTCAGCTCTCTCACCTTGTGGAGTCAGGGGAAAAGCTGGGGTTTGCAGGACGGTCAGTCTAGCCTGTCTGTGAAGGGCCAGCACCTTCTGGAGGTAGTGGAATGTGGAGAGTGGCTGCCTAGTGTTTGATGAGCTCGCGCCCACTCTGCAAGGGTAGCACCCTTCAGGAGTTCCACTGAAGAATATGGTCTTGTTCTTAAATGAATCTGAAAACTCATTGAGAGACAAAGTAATGGCTCCTGTTTCTCTATCGCTGCCAGCAACTTCCATACCTTAGCATATAAGATATTTGTTTTTATTTACATCCCAAGTGCTGCCCCTCCCAGGATCCCTCCCAGAGTCCCCCCTTCATCTCTGAGAAGGTAGCCAACTCCCTGCTCCCCGTATTCCCACACTCTGGCACATCAAGTCTCTGCCAGGGTCGGCACATCCTCTCTCCCTCCCTCCCTCCCTCCCTCCCTCCCTCTCTCTCTCTCTCTCTCTCTCTCTCTCTCTCTCTCTCTCGCTCTCTCTCGCTCTCTCTCGCTCTCTCTCGCTCTCTCTCTCTCTCCCTCTGAGGCCAGACAGGGCAGCCATGTTTGGGAACAAATGCCAGAGTCAGGCAACAGCTTTAGGGAGAGCCTCTGCTCCAGTTATTGGAGATGAACTGCATGCCTGGTACATATGTGCAAGGGTTGGGGGGTGGGCTCAGTGTGTGTTCTTTGGTGGGTGGCTCAGCCTCTGAGAGCTCCCAGGGGTTCAGGTTAGTTGACTCTGTTGGTCTTCCCATGGGGTTCCCATCCCTTCAGAGCCTCCAGTCCTTCCCCCAACTCTTCCATAAGAGTCCCTGACCACCACCCACTATTTGGCCGTTAGTATCTGCATCTGTTTTAGTCGGCTGCTGGGTAGAGCCTCTCAGAGGACAGTCATGCTAAACTCCTGTCTGCAAGCACAGCAGTATCATTAATAATGTCAGAGATTGGTGCTTGCCCTGTATGGGGTTAAAGTTGGGCCGGTTATTGGTTGACCATTCCCTTCCGACTCTGCTCTATCTTTGTCCCTGTATTTCTTTTAGACAGGACACATTTTGGGTCAAAAGTTTTGTGGGTTGGGTTGGTGTCCTTATCCCTCCACTGGGGGTCCTGCCTGGCTACTGGAGGTGACCCCTTCAGGTTCCTATGTCTCAACTGTTAGGTATCTCAGCTAAGGTCACCCGCATTCATTTCTAGGAGCCTCCCCCAGTCATAATAAGATCTTAAAAACTGACAGGCTGTGTAGGGGAGTTTCTGCGCCACACTCTCCTCAAGAAGGTGCATGCTTTATCTGCAGCCACCAGAGGGCGCTGCTGTCCTACTCTTCAGACAGTTTGAAGCTGGCTGGTGGCCGGCAGGCTGTATGCTCATTAAGTAGAATACTTTTGCAGTGAAGAGACCTGAACAGCTCAAGACCTTTTCATGAAAATTCACCCATTATATTGGTGAAATAAAGTCTGAAAATAAAAAATATTATTTGTCAAAATAAATGAAAAGATATATCACTGGCTTCTAGATAAGGATAAAACAAAATTAAATTGTTTTCATTTATAGCTATAGATTCAGTGCATTAGAGAATACTGAGGACTATATTCTGTTAGTAAACTGAGGTGATACAAAAATTAAATTCAGGTTGTTTGGGTCTATGAGAAACCCCTGAAGTCGTAGAGTTTCAGTTGAAGATATTGTCAAATAAGGGGTCAGTAAATTCCTAGATTAAACATGGCATTGTTAAACCTTGTGTTCTATATAAAGTGTACAAATAGTAATTTACACACCTCAAAAATCTGCATGTCTAAATATACAAATGCACACATATGCGTGTAATGTAGAGTAATTGTATTTTTTGAACTGGACTTTTGTGTGTTTTGGATTTTTTTTTTTGTTTGTTTGTTTGTTTTAGGAAGAGAAAATAAGAACCTTTCTCCCAGGTTTCAAAATGATTTTCCACCCTCTATTTCTCATAAGTCCTGCTTTCTCCTCAACCCCATCAAGCAGCTGAAATCACGGTCCCAGGAGGCACTGTTAGAATCAGGGCAGGAACTGTCATGGCAGCTGCTGGATCCACTGTGGATCTGAAGTTTTTTGGTAACAGCGCATGCTCAAAAGATGCCAGTAAGCCTACATACCCCTGTGGGCCACAGCCACGTTCCCATCCAGACTTTTTGGAAGTTAGTGATTTCTTCTGGGAGTTAGGATTCTGGCCAGGAACTTATGTTATACAAGCAAATGTGAAGGGGCAGAAACTGTCTTTAATTCCAACTAAAGACAAGAGCCAGAGAGTTCCTGGGACATATAGGGACTATGATATTAGTCTAGAGGAAGAAGAAAGCTACTTGAAGGTAGACTATACACATAATATTTTGTTTATGATAGACTTTTTCTTTTATTAACACATATTCTTTGTGTCATTTTCACACATGTACATCCTATACCTTCATCATTGTTAAGCACACACACACAAGAGCCATTATCTTTTCTCAAAATACAATACTTTATTTGTGTGTTTTTAGAATGTTAAGAAATACCAAGAAGAAAGCAGAGGGGTCCAATTGTTTTCTGCCCACTGTCTCTGCATATATACCTCTCTAACATTCGAAAGAATAGCCAAGTCAACAAACTTTAGAATTCTGTAAGGTTAGGGATTTTGAACTGTTCAGAAGCATACCAAGCTGGGATCAAAATCCCTCTGACGTCATCCCTTTCCGGTGGTTTCTTCAGGGCAGGGGTGAAATGGATGTTCGTATACTGCACACGAGTTCCATCTAGCTGCGTATGTGTTGGGATTCGATCCACAGAGTGACTGAGCTCCCCGCACAAAGTTTCCCGTATAGCTGTGTTCAGCATAATACCTTGTCAGTGTTGCCTCGTTCTTTCTCCTGATTGGACACTGCTTGTTCCTGGGTTTGGAACAGTATTTGTCAGATACTTCTGCGAGCATCCTTGCATGTATCTGGAGGGACACGTGTCATCTCTGGTGGGTAGATACCGAGCAGGAGCAATGCTCATCAGTAGGTTCGAGCTTTGTGAACATTTTACCCCTGTCGGGGCAGCTTAGGGCAGGGTGCTCCGTTAGTGTGCAAGAGAACCGGAGAGAACCAGGGAGAACCAGGGTTCCACTCTTGAAAAACAAACAAAATCTCATTCTTCTAGGTAGGGAGAACCTCGGATTGCCTAGATATATAGCAGGCTGGGTGTGGGATGGAGTAAGTGTGTGTGCACACGTGTGCACATGGATGTGTGCGTGGGGACTAAGGTCAGCAGCAGGTGTCTCCCATGGTCACTCTTCACTATTTTTTGAGACAGGGTCTGTCCCTGAATCTCAGTCCGCTGTTTAGGTGGCCTAGCTGGCGCATACCGCAGATTCCCCCATCTCCACCAAGTCCCCTGCATCGGAGTTATGCGCATGCGCTAACTACCACGTCTGGCTCCTGGGGACCCCAGTTTGGGTCTTCGCACTTCCGTACTTTACCAATTGAGGCTTCTCCTTAGCCCCAAGATGTCTTTTTTTGATTCCAAGTTTGAACCTCTTTCCATATGGGTTTTTCTCCAATTCTGTTTTTTGTCTGCTATATGAAACTCTGCCCTTTGTAAGCCCTTCTGCCGGGACCCGATCCATTGAAGTGTTTTACAGGTTAAAGACATTTTCCCAGTGTCGTGTTCACCGCATGGTGTGGTCACTGTCCTTTGTTCACTTCGTGATTTATTTCAATGGAAAAGACCTTCATGTAAAATAAACACATAAGCCTTTGCCTTTTAAAATTCCAGACCTTATGTCCCACTCAGGGGAAGCGACACTTTCTGTCCCAAAGGTCTGTATAGACAAAACTAAAGTAGCTTTCGGTTTGTAGGCGTGTGATCCTCGAGAATGTAGTTGAAAATAAAAAGTAGGCAGCGATCAGGTGAGTTAGCCAAGGATGGGCCTAGCATTAGTGATGCTGTTTTCCTAACTGATAGGAAGTACGCGTGAGTTCCCGCGTCTACGAGTCTACTTCTGAATGTCTGAAAACTCATTTTCCGTTTCTGAGCGGTTTTAATTGTATCTTCATGATTGTTTTTGAGGTTGGCTAGTAATAATCATATATGCTCTGGTTTGTTTCTTCTTTTTTTCCAAGTTTTTTTGTTTGTTTGTTCTGTTGGTTGGTTGGTTGTTTGGTTGGTTGTTTGGGGTTGTTTCGTTGTTTGGTTGTTTGTTTGTTTGTTTGTTTGTTTGGTTGGTTGGTTGGTTGGTTGGTTGGTTGTTTCGTTGGTTGGTTGGTTTTTTAGACGAATATTAGTATCTTTTTTCTGGTTTCTCTTTTATTTCAGAGAATGTGTCATGTCACATGTTCTTTTTTATTGAACAACTTTATTTTAAAAAACAAAGATAAATGTACAGATTTTAAAAGCATTTTTGCATAAAAGTATCTGAATAAGTATTTTTTGGCTGATTATGATTAAGTGAATATATGAGATCAAATGCTTCTTTATTTCCCTTGATGTCTTAAGAAATAAATGTGTTCAGGGATGTTGTTGTGAGTAGGAGTCATTTAGCTCACGGAATATAAACGTGCTCGACAGGGTGACTGTCCCCAGATGCAGATGACATGTGGGAAGATGGCTGGAAGTGATTTTTTTTTTTTTTCCTATTTTAAAATTTTGCTTTGAATGGATCAGGGAGGAGGTGGGTTGATGGGAAGTTGGGTTTATGTCAGAGGCGGTCCAGAGAAGCCTGTGGGGGGGAAAATGAATATTTAATCCTACTTTTTCCAAGTAACTAGTCACATTCAAATGAACCTTTTTTTTTCCTGTTGGAGGAAAATATGGCAGAAAGCATATTCAAATGCAGGTCCTAAAAGCCATGCAAGGCGTTTTTTAAGTTCATATGTAAATGGGAGTGAAGTGCAAAGCCAATTACCCGTCAGGAGTCCAGCCATCACATGCGTAACTAGTTCCATTTAGCTTGGGCTTTGGATGGCGCCTTTGCACATGGCGCTGCGTCCCATCATGCTCTCTGCTGAGATGCACTTAGCACTAACTCCCCCGGGTCCCCTCCATCGTGACTGTAGTGCCTAAAGTGAGGAAGAAGCCTTCTGAAATCTTCATCGAGGACTCGAAACACGACCCGTGTTAGACTGGGTGACCAGATAGAATATGAGATGCCCAAGGAACTGCCTGAAATTCGAATTTCACATAGCTATGAATTGTTGTTCTTCTTCTTGTTGTTGTTATTATTTTGGGGTATTGGTTTTTTATTTGGGGTGTGTGTGTGTGTGTGTGTGTGTGTGTGTGTGTGTGTGTGTAAGTTTAAATGCATATGAAAGTCAGGAGTGGTGCCATTCTTTGGGTGCTCTCCAATGTATATATGCATGTGCACACCTGTCTGTCTGTCTGTCTGTCTGTCTGTCTGAGCCTGAAAGTCAAGTGGGCTCGGCTGACAGCCCAGTACGCCCCAGGAACCCATCACGGCCTGCTTTCCCAGTGCTGAAATTACAAGTGCGCCATCAGCATTAACTTGCTCACCTGGCCTTCGAAGTCTCTTCTTTGTCCCCTTTGGAATGGCAGGTGGTGGTGGCAGCAGCTTATTTGAGATAGATGCTCAAACTCACACTGTAGTGTAGGTTGGCCTCAACATCAGCATATAGCCAAGGCTGGACTTGCACACCCGATTCTCTTGTTTCCACTTCCCATGTGCTGAGGTTATAGGCATGTGCCAGCACACCCCAGATAAACAATATGATTTCACATTTGGATTTCAGATATATAATCGTTTTTTTCAGTAGATGCATGTTCTATGTACTACACTGTAGATTTTAGCACAAGTATGTCCCAAATATCCATGGGATATACTTACATTTAAATTGTGTATTTATCTGGAAGTCAAATTTATTGGGTGCTCAGTATTTTTATTTGCTCAACCTAACAACCAGGTCTTCAGATCATTTAGATTTCTCCAGTTACAGTGAACTGATTCTTTGACCTAAGACCTCAAGAGAAACAAAACAAAACAAAACAACCCTCTTCTTGCTTAGGTGTTCCAAAGGACAAATTAGAAAGCTTGAGTGGGGTGGGGGGTCATTTAATGTAGAGGAAATCCAGAATCCTTACATCAGGCATAGAGCATAGGTACCACACGCACACTGAGCTCACACTGTGTTCTTACAGAGCCCCAAGTGATGACACATCCCGTGCCCAGTGCCCAGACATGATGTGGGAGCATCAGGGTAGGCCAGGAGGACATCCCACCCTGTGAGGAAGAGACTTCAGCGAGGGTGCTGCTAACTTGAAGCGTATGAGGTGAGGCACATTGACTAATCCAGGTTTGTTTCTCTCACCACAGGTGCTGGCCAGCCTACAACACTGTGATGTGACTGGGAGCTTCCGGGTCACTGAGCATTTCTCTACTAAGAGTGTCCCTTGGCAACTGCTTTATTAAACCCCAAATCCAGGGGCTTCCTGGCATTCACCTAATTTCTGGAAGACTCTCCTACAGGGTGGCATCTGCTCTTTTGTCTTGTAGCACAATGTCTGTGCTTTGGTTGGAGGGGGGGCTGATTTCTTTTTCTGCATTTGCACAGTGTATACAAAAAAATGCATTGTAATGATCCTGAAGAGCTAACAAATGGTTTTAGCACGGGCAAGAGAGGCTTATGGTTGGAAAGGTGTTACTCTCTTGTTTGGGAAATAGCAAAAAGGTGCAATAAACCTGTTGTGTTTTAGTATTTCTAGAAATTAAACACGTCATGTTTACAGAATTGAGCTGCAGGAAGTGGAAGACATGCCAACTGAAGATTATAAAGTGAATGCGTTTCTAGATGTCCCGGAAAGTTCTTTCTCTGAACTATAACTTGTTCTTTTTAAGGCAAAGACATTAGTCTGATAATATATACTGTACTCCCGAAAACATTTGTGTTACTTACAATGTTGGGGGCAGAAGTCCTGCCCATAAATTATCACACTGTTAGTAGTATCTGTGTACCCTAGACGTCATGTCATTAGTGTAGGCTGCTCCCATCGAATGAAGAGAATCCTTGCAATGCCGCCAGACATCTGCCCTGAAACGTGGCACAAGGGTAGGAGCAAACAGGAAGGAAATAGATCAGCCATTGTCTTCAAACGTACTAGGACATCAATGAGGAAGTATAACTGCTTGCTTGCTCCAAGCACTGGGTTAGGGGTTGTTAATGAGGGGCTTGATGTGAGGAAGTGGGTATTAGGCACCAAAGGATCATTAGGAACAAACATATCTCGTGTTTGCCTGCAAGTTCTCCTTGAGGGCCTGAAGCCCAGGTATCCAAAGAAAAGCATTAAGTTCATCCCAACTGAACCCAGACGTGTGGTGACAAGCCTGATCTACAATTGGCAACAACATGGCCGACCCTGCCTGTCCCGGAAGTCCTGTGCGCGCCTTCATCCTCCTACATCACCTTCTTTATTCTCAAGAATTCTGGACCTGACTCGCCGAGCTCAGAAGGGATGGTGGCGGAAGCCTGGTTTGTTCTGTGCCCTGTGTGGTACGTTTCAGCTGGACACAGCATAGATGCAGTGGTTCAACCGTCCTGACCTAGCTTCCAGGCTCTTTTCCTTAAGGCTGGGGAAAGAACTATCCGTTCTGCTTTAAAGGAATGGCAACTGGGTGAGGTGACGTCAGGCGAGTGTGGACTATGGGTACACTCCTAGTAGGCTAATGTAGCATAGAAAGAGAGCAGGTAGGTGTTTTTCTGTTATGTAAGCAATAACTTTTCCTGTGTCTTATGGAGTATGGCTAGCAATTATGTATTTCCATGCTAGACGGTTCTTTGCATGTGGGTTCCTTATAGGTGCAGACATCGCGGCCAGTGGAGGTCCGCTGGCCACGTTGTCATTTGGACAAGCTGTTACCGGATTGAAATTCACACATCATTTCACTCAAAAATTGTGCCTTAGAAAAACGCAAAGCTGTTGCACATGGTGACGAACAGCAGATTCAGAGCACCAAAGGGAGATGAAGTTACTCCCTAGTTCCCACGGCTTCTCTCGGAGGTGTTTGCCGCTTTACAAGGAATAAAAAAAAAAAAAACAAACAAAAGATTTTGAAAGACAAATTAAAAAAAAAGAGGAAAAATTTAAAAGAAAAAGAAAAGTTTTGAAAATGTACAGATCAAGTCCAATATTTTGATGAAGCACCTGCATGTTTTATTAACTATTTTAATAACGTGGATGTTTACACTTTGCATGATACTAACAGAGTACTTTATGAGAAATGATGCACAAAACATGTACGACGTGGTCACTCATAAGCAACTTTTATAGAATATTTTTTACATGTGCAACGCCATCCATTATGTCAGGAGCACATGAGTACCGCACATTCTTCTGGTTTCGAAAAGCTATTTCTACACATTTCTTGGTGAGACTCATTGTCCGTGTATCGGAGCTAGACTGGAGTCAAGAGAAATAAAGCCCCGTTCCCCAAGTGCAGAGCGTGCTTTCCCGTAATGAACACTAGTCACCAGCCTGGAATAATCTCCAACGTCTTCTAAATTCTAATTGCCAACCGTTTCCATTTCTATTTGATTTCTATTTCATTTACAGCCGGTTACATGGCACCTTCGGCAGACTGAAGCTTGTCGTTTTCCCGATGCACCATAAAAGACTATGATCTATTTCTCTTCAAATAATATTTGAGATCCCAGGGAAAAAAATGCTCTGTTGCGTGGAGCTATAATGTAAATGTGTTTGTTTAGAAACCAGGCAAGGCAACTGAGCGATTTATTGCTCCTACGGGACGTAGCTGATTCTCTCCTCTCAGACTCCAAAGGCTTCTTTCCCAAGGACAGAAATGGGTAACTCTGTAACTCTTTCTCACTAGCAACTTTGTGACCTTTGTCCTTCTTTCTGTAAGGTGTCATTAACACTACACACATTCTAGCTACATTGTGTAAGATTCGGTGAGCTGAAATGATCCACCTTTTGATGTGAGTCCATCCAAAAAGACCTTCCTCTTCTGGGTGGTCGAAGTTCTCAATCAGTTACACTAACTTTCATTTACAATATTTATTCTAAAATGCCTCTGAGAAATAGTTTAAAAAATTAAAAATGAAAAGTTGTCTAAGACGCAACAGCTTTTATAGTAAATGTACATTTATAAATAAAAGACTCGAATCGACTTGGTGTTGCTTGTTTATTTCTGGAGAGGTGGGGTAACTCTTCTGGGGGGGGTGCAGAAAGTCTCGGGGCTTTTTGCTCAGGGCTGCATTGTCAGATGATGTCAGATATGTGCACTCAAGGTCCTCAGATTATGAGAAGTCAGACCCACCAGCCATTTGTAGGGGTGGATGTGGAGTTGCCTCACAAGAAAAGGTTTTAAGTATTTGAAAGTAGACACACCATGACCAAGAGAGATCATTCAAGGTGCCTATGGAAGCTTCCAGAAACAACCAAGTACTGATCAGTATTCAA
This sequence comes from Micromys minutus, assembly GCF_963924665.1. Lineage (NCBI taxonomy): Eukaryota > Metazoa > Chordata > Mammalia > Rodentia > Muridae > Micromys > Micromys minutus. The sequence continues at coordinate 123,315,535 of NC_137969.1, forward strand.
CACTCGCTGGGATAAAGCAGTGCTAGCCCATTGAGGTCAGCCCCTGCTACCATTTGCCCTCTATTTCCTCCATGGTCTCTGCTCGCTGCCTATGCAGTTGGCCCCACGAAGGGCCTTTTCCTCAGTTGCCTGGGGAATGGACCAGAGATACTAAGAGATAGTGACACCCATTGGCACACCACACCCCCCACACACACACCTTTTCTAAAGCCCTTGAGTACCTTGCCTCATACTCAGTCCCATGTTTTTACAAGTTGCAAACCACAAGCAAATGCCTGGAAACTTGCTACTGTTTCAGGGAGCCAGTATTCTACTTGCTACTGATGTTGTCTGGGGTTCTGCTTTCACACAAAGTTTAGTTGGCAGTCAGATGTTGCTACCATGAGAAACAAGTGCTTTTCCTTTTGTGGAAGAATGTTCAGAGTTACCAGAGTAACAATCCAGTTGCTGGGGCTGGAGAGCTGGTTCTACAATTAGGAACCCATGGTACTGCTCTTGCAAAGAACCCAAGTTTAGTCCCAGTGCCCTAGTCAGGCAGCGCACATCTGGTTGAAACTCCAGTTCTAAGTGGTCTGACGCCCTCTGCTGGCCTCTGCAAGCACCTGCACCCTTATACATGTACCTACCTACACAGAGGCACGTACATAGTTTCAAACAAACAAACAGATCTTTAAAACATATAATTGTCGCAATGAAAGCTACTAGAATGCATTTCAGAACCAATAGGTGTTACTCTGTAAAGTCAGGGAAGAATATCTTTATTGAAATAAAAAGCATTTATCTCTGCCATATAGAAATAGCTTTCTTTAGGTTCTAAGTACTACATTTTTTAGCCTTAATCTAGACTTCAAAACTTTCCCTCCCCCATTCTTTGGTAGTATCCGAGGTATTAGTTTAAAACTAGAATGGCTCGATCAGTTGGAAATTCAATGAAAATGCCAAGCACCGTGCAGGACTAGAGCAAACGGAACACAGTTCTGTCTGAAGAGATCGGCAGCTTCCAACAGCGCCCTCTTGTTTGCCCATGAAATGTCCAGTTTGTAGAAGTGAGCGATTCTAAACGCCCTCTAACATAACGCTTTCCAAAATTACAGAATTCCAGAGCCAACGAGATGGTTCCGTGGGCAAAAGCACTTACTGCTGAGAGAGATGACCTCAGTTCAATCCCAGGATTCACACTTTGTGTCCATAAAAATGCACCATGGCATGCCTGCCTGCGCGTGCGCACACATGCTTATGTGCACAAAATATGCGAGTGTTTAGAAAAAAAAGCTTTTCAATCCTAAATTATGGAGCTCAAAATTATATATGCCATGTGTGCATATCTACATGTATATAATATTATACATTACATAGGTGTGTATAAACATGTATATAAGTTTGTACTCAGAAAATTAGTTTACAGCCTATAACAGGTTTTGCTTTATTGGCTGATACTAATTTGCTGTAATTTAAATACTTTATTTTGACAAATATCACACCAATCATCTGCATTTGAGGGTGTTTGAGCTAAGAGGTTCCTCTGCATCATCTGACAATGCTGAGAGTTCTAACACACTTGGATAGCTGCCCAGTGTATGGTTTCAGAGATTACTACTTTCACTTGGGGTCCAGATTAACTGTGTCTTTCCCCTAAACAGTTTCATGTTGCTTATGAATGGCTTCAAGGGACTCAGGAAACAAGATTGTCTTCCTACCCTAAATCTGTTTGGCACTATTTGAGCAACTAGACTGTTTCAAATTTTTTTTTCTTTTTTTCTATGATAGCATTTCTGGCATGTTCCAAGATAGATCTGTGCCTACCAGTGTTTTAGAGGTGAGAAACTGGGTTCTAAGAGGAGTAACTGATGTGTCTCAGGTATTTTTTTTAAAGATTTATTATATATACATACATATAATATATATATACACTGCAGCTGTCCTCAGACACACCAGAAGAAGGCATCAGATCCAGATGGTTGTGAGCCACCATGTGGTTGCTGGGAATTGAACTCAAGACCTCTGCAAGAGCAGTCAGTGCTCTTAACCACTGATCCATCTCTCCAGCCCCATGTCTCAGGTATTTTACAGAAGTGTGTATTTCATCAGCTCTTCCCAAGTCAAGGTAGGTCAGGATAAATCCCTGATTAACTCTTCCAGATTCTCGGGAAGTGGTCAGATGTGGTCCAGGTGTGCACATGTTCAATAAAGCCCTCATAGCATTACTAGAATATTTATGAAGAAAAAGATATAAAAAGCGAGTGAAGAAAAGATCGCACACATTCAGATGTCTGGAAAAAATAAGGACTACACTGGTAAGACACCTAATGACATCCACACACTTCCTGTGGTACAAGACACCATTCATTTGACATAGAACAAAGTGCTCTAGTCTCTAGAGACATGCGACACAGGCTGAAGCAAACCAAAGGAAGGACACAGAAGTCAGGTCTTGTTCTGGGAGGCGGGGCTGCTACTGAAGAGACTGAGAAGAACCGCCAACCTCGTTGCTTTTTCATTTTTTCACATTTACTTTATTATGAGTGCCTTCAGAGACCAGCTAACACAGGGCATGGAACCCTGTCCAAAATAAATTCGATAAAATAATATAGCATGCCACATAGTGTTCTTAAAAGGATAATGCATTTTAAGTAGGCTACACTCTAGTCTATGGGAAAACGTTGGCCATTTATATTAGGGTTGCTGTCTATTACCATATATGTATATGCATGTTTAAAACAATGTAATAATAGAATTACTTCTCCAGTATTTACATTTTTTTATATTTTAATTGTATGTATATGGATATCTGCTTGTGTGTTTGGTAACACATGGTGGTGGATGGTGGAAATCAAACCCCAAGTCCTCTGAAAGAGCAGCCAGGACTAATAACCACTGAGCCATCTCTCCAATTCCTGGTACTTACAGTCTGTCAATGTGTTTAAAACACACACACACACACACACAACCACAGCAACATCTTAACTTCTGTCCAGGTTGTTGGACAGGATCACCAGACTAGGTCTCCTGAGGTAGTGTGCCTCAAATAAATTCTAGGATGCAGCAGCATTGGAAATGCTAATAGTTCAGAAATGCTCAGAACCCTGTCCAATAAATACGTACCAACTTAAAAAGGAAGAAAATGGAGAGGAATAAACGCCAGTTCTTCCAGCAGTGGTTGCTCACTGGTGGGTTTGTCCTTGGCTTACTGCTAACTGTATACTTTGGTGTTTTACCCAGTGGCTCCCGCTGTTCTCATTGTTTGCAAAAGTTGAACAGTTATAGGAGTGAAGAGGAACCACTTCTGTATCCTCGCAGATAGGAGAGTCTGTTAGAGCTTGTTAGATTAACAGATTCTACAATGAAATGTCGTTAAGGCTTGGCGGAAGCAGCACTTATCTGAGCACTGAGTCTTATGGTCCTTTGGCCGTGAGCTGCTCTCAGAGGCCCGCAAGCTCTCCAGCTGCTATTCCTTAATGTACGCAGAGTCCCATCCAGGGGAGAACGGAACTGCATCTTAGCATGAACTTGGAGCTGAGACCAGATTCTCATCTCATTTACATTTAACATGGGCAGCATCCACCAGGCCTTAAGAGTGGGGTCATCAAAATGCTTCATTAAAATATGAACATCAAGTGCCTAAAGCCCCTTTGTCACACAGGGACATTGTGACCTCTGTGTATTTAGATAACGAGATGGTACCGTAAGGTGGGAAAAGGGACCCAGTCAAAGGCGCTCGGAATGTATCTTCCTCACTCACAGACAAGATAAATCCTCGGGGCCTTTCCAGTCAGATCTGTAACAGCAGACTTTAGGCCTTTTATTTTTTCCTTTCTACTACTTTTAAAAGGAGGGTTTCAAGCTTTCCTTAATGTATTTTATCATGGAATAGAATCCTACAGGGATCTAACAATGCAGGCCAACAAAGGGCAAGTAGATAATTGACTTACAAAAAAGCATGGTGATTTGAAAGGGAGGAGAAGAGCGTTGCCCAGTGTGCATTGGGATGTGTTCTGTAGAATGCTCTTCAGGAGGAGGATTTCATGGCCAACATGTATACAAACATGGTACATTATTCTTCTTGCAGCTGCACGAAGCATATTAAAAGACAGTCTGTAAGTTTGCTCAATCCACGTTTTCCCAAACTATCTCATCAAGAAACTTTATTCCTGGGGCTGGAGAGATGCCTCAGAGGTTAAGAGCACTGACTGCTCTTCCAGAGGTCCTGAGTTCCTGAGTTAGTTCAATTCCCAGCACCCACATGGTGGCTCACAACCATCTGTAATGGGATCTGATGCCCTCTTCTGAAGGCAGCTAGAGTGTATTCATATAGATAAAGTAATAAACCTTTTTTTTTAAAAGAAACTCTATTCCTGATTTTTCTCAACATCATCCAGTGCTTCTGATATACTTCAGAAATGACTAGACATTTTTGAAAAATATTTAAACATATCTGAAAAATCATTCTGATTCTCTGGTAATATGCACTTGTGTTTAGGAATTCTTGGGCCATTTTAAATTCTGGGTTCCCAGCCATAAGATTCTCAACAATAAAACCAGCCTGGAAACCTCTCTCTGAAACTAGGAAAGTAGAAAGAGGAGGCTCCGGTAAAGTAGGAGGAAGACAGCTATGGGTCATGAGCTGCTAAGAAATGTCCAGTGGGGTGTGTTGCCTACTGTAACCTACAGGATAAACCCTTCTGTCTAATTCCATAGTTGTTTCAGTAGTAATAGAAACAAAAAACAATCCTCTGCTTTGTTCTGATGCTTGTCAGGAGGAGACCCCAGTAAGCACTGTGATTTCTAAAAGCTTTAAAGTTACTATTGTACCACTCATTGCCGATTGAAAGAAGTACAGAAGTAGGGAAATTTGAGTTCACTGTCTCTACGGCTTCTATGCTGGGCACCTGATGGTCTTCCAGTCTTGCATCCCATGTAGACCATATTGTTAGGTGGGATTGGCACCCCCACCCTTGGCTCTAGGGCTGGGCACTGATTTCAACAATCCACCAGCAACCTCACCATTCTGCTATTCATATTGGTTTGAGTGGCCAGGATTTAAATGATTGGACTCTCAACCCTTTTCTTAGGGTTGAGGAAAGTTTTCTTATTCTCTAGGTAAGGCAGAAGCATACAAATCTGGTTGTACTCAGCTGCTGATAAAGGTGGGATGGATGGGATGAGGACGGGATGGAGACAATGAATGGGTTAAAGATGGGATCAAGGGGATGAAGATGGGACGATGGAGAAAGCAAGAGTCCTCCAAGGCACCCCCATGCCCCAGCTCTAAGTCTGCATTTCCTAAAGCTTGGAAATTCTTTTATTGTTTATCTCAATGCTGGCTGCTTTTTCTGTTACTTGCAAGAAAAAGCTTCTGGGGAAAATCTAGTTATGATTTTATGGGCATCCAATCAATTTACAGACACAACTACAAAGATGGAAATTGAGGATGGAGATACAGTAGTGTGTTCAGGAGCAGACAGGAGGTGTAGACTAAAGTGTGAACTGTTCCTTTACTCCAGAGTGGAATATAGGCCAAGAACACATTCTTAGTAAGAAACGGCTGTTTGGTTCCTTGCTGACTACAGTACGATTTTCTCTAGTCCTTCATCTCCCCTTTCCTATTTCTTTACTGGACATGAAGTAACTGGTATGCATGCAGAAACATAATGTGCTTTTTCCTTCTCTCTCTCTCTCTCTCTCTCTCTCTCTCTCTCTCTCTCTCTCTCTCTCTCTCCCTCTCTCCCTCCCTCACCCCTCTTCCCCCTCTCCCTCCATCCTCCATCCCCCCTCCCTCCCTCCCTTCCTTACTTTCTTTAAATAAATGACTGGTGTCTTTTTTTATTAGCACCAAATGAAGATGGTCCACAGAAAGCACTGGTTCTGAAAAATAGCTTCTGTCTGCATCACTGGCATATTCGTTCACACCTCATCTTTACATTCCAGGAAATTATTTTGTTTTAAGCAGCAACAACAGCAAAACCATCCAACAACATAAAATTCCTTGTACATCTTTCTCAACTGGAAGGTTTTAATTTATCATTGTAAAACCAAAGACAGACGAATTTATATAACTTTTAATACACTTTATATAGCTTTTACACACAAGGCAATCTGCCTCTAAGTAGGGGTTCAAGCCCAGACAGCTGGGGAAAGCCATGAATCCTAGATAGTGTCCCCTTCAAGTTAAGTATCTGTTGTTTAAATAAACTTCTGGTTTAAGATTTTAAAAAAGAGATGCAGTCTGTCCTGGGAGAGCAAGCATGGAACAGGATCGTTAGGGATCTGGTCACATTATGTCAGCACTTCAGAGAAAAATATGGACTGGAAGTAGGACCATGGTATAAAACAAGAGTTCTGGCAAGTACTAACTCAATTCCTCCTAAATTGGCAGCTCATAACCTGTGGGTAGCGACCCCACCACACGGGTTACCTCAGACCATGGGGAAAGCACAAATGTTTGAGTTACAATCCATAACAGTAGCAAAAGTACAATTATAAAGTAACAGTAAACCCCACATCAGATAGAGGCCTAATATCCAAGGTATACAAAGAACTCAAAAAGCTAGACACCAGAGAATCAAATAACCCTATTAAAAAATGGGGTACAGACTTAAACAAAAATTTCTCAATCGAGGATTATCGAATGGCTGAGAAACATCTAAGGAAGTGCTCAACATCCTTAGCCATCAGGGAAATGAAATCAAAACAACCCTGAGATTCCACCTCACACCAGTCAGATTGGCCAAGATCCAAAACTCAAATGACAACAGATGCTGGCAAGGATGTGGAGAAAAAGGAACACTTCTCCACTGCTGGTGGGGTTGTAAACTGATACAACCACTCTGGAAATCAGTCTGGCGGTTCCTCAGAAAAATGGACATAGTACTTACTACCTGAAGACCCAGTTATTCCACTTCTGGGCATTTACCCCAGAGACACTCCAACATACAACAAAGATACATGCACCACAATGTTCATTGCAGCTCTATTTATAATAGCCAGAAGCTGGAAAGAACTCAGATGTCCTTCAGTAGATGAATGGATACAAAAATTGTGGTACATTTACACAATGGAGTACTACTCAGCTATCAGAAACAATGACTTAACAAAATTCTTAAGAAAATGGATGCATCTAGAGAATATCATCCTGAGTGAGATAACCCAGTAACAAAAGAACAGACATAATATGCAGTCACTGATAATGGGATACTAACCCCAGAAAGCTCTGAACACTCCAAAAACAACTCACAGACTGTGTGAAGTTCAACAAAAAAAAAGAATATATTTTAATTAAAATAGAACTGGATTACATCCCCCTTTCCTCCCTACAGCCCCTCCTAGTCTCTCTCCTATCCCCTCAAATTAATAGCCTCTTTTCCTATATTATTGTTACATATATACATATGTGTATGTATATGTACCCACAAATATTTGATTACAACCTTAAAAATGTATTTGTATACTTTTATGCAAAAATGCTGAAAATTTGTACATTTATCTTTGTTTTTTAAAATAAAGTAAAAAGAAAAGAAAAGAAAAGAAAAAAAAAGAAATCAATTTGTCTACCCAGTAATACTACATCAGAGTATATCTTCATGTTAAAATAAAATAAAATAAAATAACAGTAAAAGTAACTTCATGGTTAGAAGGTTATGAACTTCAACGTGAAGAAAAAAGGCCTCAGCATTAGGAAAGTTGAGAAGCAGATTCCTAAAGGGTTCAAAACTTCCCAAGGCACGGTCACTAGCTGAGGACCAAATGTTCAAACACGTGAGCTTCTGCGGGACATTTTCCATTCAAAGCGTAAGGCTCTCAGAGATGGAACATCTAAAACCTGTAGAGACTCCTCAGCTGATCGTTCCTAAGATGGGGGATAGGCTTCTATGGGGAAAATATTCTAATATTCAGTAGTGGTAGAGTCAAGATGCCTCTGTAGATTGGCTTCCACAGTGCCCTTTGAAAAGCATGCCACGGTCCTCCCTCTTCAAGCCACGGGGCAAAAACAGTTGAGCCAAAGTTCCAGAATGATGAATTACTGTGCAAAAGAGGACACATGCGTACTTTACACGAGGAGAGCCACACGCATGCGTACTTAACACGAGGAGAGCCACACGCATGCGTACTTAACACGAGGAGAGCCACACGCATGCGTACTTAACACGAGGAGAGCCTCACTATTTATTTTCAAGCCAAGGTGATTCCCGTCAGCAACCTGTGCTGGAGTGGGCAGGCTAAAGGGCACAGTTAGCAACAGAGTAAAAGAGATGTTTTTACTCGGTGACTAACCCCTCTCGATTGTCTTAAGTACATCTGGCTTCTCGAGCGTGCTTTTATCTCAGACGATTATGAATGTTCCAAGTGGGCTCATTGCAGCCACCTCGCTAAAGGACTGTAAGGCACTTTAGAAATCCAATTTCAGGAGAGAAGATTGGTTTGAGAAACGGTGAACAAGGAGAAATCTTCCCTAGGAGGAGAGACTGTGTGTCAGAGTTTACCCTCATTATCTTATGGCAGGTAGAAAAGAACAAATTAAGACATTTAACTGCCTAAAATTTGAGGTCCAATTGCATTTAACACTGCAAATCTTGTTACTACGTTACTATGGGCTTACCTTACTCTTGGGTGGAGCTGCTATGTCTCAGTAAATAGCATTTCGGGAAGCTAAAGTCTGGATCTGGGATAAGTGGATAATCACTGGTCCACGTTGTGTTCTGGATATGAAAATGTCCTGTAAGACCCGAATTTTTTTTGTACTATTTTTTTAAGGCTCTGTGAGAAGAAGACCTTAAAATCACCTTCTTGCCTGGCTGTCACTCTATGCCAGCATCCTTTAAATTAATAGCAATTATATCGCTGTACAAGCTCTACAGTTTACTATATGAGACCTTCGGGCACTGGGATTAGCCTTTCGAATTGGCTCCCATAATGAAAGAACCATTAAGAGCTGAGTGGTGTTCCAAGAACTCTTCAAAAATAAAATAAAATAGAATAAAAAATCAAAGAGAGGGGGAAATGGCTCCTTTTCCTTTGGCCTGTCACCCACATTTTAATCAAATTTTGATAAGATGATGAATGTTGTTCTGTCCTTCCAGCCTATATGCTAAATTAACAAGACTGTCTCATTTCCTCCTCTGAAGGCACACTGAGATGGGTTTTTGATATTCCACATAGAGCAAGATCTCAAAGCAACATCTCAAAAATCTTTCTTGGTGCCTGGAGTCACCATCTTCCCCAAGCTGGTACTAGGCTGAGGCACAGAGCACCAGCTTTGCAGAAAGACTCTGAGCAACATTCAGTCAGCTAGCAAAAAAATGAGCCTCAATATTCCTAACACACCCACTAAAGCATTTTAGGCTTTCCAACAATGTTTGTTAAAGACTTATTTCTGTATCATTATGGGAGAGCATGTCTTTAATGTCGAATGCAGGCAGTTCATATCTGTCTACAAAGCCAGAGTGATAAATGAAGATGAATCAGGAGAAATGGATGATCTCAGCAAAGCCTGCCGCCCAATCATTCACTCACTTCCTAAGCTTCTCGTCTGGGAGCCTTGGAAGTAAGACTATAGCGGAAACTTTGTGTTATTCTGAATAGGTTTAAATTCATCAGCTTGAATATGTGACCCACTTGCTAGAAACCTGAGTGAGGAGAAAGGGAAGCGATTCCTGGTTTTCTATTCAGAGTTTGATTAATGGTCGTTTTGCTTTGTAAAATTCCAGGTACAGTAAACGAGCACAATTACAATACACACACACACACACACACACACACACACACACACACACATATATATATAATGTTTCATTTGTCTAGCACAGAAAAGCAGTAAACCATTTAGCAACTACTTACTTACTATTCAGGCCAGAGGAATTGAATGCACATTCCTCGTGACAGCCACAAGATTCCCCAGCTTCATGGGTGATCTCCAGATATCCTGAAAACCAAACCTAAACTTTGAATGAGTCTATGATTATGCCACTTGGAATGGCTAAGAGTCTCATCAAACTCCAAACTCTGTGTACCTACCTTGAAGCAATACCTTATCCTTGAAATATACCCTGTTGTGGAATATTAGTGACCATAAGACTAGTTGAATGGGGTCCCCTCCAAATCTGTAAGGCAACATCCTAATCCCCAGAGCCCAAGGTTTAAGTAGAAGAATGGACGCATGAGGTAAATGGTTCGTGGGAGTCACCTGTGAAGAGCAGATGCAATGCATGGTGACCTATTGACTGAGGGAGGAACTCTAGAGAGGAGCAGGTTTAAAGGAAAGAGAGATTTTAAGTTAGATTTTGGTTGGGTTGAACTTGGAATCCACAAGAGATATCCATTAGACGTGTAGACATATGTCACATACTTCGTATGTTTGAGGGAAGACGGGGCTAGGGATTCAGATTTATAAGTCCTTATTAGGTAGAACCAAAACAAGGTGACTGGCAAGCGGGAGGGGAGCCCAGCACAGGCGACTCAGGACCTCTGCAAAAATAACGAATTCTCCTGAACTGCCTCTGTCTGGCAACCTAGGCCTAGTCCCGGAAGCTTCCAGCCTCTGTACAATCTAATATAGGCCTAGAATGTTTTCAGCTCCTCAGACTCACTGCTAAATAAGCTCACCCTTTCTAGTTCTTTCTGCTCTCTAGCTGGTTGATTCAACTCAGCTGTTCTGGCTCAAACTTCTCTACAAGGTGACAGATTCAGTCTGGCTTCTCTTTCTGCCTCTCCTGAATTACTCTGCTTGGCCTCATACTAACTTTAGCAATAGGGTCTAATCTTCTGGCTCCTTCTCATTCTCTGGCTGGTTCTGTCTTCACCTGTGTCTAGCTTGTCTCTTTGCAACATGTTTATCACTTTTTTTCCCCCAGTAAATAACACAAGGTTGACAGTGTGATCAAATATCCTACAATAGACTTCAGTATTCAGAGACAAGGGGGGAAAGAGGGTGCTTTCAAAGACACTGAGAAAGTGGAGTCAAAGCAATATCAAGAGAGCAGAACCCTGAATCACGTGATCTGAGGAAGATTGGCAGCCAATCCTCCAGGGAAGCTGGGAACCAAGATAAACTGAGTGATGCTATAGTTTCAAAGCCCCAGTACCAGTGACTTTTACTAAAAGCCTGTTTCTCCCTTGCACTAAGGCTCTTCTAGGACGCACTAGTTTTGCCTCTGAACAGTGGTCCAAGAGACCAGACTTGTTCCATCTCTACCTCCTTAAGGCTAAGGTGCCAACAACCACAAAAGTGGTGTGGGAGAGAGCGTCAGAGCTTACCTGCTTTGCTTTAGCAGGAAGGCCACACTCATTATTTAACCCTCAAGGTTTCAGGGTTTGAAATGAGTACGGGGTTACCAACTATCAAAGCCCCTTTCTGCATCCAGGAAGAAGAAAATAGTAAACAAGCATACTAATAAATAATGAAACACGTATAATAATCAAAAAAGGTAAGACCAAAAAATGCTTTCTGTCTGGAGTTAACAAAATTTTCTCAATCTTAGGACTGGTGGGTCCTTTAAATAAATTCAGTAGTATCCTAAATATTATTCTGAAGTAAACCCTAATTTCTCTTCTAGCAGTAAGGACCTCTGGCTTTTAATAACCATGACATTCCGGTCTCCATGACAACCTGCCAAAAGCACAAGCACGTCCATAAGGTGTCTCCCTTCGCATACAAGCCTACTTGGATGAGCGTGTGGTCAGTCTGGCTGACTTTGCCTTTTCAGACAGTCTAAAGTATGAATCAATGGGGGCACTGGCTGTGTGCAGGCTCCAGTCTAAGCCAGGATCTTTAATTGTATTTTCTTCTCTCATGACAAGTAATTAGAAATGACTGTTTCCTACCAGTCTAAATTACAAGACGATTATTTCCTTTCTACATTCTTTAGCTGCTTGGCACTGCATGACTGTGGCATTATTTCTTAAGTATACTTATTACTGGGGAAAGTGGCCAATAAGGAGCAATTTTCCAGCTTCTGGCTCAATGTTGGTTATAAGGAATGGGCGGGGTAAGGGGAGGTTCTTCCATGGAGACCCCATGTACAGGTGTTTCAAAGGGTTATCCTGGAAATATGGGGAAATCGCTGCCCCAAACCTACTTTTTAAACTAGCTCTCCTCCCTCAGGAATTAGTTTAAAATATATATAAAATCAAATAAAGGCAAAAGAGTGATGAGCAAGACTCCTGGCCATCTCACAGGACAAGAAGAGCATCCAGCATCAATTCGGGAAGTACACGCATTCCTTTCATTAGAGAGGAAGAGTCCTAGTCTTCAGTAAATGGGAAGAGAAGAAGCCTTCGGGAAGGGCTGGTGTGTAAATATCACATAATCTTGTAAATACCATTTCCCCCCGTGACAGAAAAAAATCAGTATTGTATAAGAAAATTTACAGCCCTAAGCACACACGTGATCTCCCCTCCACTTCTGTGCACATATGCATGTGCACGTGCATGTGCAGGGGTGTGTTTGTGTGTGTGTGTGTATGTGATCTGTCTTCTGTTTGTCTGTCTTAAAATAGATAACACATATCAGGGCCACTTCTCGGAAGGATAATGCTTCATTGTTGCAATTAAGGATTCATATGACTAGTAAGACAATGTGTCCTGCTGTGTTCCCTTTATTTCAAACCGAGAAAGCTGAGCTAAAACTTTGAAACCCCAATAATTTTAATGAATACTCTATACCACGTTTCCAAAGATGGTGTGGGTCCTTGATCATGGAAGATGCTGGTACAAGAACCTGAGTTTGGAAAGATGGAGAGAGAGGGGGTTTCAAATGGTCAAAGTGGCCGACCTCACTGATCTCACAGGACAGGTTAACTGTCAGAAACAGCAACCAGAGAGGGAGGAGCTTACAAATGGCCATTGCTAGGGTTTGGGATGGTTTGTTCCTGGGGTTATGTATTGAAGACTCCATCCATGATGAGGTGGTACTGACACATGGTAAAACGTTCAAGAGGCAAAACTTAATGGTAGTTAGAAAGGCCATTGGCATAGACCTGAAAACATTAATGCTAACTCCCAGGGAGTCTAGCCCCTGCGAGACTAGATGAGTTCCAGAGCTAAGAGATGGCTCAGTCTTTAAGAACATTTACTGATCTTGCTCGATTCTAGCACCTAAGGGGGAAGCTCACACAACCTGTAACTCCAGTTCCAGAGAATCCAGTTTCTCTTCTGACTTCCTCTGGTAACTGGATACAGCTTGTGCATATAAACTCATGCAGACACTCACATACATGTAAGGAAATAAGTAACTCTTATTTAATGAGTCCTTACAGGGTAGCAATTACTCAATTGTTCCTTTCCTCAACCATCTCTCATCTCTATCACTCCACCGTCTCTTGCTCCCACCACCGTCCCACAGGATGCTTCCCTCTTCTCTCACAGGAGCCGAGAACATGCCTGTACCATGTTCCTAAACTCTCAGAACTGTGAGCTAAGTACACCTCTTTATAAAGCTACTCACCCTCAGATATGTTTGGTGTAGCTGCACAAACTGGTCCAAGATAGACATGTAGCAGCCACAAACCATCACTACAGATATATAAGTTGTGACTACCAAAGCCAATTTAAAAAGTGAAATTATTTTATAAAGAAATCAATACAGGAAATGGTATTTCTGAAGAAGAATAAGTCAACCAACATTGGTGGTGTAACAGAGATTTGTGAATGAATCAGCTGGGAGAGCAATACATTGAGGTAGGAGGGGTTGCATTCTTTCCCAGGATTCTCTGGTACATGAGTCTCTGTGTGGAAGTAAATAGTTCTGTCAGTCCCAGGGGAGTAAACCCAGGTATGGCTGTGTGGATTCTCTTTGCTGTTGCGTTTGCTTGACTTCCAACATGGTCTAAAGCGAGAGGAACACAAGGCGGCTGTTCATCTTCTGTAATTGCTCCTGGGCTCCATGGATGAGGTAATATTTACTGGAAAAAGGTAAAATCCATGTGAGCTTGCAAAATGTAAAAGATGTTCAGACAGACGAGCCACAGCACATATAAAAATGTGCATTGATTTCCTATTTCATGGCCACAGTATCTAAGAACAAGAACCTACTTTCATGGGGCTAGGAATACAGTTCTGTTGGTTAAGTGCTTGCCTGGAGTGTAAGAAGCCCTGGAAACCACCCCCCACCCCGAATAGCACTGCCTAAAACAGGCACGGATGTACATGTCTATAAGCCCAGAGCTCAGGAGGTAGACGCAGAAGTTTCAAGGTTATTCTCAGCTGTACAGGGAATTGGATGCCAGCCTGGTACATGTGACCCTGCTTCAAGTGAACCCTGGTGAAGATTTTTAGCTTGTCTTTTGTACTGTGGACAAGGTCTTGACTGTAGACTTGAGCCAACATTCTTTGTATCCACTCTCTCACTTTCTGATCACAGATGACCAAACTGATGTGTACCCCCTTTGATTAACAAAACGATAAAGTATCTAATGGGAACTACTTTTTAAAATTTAAGCCATATCCATATACTAAAGGATACCCATAAGTAGATTGAAACACACACACACACACACACACACACACACACACACACACAGATTTTTAAGTAGATGATAGGTGATAGGTAGGGAAGTAGACAGACAGACATTCAGTCAGACAGACAGACAGACAGAGAGAGTTCTGCTGTCTCCAGGTATGCACGTTCTTTGTAACTGTGTAGAACAGTTAAAGGAATACAACAAGTTCTGGCTGCTTTGTTTTGTGGTTTTTGTTTTGGTTTGATTCGATCTTAAGATGGGCTCTCCACATTCCAGAGCTCACTGTGTGGCCTCACCTCCTGAGTATGGGACGCAAGCCTGCTTCGCTACTCCCAGCATGCTTGCTGGTTTTGACGAGGGTTGGATAAAAGAGAAATAGATGAGCAAGCTGGCAGATGGCTCAGGGGTTAGGAGGGCTTGCTGTACAAGCCTGAGCCCCTGCGCTCAGTCCCAGCACCAGTGTAAACAGCTGGGTGTGACTCCAGTACTGCACAGAGCAAGGAAGGAGATTCACTGGGGCTTATTGCCTTCCAGTGTAGTCACAAACTAAGTTCCAGGTTTAGAGAAAGACCTACAGAGAGACACAGCATCATCTGACATACTCCTCTGGCCTCCACACTGGCACACCCATGCACACCACATAGATACATGCATACCACACACACACATGTATACCACACACACATGTATACCACATACACACATGTATACCACACACACACGTATACCACACACACACAGGCACACCCATGCATACCACATAGATACATGCATACCACACATACACACATGTTCACCACACACACACACACACACACACACACACACACACACATAAGAAATAAAAATTGTAAGAGATCGGACTTTTCCTTTATCTATTTAACATTGCTTTATTTTGTTTTCCTGAGTGACTACTACTTTGGTAAGTCTTCATTTTTAGAATAAAGAACTAAATGAATAAAGCCATAGTAGGGGAGATATTTCTAAAAGATACGCTGTGCTTGTAATGCAATGGCTTTAGCTCCTAGAAAATGATTTGAAAGTCAGTTCTTGGTAACTTACAACAACCTGCAAAGATTGCTAACCGACTAAATGTTGAGGGACTGCCATATACTGGGGAGAAAAACCTTCAGTTTTTAAATGAATGATTCAATAGGGAAAAATCATTGAATGTGAAGTCAGTTTCACCTTTATTGGTTTCGCTCTAAGCAAATCTCCCTGTAGGAAATCTGAAGAGATGTTCTGAGTCAATGAATAGCTTGGCTACTCTAATTATGATGTCTTATGCATTTATAAAGTATGATTTTTTTATTTTCCTTATGAAGAGTACCATTTCTGTGTACATTAAGTAAGATAATGGTGGTGGCGGTGGGGGTTGTATAGAGGTGGTGGTGGTGATTGTGGTATGGTGATGGTGGTGTGGTGGTGATGGTTTAGAAATGATGGTGGTCTGGTGGTGGTGGTACTGATGGTGATGGTGGTGATGGGGATGATGGTATAATAGTGGTTGATGGTCTGGTGGTAATAGTGATGTGGTCTGGTGGTGGTGGTGATGGTCATCTGATGGTGGTGGTGATGGTGGTCTAGTGGTGTAGTGGTAATGGGGATGGTGGTGGTGGTATAATGGTGGTCTGGTGGTGGTGGTGGTGGTATAATGGTGGTCTGGTGGTGGTGGTGGTGGTATAATGGTGGTCTGGTGGTGGTATAATGGTGGTCTGGTGGTGTTGGTGGTGGTGGTGATGGGGATGTGTTGTGGGAGTGGTTCTGTTTTGTGTAGGGGAGCAGAACCAATCAGGAAAGAAAAGGGAATTGCTGAGGTACCCATCTACCAATAGTTTGGGACAGATAGGAAGAACACGCTTGAAGAAGTTCTATGCATAGAGACAAGAGGTAAAACCAACCCAGTAGAGAGAACTGAGTAATAGCTTCTGGGGTGGGAAGGACTGTGGGGAGCAGAGCAGACCCCAGACACCCAGCCATCAGGAGGGAGGAGGTGGAAAGCCTGGATGGATGGCGGGTGTAAACAATTCCACAACTTTGTCAGGAGAGAGTTGTCTTACCTGATTGTGTCACACACACTTTTAAGTGACTGTGGAGAGGTTTGTTGTTGTTGTTGTTTTTAATCAGATATAATCTGCTTGTGTCATGGAACTCAGTAACTGGAGAAGTTGCTGCGAAGGACTCTTCAATTCCTTCCATTTCTGAAAGGACTTTTCAGGCCGAGAGGATAAGAGGGAAACTGACATGTCCTCCAATTAGTGAGAAAGGAAGGTGATGTCTAACCTCCTCAACCGTGCTAATGAGGGAAGGACAGAAAACTAAAGTCACTTTGAACAATGCTGGTTTGTATCAAGAATCTTCAAGCCAGGCGTGGTGGCACACGCCCTTAATCCCAGCTCATGAGAGGCAGAGACTGGTGATATCTTAGCTCAAGGCCAGCCTGGTCTACATAGGGAGTTCCAGGACCACCTTGTTCTGAAACACTTCCCCTCACCCCCCTCCAAAAGGGCTCTTTGAACCCTATCTGAGATTGGTTATTTACCTGGTCTTATGAACCAAGTAAACACAGCTTTTAGTGTGACTTAAAAGCCTACGGACCATAGGCCGTAAGACTTACCCGGATTGATTGATACTTAACAATATCGATGCCCATGTAGCAGATTGAGTGGCTTATTTTAAACCACCCTGCAGAGTGCAGAGCTCTGCTTGAGAACAATAAAATAATAACAACCATCATTTTTTTCTCCACCACCATCCCCCCCCCCTTTTCAGGCTTTGGCCAGGAGAAAATAACTACAAGAAACTACTAATTTACAAAATGTGCGGATGACCTAATTTATTCATAACCATACAAGTTTTAATTTATTAAGCAACAATTTAATATGAGCAGTGCCTAGTAATTCTAGTTTGCTGTGTGCTTTGTGGGAGAATAATGCATTACTTAATGGAGAGGATAAATTTATTATTGGGAAATTTTAATAATGAACAAAATTATGTTTGGGTATTTTCTTGGGAAGTAATTAGTTGCATAACTGTCCTTCCCTGAAGTGTGGCGGTATTTGGTGGCAATTGCTATTTGGTGCTGAATTCCCTACAAAACAACCATGTCTTGCTGCAGTGGTGTAGAAGAGGACTGAAGGTGTAAGAACCTTGGAAAGGAACTCATTAGGCCCCCGGGCTCTTGGCAGCTCTACTGACTACTTTCACCTGTACAACAGAGACCTAGAGACAGAATAGAAGTTTCTGGTAGAGGCTTTTGCTCCATAGCTCCAGATGAGAGGTGCCCCAGACAATGTTCCTCCTTTGACTTGCTAAACTGTCTGTGACTGGTTCACTCCACTGAAAAGACTCCTCTGCTCCGAGCAGGAGCTCGATGAGGTCACTGATGAATATCAAACATTAAATAAACTAGAATCTGTGACTAGTTGGGTATTACTTAGTAATTTTCCTTGGGCAGTAATGTGTATTATGAAAGGCTGCAACTAAGAACCCAGATCATGACAGCTTAAGCAAATAAGGAGTTCACTGGCATGTATAGCTGAGATGAAATCTGGATAGATCATGGAATTCTAAAAGTCCAAGAATACAGTAGAGAATCATGGTGGGAAACCAGCAATCTAACACTGCCAGAGTTCTCTCAACCCAACACTGGATGCTGGCATAAAACCTATGCTAACACAGGCTTTCTACATATAGCCAGGGCAGCCTGTTAGAGGCCAGCTGGTGCTTTCGTTAGCTTAGAAGCAACACTGAAAAGAGGTTCCTTCTATCACCTAGCACCTGTATCTCTATATAAAACATTCCTAAAATGCCTGAGACAGTTAACGTAGAAGAGAAGAGATTTGGAGATTCTAGTTCATGACCAGTTGGCCCCAGGGCTTTGGACTCACGGAAAGGGCCCATGTCATAGCAAGAACCCAAGGCAGAATAAAACCATTCAATCTTGTGGCCAAAAAGCAGAGGAGAGAGAGAAAAGGAGGCACTCCTGTAAAAGTTAGGTCAAGTTCTTCCTCCTAGCCTCATACTCCAAGAAGTAAGATTCAGACTCAAAATATATTCACAGATACCTTTGGCCATACGTCTAGACTCTACTTTGTATAGATGTAACTTAAAACATCCCGTGCATTCTAGCCTAAATCCTGCCACATGACTGCTTACTTG
This sequence comes from Micromys minutus, assembly GCF_963924665.1. Taxonomy (NCBI): domain Eukaryota; kingdom Metazoa; phylum Chordata; class Mammalia; order Rodentia; family Muridae; genus Micromys; species Micromys minutus. Next base: position 123,334,146 of record NC_137969.1, read on the forward strand.
TGCTGGGGCACCATGTGTCTTTCTGCTCACATCTTTCCCACAAGTTTTTCTGCCTCTAACCCAGAATCCTTTCTTCCTCCGGGATGTCTCACCTCTATTTCCTGCCTAAGACATAGTTCAGAGGCTTTTTAATTGATAGGTGATTCACCCATCGATATACAAGGCAATCTCTCTACACACTCCTGTCATGATCTAAGGACCTCTCAAAAGATCTTACCTTTCAAGGTTTCTACTAACCACTCTCCAAGCCTTTAACACAGAAGCCTTTGGGGTCCATTCAAATTTCAAACTATAGTAATGTCAATTCCAGGAAGTGACCTGGACCAGGAGGTCATTCTTAAGTGATAGGTTCCTAAATGCAGGTGGCCAGGAAATAAGAATATCAAGAAGACAGAAAACCTGGGGTCAGGGAGCCTTTTACAAACTATATCTTAGGCCAAGCAAGTTTATTAAGAAACACAGCTTCTTATATACTACCTGAAGAAGGAAATGGCCCTGGGTCAGCCGAAAGCTTAATCAGGTAATGTTGGAAAGAGAACACAAGATACTTCAGGCACAGATGCCTTAGGACAGAGGATGATAACCCAGGGGAAGAGTTGGTTCCCCAAAATCACAACTTTCACTCCTTTGAGACACAGGCTCCAGCCTCAGACCAGACCTTGGCACTATCCACTCATGGACAAGAACACAGACTAACATTCCCTTTGTCCTTTTTTCAGGGCCTTTGAGAAAGGCTTGGCCTGGGATGGCTCCCAGCAAGGAAGATCACTATAACCCAGTTATGGCATCTCTGCCCCATGGACCAGTAACTGTTGAAGAACACTTGTGAGTCTAGGACCAGGAAGATACCATGTGTGCAAGCTTCCATGTGGTCCCACAGAGTAGAGTAACAGTTCTCACAAAGGAGCAAGAGATCATCAAAGACACAAGCACGCAAAGTCTGCAGACCACGCAAGCCAGAGGTCAAGGAGTGAGACCTTTAGTAATGAGTGCCCTTCCCCAATGCTCAGACTTAAACCACTTTGCAGAGCCTCACATGTATCTAAATTCAGATGGCAGAAACCATCTAAAATATCATTCTCTTTACTTTTTACCTGACTGATAAGACAGGCTGCCATGGTATTATGAATCAAAGTTTCTGATTGGCTGTCGATCAGCTCCAAAAATTTTCTAAAATGTACTTTTCCTTTTTTCTCTTCCCCCTCCTCATCTTCATCCTCCTTATTCTTCTTGTCTTCATCCTCATCCTCATTGTCCTCCTCCTCTTTCTCTCTTTCTGTCTATCTCTCTGTCTGTGTGTGTGTGTCTGTCTGTCTATCTGTGTCTCTCTCTGTTTCTCTGTCTCTGTCTCCCCAGCCCCTTCCCGACAATCACTGGCACCAAGCTGTGCTTGCTGAAGTGAGTGGACGTATCTGGTTACTGATGAGACTTGCCAAAGAGTTTAAAGTAACTCGAACAAGAAGAGACCTTCTTTGTTTTAGGAGAGAAAAGAAAGTTCACAGCATCTGATGTGGATCCAGGGAGAGCATCTGGAAGAGAAAGCTGAGAGCTCTCATCTTGAATAGCAAGCACAAAACAGAGATTGAGAGCTGGAGAGATGGCTCAGTGGTTAAGAGCACTGACTGCTCTTCCAGAAGTCCTGAGTTCAAATCCCAGGAACCATATGGTGGCTCACAACCATCTGTAATGGGATCTGATGCCCTCCTCTGGTGTGTCTGAGCTACAGTGTACTCATATACATTAAATAAATAAATAAATAAACAAACAAACAAATAAGTCTTTTTAAAAAGGATGAGTATAGGTCACATGCAAATAATACCCTATTTAATGTAAGAGACTTGAGCACTCTAAGATTTTAGCATCCTTGGAGTACTAGAATCAATTTTCCAGAGAGGAAGGGATGGCTATAGTTCATTCATAACCATCAGAGTTTGAGATTATTAAGCAAAAAACAAAAAACAAACAAAATAAAATAACCCAAAAGATCCTTTTTTCTCAATAGATCCCTCACATAATCCATTATTTGTCCATACAGATTCTGTCTCTTTTTGTCTATTTGTCCTAGTCAGGTTTTATTCATGACCAAGAAGCAAGTTGGGTAGGAAAGGGTTTATTCAGCTTATACTTCCATATTGCTGTTCATCACCAAAGAAAGTCAGGACTGGAACTCAAGTAGGTCAGGAAGCAGGAGCTGATGCAGAGGCCATGGAGGGATGTCACTTACTGGCTCGCTTCCCCTGGCTTGCTCAGCTTGCTTTCTTATAGAACCCAGGTCTACCAGCCCAGGGATGGCCACAATGGGCTGGGCCCTCCCCCCTTGATCACTAGTTGAGAAAATGCCCTACATCTGGATCTCATGGAGGCATTTCCCCAACTGAGGCTCCTTTCTCTGTGATAACTCCAGCCCGTGTCAGGTTGACACAGAACCAGCCAGTACACTAATCAACTCAGTTCTTTTAAAGCCCATTAAATTGTATTAGTTTTATTTTACCTTTATAGATTTTTCATATGCTGTTCCTCTTGATAAAATCCACTCCTCTCCACTTTATTCCCCTTCCTCCCTCCCCTCTCCTTCTCTCTCCCTCCCCCTTCTTCTATCCTTCCCTCCTTTGTTTATTTTTCTTTCTTCTTGAAACTGGCTAACACAGGTCTCAGATTTGCTATGTAGCCATCAAACTGTCAATAATCCTGCCTAAGCGTCAAGAGTGTTGGGATTTTACAGGGCCTTCCTCTTGCCTATTTTCAAAGGCACTGAGCTACAGGAAACCCATTGATTGGTGAGAAAGTTAAATAATGATATCGCCAGCAGACAGTATTTAAGGGTCAAAGAAAATGGGAAAGATCTGTTGTGACTAGGCAGTCATAGGTCAAATTCGACTTTTAGGTTTGGAAGGAAAGGAGTGGGTCTCTGAGGAGGACTAGCAGGTACTACATACAGAGTGTACGTCAGAAAGACTTGCGGAAGTGCCAGAGAAAAAGAGCTTCTCAGAGTGATATTTAGTTCTTTGGTCCTTATCAGCATCAACACCAGCCAAATGCAAGTAACCTGCCGAGACAGGTGGCAACAGAAATTATAAGTTCCAGATGTCCAGGAGCAGAGCAAATAGTCAGGGGACAAGTACTGTTTTGTCAGAACCAGCTGTTAAAATAGTAATGCCTCTGAACTCTGTGGTAAAGAAGCCAGCTCTGGCTGCCCCAGTTCCTCTACTGGCTCTCCCAAGATTCACCCATGTAGTAATAAAATGTATGTGCATCACAGGGGAAACTAACGGAGTTAGATTCTGACTGGCCAGTGGTTTTGGTTTCTTGATGTCATCCCTGGCCAGAGAACTAAAGTGTAGCTCCCTCCTGGATTGGTTATCAAATTCACTGCAGGACAGGAGGGGAAGTGAGATGGCCGCAGGTTACTGAACCTAATCTTTCTATTCCATCTGAAATGTTGTAGTTAAAGAATTCTAAAGTTGAGCTGGACTATCAGGGCACCTACCACATGTGGTTATGACCCCCGTGGATGACTTTTATTTTGACCAAAGAGAGGAACTCTAACAATATGTTAAAAATAATCAAAAGAAGACAACACGTAATCAGGTCAAGATTAACACAAAGTGCAGCCCACCAAAAAGCGTCCCCACAAGACTGGGTCCTCACAGCTACTGAGAAAGGTGAATGTGTGGGAAGGACCCTGGACTTTGTACCAGACCACCTGGGTCCTTGCCTGGAACAGTAGAAAGAATGTGTTAGTTATCACATGAGCAAGTAATTTCTACAGCTAAGAAATGGAGCAGGCAAATACAAAGTCATGCTGAGAGGTGGCTTAGCTGTTAGAAAGCACTTGCTGGTCTTCCAAAGGACTTGAGCTCAGCATCTGAACATTCATATAGTAGCTCACAAACATCCACAAACTCCATTCCCAGTAGATTTGATGCCTCTTCTGACCTCCTTGAGCACCAGCCATGTATACAGTATACATATGTACATACATGCAGTCAAAACGCTCATATGTAAAATAATTTTTTTTAAGAGAAGAGTTATAGAGTTAAGATTAAATGAATTACAGCAAGCTAGGTGCCTGGCACAAAGTAGGCTCTCAGTTAAAACTCATTCCATGATTTTGTTTTTATTCCCACTACTAGCTCAAAATTACGACTACCCACTACCACCTACTCCTGCCCAACTTCCCCTAGACCACAGTCATCACACACACACACACACACACACACACACACACACACACACACACACTGACATACACACACACACTCACAACATACACACACACACACACACACTCATTCACATTTATACCACAACTACGGGCTATAATATCCTTCTAGATTTTTTGTTTTGTCTTGTTTTTTTTTTTTTTTTTTTTTTTTTCTGAGACAGAGTTTCTCTGTGTAACTCTGTCTGTCCTGAAACTCCCTCTGTAGACCAGGCTGACCTGGAACTCAGAGATTCAGCTGCCCCTGTCTCCGGAGTGCAGGGACTGAAAGCATGAACCACCCTCCCCAACCCTACCCCCAGCAATGACATAACATCTTTAAGTCTCACTTACTCTTTAACCTGAAAAGCAAACACAATTTAACATTTCATGGAAGGAAGGTGAGGCTGTGGATATAAGGCAGGTTAACTTCTTATGAATAATGATACCAGGAAGGATTTCATACTTTCCACACATTTCTCCAGGACTTGTAAAACCGTGAGCACTAAAGATTTCTGGGCTAAGTCAAGGGCAGGTAACATTGGCTCTACCAATCATTGCACCCCAAGATTCTGCTTCTCACCAGAGCCAATACTCAGATGGCGTTTCATAAGAGGAATGGTTGATGCTATACATTTTAAAGCAAAGAAAGTTTAACAACACAATGCATTTGAGGGAGGGAGGCACGGGCTTATTTCACACCGAAGACTAATGCTTGAACAAAGGAACATGAACCAACTCATGTATTATGCTGAAGTTTACCCTTCTCTAGCAGGTAATTGCTTTAAATGGAGCCTTCTGTCTTAGTCACTGTCAGCTAATAGATGAAAATATATGTTTTTCTTCAAGTATATTTGAATTTCTAAAGGCTTGCCTTTCACACCAAGAACCATATTTAGGTTGCATTCCTACTTACTAAGAAGAAGTAATCAACGAATCAGATTTAAAGGAAAGAATTACCTTGGGGGAAAGAAGTAGAAAGCAATGCATAATTCATGCTTTGGCAAATGATTTTTTATTTCCAGATTTGTTTAAGCGTTGCTCAAATAAACACCTGGTCTAGAGGTGCAACCTGCCTTCTCTCCACAGATCTGACAGAAGGGTTTGGGTGTGTTCTGGGCTGTGTGATGGGACAGTCCCAGGAGGCAGTAAGGATGCTTCAGGAAAATGGGAAGGTGTGAGATAAGGTTCTTTAAACGAGACTTGGTTTGGGGGACAGTAAATTGTGGACAATATGTGACTATTACTCTATATGACCCTGGGAAGGAATTTAGACTTTCCCCCAAATGTGCAGAATATTTTAAATCGTTTTCAAAGTGTATTAATTGCAAAGATTAATGGGGTTCAGTGTGATACTTGCAGACATGCATCCACAGGGCTCTAATCAAAATGGCTGTCTCTTCCCACCCCCAGCCCTGACCCTTCCCAATATCTACTGATTTTGATCTACTCTCCTGTCTGCTTTTTTAGTTCCTGGTAGGTTATCTCTGTGCACAAAATGAGCCAGTTCAAGCCAAATTAAAGTATAAAGGCAGGTTTATTGGGGGCAGCCTTTGGGTGGGTTCACAGGTCCCAAGGAATGAGGCAAGGGGAGCCGACATGCAGACAGAGAAACAAAAGGAACAAGGAAGAGAGAGAGTGAGAGAAAGAGAGAGAGAGAGAGAGAGAGAGAGAGAGAGAGAGAGAGAGAGAACCAAAATATCTGTATTATATAGTGAAAAGTCTCTGGGTAAGAGGAATCCTTGTCCCTGCAGAATATACCAGCCATATCCTGTACCAGGTAGGGACTGGGGGATGTTGGGAGAACCTGGAGAACAGGGCCTCTTTGGTATGTTAAATATGCACCTCAGCTGCTAGTCCTGGGTCTGAAACCCAGCATTTCCTATACATGTAAGAGAATGAGTAATATACATTTCTCTGCGCATATGTAACACCTTCTTTGTCTATGCATCTTTGACTGACACTTATCGATGATATCTTAGGGCTTGGGAATGGCACTACAATAAATGACCACACAAACATCTCTAAGGTAGGAACTGTCCCAGGCAACAGGAGCCTCTAAAGACAACTGGTGGCCCAGCTTAGGTGATGGAGAAGTTGGACAGATCTGTACTTTAGAAAGACAGGACTTGGAAGTAAGGAGCTAATTTGTGACAAGAGCCCAAGTAATGAATGCAGCTGATCTCAGGGAGGATGCTGACTGGGGGTGGGGGAGGGAGGCTATAAAATGAGCAAAGAAACAGGGATCTGAGGGCAGTCTGGGAAAGAAAGCACTGTGAGTCAGCATTGACAATAAGACATGAATGAGACTTAAGGGAATTTAAATGATAGATTCCTCTCAGAAATGAAGTGAGACAGTTTTCCTTTTAATCCTGGCATTGAGTCGAGTTTCCATGGCAGAATTAGTTAACGTCCTTTTTCTTGTGCGTGGAACCCTGCTCTGATGTTTACTTGTTTGACCAATAGTGTGATCCGGAATTTTTCATCTCTTCTGTTTCTCAGGTTTCTGGAAGCCTGTTCAAACCGATCCCGGCTTCTAGACCCCTGTGTTCACATGGGACATCCTCTCAATGGCCTAAGTTTAATCTTTTTTGTCTGAGTATGGCCTATGTGGCATTGGCTTGGATGGTGCATAGGAAAACATGCTGGTTTCATTTTTGAAGTGTTCACAGCTCCTTTCAGCATCTTCCTGTCTATAGTCACCGCTCCCATCTGTTTCAGTGAGAGGGAGGCTTTCTATTAAATGATGTGACTTATACAGTGAAAACTCCGTTAAGGGAATGCAACAGCAATAATGTACAGGAAGCCCTCTGGTGTGTCAGACACAGTGAAGGTGTCCCAAGGGCTAATGAAGCTGGAGGACAGTTTGGCAGAATTAGAGATTCAAACTCAGAAGATGGCAGTCCTGTCTGGGCTGTATGGGTGGTCCAGCAAAGAAGGTGCTTTGGTTTTCCTGAATCTCACCTATGGAATGGGGTGAGTAGCATTCACCTCAGGATGTTAATGGACAAAGACAGGATATGTGAGGACACCCTCAAAGCCACTAAGTGTGCTAAGGTCCTTTGTTCTGACCGTCCTGATGGGTGCCCGGGTGTTAAGGTGCTAGCTTACAACAGCTTTCTCCGAGACCGAGCAGAGAGGTACAGGGAGACACCATCCCTCCGTGGTGATCCAGCCCTAAAATGCATCTGTTGCTTCCTGCTGATGCTATCAATCTTTAGGGGAAGGAACATATTGATTTGTTTCCCTTAGAAGTACTTCTGCGAATTGATCTGGCGGTTTTAGATGTTGCAGGCTTGCTAATGCCTCTGGCATCCCAAGCTGTGGTTGGAAATGATCCTGCTGCAGGGGGGAAAAGCCTGATCATTCTGACATCCTCCGGTCTGATCTGGCTCCTCCAGGTCTGAGCAGCCTGGGAGTGGATACCTAACTCCTGCAGGGATTTTGTTACTCCGAAGCAGCGTCAGAAATCTCTGGACCGGGTTCTGTTTCCAGCAGGGGGTAGTTGAGGCTGCAGGTGGTCGGTGTTTTCACTGTGCTTTTTCCTCCTCTACAATATCAAAGGCAGAGAAGTAAGAAAACCTCATCATACACTTCTGAAATAATTAAGCGGTTTCTACCATCTTCCCATTCCGAAACAAAGATTCTATGGATGCAGAAAAAAGCTCTAGATAAAATGCACAGAGTTTGGGGACCCACATTATCTGTCGCTGATTCTGATCTTGGGCAAGTCACAAAAACTTCAAGCCTGAGTTACAGTGCATGGGAAACAGGGTAAGGATCGAGCCTCCACGTGGAGCGGCCACGACAACTCGTTCTCTGAGGGAAATGAGCAATAAGGACTCATAAGCTACTTGGAGCACCGCTTGGTCTTGCTGAATGGCAGTCCGTTTGTCACCTGCAGCAGACATCCCAGGCCCTCGGAACAAAAATGTTGTTGCCTCTGAACCAGCCTAAGAGCTGTAGTTACCAAAATGGGCTGGGCACCCAGTTTGGTGCTGCAGAAGAGGAATCTCCACTCCATGAAGATGCTCTTGCCCCATAAAGAGGGAGGGACTGATGACATCATCTCTGTCTTTTGAGGCCAGCTTCTTCCTAAACCTCACTGTCTGCTGTTGGCTCTCTTGCCATGAATTAGGCTCCCAGGGTATAGAGGAGAAGTAATGGCAGGGATAGGAGTCAGTCTTATTGGCATGGGTTAGCATCCAGAGTTAGACACACACACACACACACACACACACACACACACACACACTGGATTCCTGACTGCCCTGTTCCCCTGTTCCAGGGTACACTTCACACAGGTAAGAAGTTGGTTCACACTATCACTATAAAGAAGGGGTTTAGGAACTCCTGCACAAAGCAACACTCTTCAATTAAAAAAGAAAAATCAGTCTAGTAGTGGTGGTACACATCTTTAATTCCAGTGCTCAGGAGGCAGAGGCAGGGGGATTTCTGCTTTCAAGGCCAGCCTGGTCTACAAAGTGAGTTTCAAGACAGCCAGAGCTATACAGAGAAACCCTATCTTGAACACTAATCAGTTAATTAATTTTTAAAAATCAGAAGGAACTGTGCACAAACACGCAGTTAGGCACAAGAGCTTTATGGGATCAGAATATTTTTACTAAGGCACAAGTGAGAATACCTGTTATGTACAGCCAGATGTTGTGAAGCACTGTGGTCTCTAGTCAGGTTGAGCTGAGATTAAACCAAATCCCAGTCTTGTTCCTTCCCAGCTGTGGGAAGCTGAGTAAGCTACTTCATCTTCAATACCAATGTTCTCATCTCCATGTGGGGTGATTACACTCCCCCCACCTCATCCAGGTGTTGCCTCAGTTAAGTGGGAGAATCCACAAGAAATGCCCTGTGGAGTTTCTAACCCATGAGAGACAGCCACCAGGAGCACAAGCGATGTCAGCCATAACTACTGACTGGATTTCCCTCCTCCTGAAGGTAAGGCATCTTTCTCTGCCCTGTGAAGGAAGAGTAAGAACTGTGGTGTACAAAACATGTACCATGTTACAGCATTTGCATCTGAAGTGGAAATTTCCAGTTTCTTTGGAGACTCAGTTGGGTTATGTGATGTTCTGGTGAGAACAGATAAGGTGGTGCTCTTCTGGAAGCTTCCTGGAAAGGGGGCAGGTGCTGTTTTGCCAGAGTGGACATCAGAGAGAACATGTGGTGTTGGAAAAGGCCATCAGTGCAACCCAACAGACAGTGGACAACGCTGTGGCATTGGCCTGACTTGCTGTTCTTCGCTGGGTTTTATTGGGCTTTGCTGATGATGTGGTGGCATTGGCTCGGCTGGCCTTCTCCGATGATCCTTTGTCAGGACTCCATCGAGAGAAAACACACCAAAGAACTTGGATGTTCTGGCAGCTTCTTGTTGTTCCCACAGCCTGGGGCAGAACCTGGCGGTCTCTTCTGTGAGTGGAGTGGATGAAGCCACTGCTGCTGAACAAACTGCTGTCCCAACAAAGATTGGGATCACTCGATCATACTATTTCTAAACAGGGCCACATCCCCCTTTTGCCCTCTTAGCATTTCCTTTCCACTATCCCTGGAAAGGAGGTTAAAGCATCTGAGAACCCTCATGAAAGTAGGTTTTGAAAAACCAAAGTCCACGTATACCAATTACTTTTGGGTAGTGGTGGCAGGGTGTGTTTGGAGGGCAGCACTGAGAAGTCACAGTTGGTGTGAGCTCAGGAAGCGGCGATGCTTTGAGCACCCTCCTCGTGTTCTCGCTTATTTCCCCACTTTCATTCAGCTGGACATCCAGACTACACATAGGAATGGTTTAGGGTGAGTCTTTTTTTCTTGATTAAAATTTCCCAGAAACACCCTTACAGACATATCCAGAGATGTGTCTCCTAGGTGATTCTAAAACTAGTCACGTTGGTACAAAATCTAGCCATTAGAGCCTGTGTGCTTGCCCATGCATATCCATTTCTCTTCTGTAACTATACTGTTACTGTTATTGAATGCCAGAGACTGGCATTACATACGGAGTACATGTTTCCTTGGCTCATGCTTCTAAAGGCTGGGAGGTTCAAGACCGGGCAGCAGCAGCTGGTGAGGTCCTTGCTGGAGTAGACTCTGGAGAATCCTGAGGAACACAGGGTACCCACCACAAGGTAGAGCAAATTGTATCTCAGCTGCTTCTTCCTCTTATGAAGCAATAGTCCAATTGAATGAGGAGACCCCATCCTATGGCTTCTAAAAGAATTAATAGCCCCCCAAAGGCCCTGTCACCAAATGTAGCAGATAAAGTGTTTGACGCTCTTAAAACCACACAGTGAAGATTAAGTTTCAAGATAAGTTTTGATGGAAATATCAAAACTTTGCCTCCAGGGGAATAAAAATATTAAATGGATATCTTACTACTGGTGTGGCAAAGTGATTGTGGATTTCAATGACGACACTTCTGAGTCATCTTATGGAGTAATTTACAGTTCTCTGTCTTTACACACCAAGTGTGGGCAGGGACATGTAGATAAAGAGAGACAGAAGACAGTTGTGGGTTTTGTTTTGTTTCTGCTTGTTTATTTGTTTTATCCTGGGACATAGTATCTAGGTAACCCAGGCTGACCTCAAACTCATAATCTTCCTGGTCTTTGCCTCTAAGTTAATGAGATCAAGTCATGTACCCCCATTGACTGGCGGTGACAAAGGCTGCAAACACTAGAAACCTTGTAGGAGGGGACACCTCACTTAGCGTTTCAATCATTTAAAATGTGCACCCTCTGTACATCATACCTATGTAAATGTTTAAAATTTGAAATCACTGAACTATTGAGAGTTTCAAAAATTACTTATTCCAAACGACTTCCACAGGTGTGACTCATACAGAAGCTAATCTTGACCAAACTGTGCTGAATGACGTTCGCTCCTAAGGCCAAGTAGTGAGTACAGCGTTATTACCTAAGTGTGCTCCTATCTGGACGCTGGCCCAGTGGTCCCAGCCACAGGCTCAACCAGCAATGGCTGATGCATGAGTGAGATTTAGGATCTATGAGCTGTATTAAAGAGCAAAGTCCTCTTGAATATGTAATCACTTGGAGAACCATGCACCAGCACTGCCTCTGTTCACAGCCCAGAGTGGTGGTTCTCAACCTTCCTAACCCTGTTACATTAACACAGTTCCTCATATTGTGGAGACCCCCCCCCCAACCACAACATTGTTTTTGTTGCTACTTCATGACAGTAATTGTGCCACCATTAGGAACTGTAATGTGAACATCCGATATGCTTTGCTACGATTATGAATTGTAAGTATCGATACGCAGGATATCTGATATGTGACCACCTGTGGTAACCCTGTGGTCAACTCTCCCCAAAACGAGTCATGACCCATAGGTTGAGAATCACTAGCCCAGAGCTTTACAAGGTGATGAGGAAGCTTTGTACTAGGTCATGAATGACATCACAGACTACAAACTGAAGATCCCAAGTCAACAGAAAGATGCAGCTATGGAAGCCGAGAAGCCTACCCCTTGAGGCAGTCAGGGTTTCTTAAGTGGATTCACATACCGCTTCTCTGAGGCCATGCAAGATACATGAAACAGCCTTCAAAGGGAAGTCCTTTGGTTCCTGCTAATAAATGTATGTGAAACTTCGGTCTTTTGAGGATTTTCTCAGGCCAAACCTGCTTCTGTTATAGGGAATGTGAGGAAACTTTTCAGCTTAAGAAGATGAATTTCTGCAGACATTTTGAAAAGGCTTTTAATGGGTGTGAATTTTTTTTCTTCAACACAGTCAATAACCACCCTCACAAGGAGTTTCTGTGCAAAAATGTTCTAACATGTGGTCAGGAATATAGACTGTTAAGACATCTAGATATTTGAATAAGTCTCTAGAATTTCTACAATAAGACTGGGGGAAAACCTATAATATTAAGCAAAGGCTACATGCCTTATGAATGTCCCCCAATGTTTTAAAATAATCTTGAAGAACAATACATCCTTTCTATTATCAAAAGAGAGATAACTGATTTCCAGTAGAAGGAAAAAATGAGGTCTTTGCCATCTTCTCTGTTCTACTTTATGGTGGCCTAACTTAAGACTAAGGCAGAAAGATGTGTGCCCTCAGGCAGTCAGTAATATGGAAGAAAACCAAGAGATTTTTTTGCTTGAGTCCCTTGCTTGAGTCTGTATGTTTAACTAAATCTGATTCACACACTATAAAATCTCCATACCTTAAGGGGATTCCAGGACATATCTCTCTCTCTCTTTCTCTCTCTCTCTCTCTCTCTCTCTCTCTCTCTCTCTCTCTCTCTCTCTCTCTCTCTCTCTCTCTCTATTTCCTTGCCAACATTTTCCAGAGGCATGAGATAAAGGCAATGCTGTGTTCTAGGCAACTGCTCTTGACCTGGGAGGTTCCTCCTGTTGGGACTTCAGTGTCAAAGTGTTCAAAGGGCTTGGAGCTCAGCCGTTGTCCTTATCCACTCTGAAGTCTGGAGTAAGTAGTTCTTTTCTACCATTGGAATGCCCTTCACATCTGTAAAATGAGAGCAACAACATCTTCATTCAGGATGCTTGAGCAGCTGCCTCAGACAGCACTTGCAAAATGGCTAAGAGAGCACATGACACACTGCGTAGCTTCCAAACACGATGTATCTGGGCTGGAGGGATGGCTCTGGATGCCATCTTCCAACCTCTGTGGGCATCCATACCCCCACTCCCATGCACACAAGGAAGCTAAATTTAACATTGAACAGGGTGGGGGAGATGACTCAATATCCTATGTGTCAAGCAAACCAGGTTTGTCTTCCACTTTTGCCCAAAAGTGACCCATCACCACAGCCTTAAAGAAATTAAGTCTTATACCAAGCTCTTCCCGTTCTGGAAGCTGACACTTAAACCATCCGAGAAGCCATCCAGCAAGCATTAGTCCACTCAGTTCCACGATGAAATCACACCCAGGTAGCAAGCATTACTTCCCAATGATGTCTGGCTTTTCCCACAAGGAGGTCTTTGGCATGAAACTATAGCTAAAGCAAAATTATTGCTAAAACTTTCTGGGATGTTTCAATAAACCAAATAGCTTCAGATTTGAAATGGGTGTATATGTGTAAGTAAACAGCTAGGGGGATGAGAATTTTCTTTCCTTTATTCTTTTTTAAAGCTGCTTAGCTAATGTGTTAGCAGGCTAAGCTTTGAGTGCCATCCCTTGCTTCCATGATGTTAATCATATGACCTTGGGCAAGACTCCATAGCTTCAGATCTCAGGGATTCGGAAGAAAAAGGAGGAGGAAGAGGAGAAGGAGGAGGAGGAAGACTGTCCTCTTCCCATAGGGCCTTGCTAAGCTTTTGCATAGTGTCAGGCTCCTGTGACCATTTGGTATAGAGAGTCGAAAGCCAGGATCTGTAGACACCTTCAGGTTTCCTCACCCTCAGATATCACCTCCGCCTAACCAGGAACACGTGAAGTCCGGAAACAGCAGTTCTCAACTTCTGGGTCTCGATCCCTTTGGAGATCAAACAAACCTTTCTTGGGGATCCTACATCAGATTTATGGCATATGAGATATTTACATTATCATTCATGACAGTAGCAAGATTACAGTTAGGAAGTAGCAATGAAATAATTTTATGGTTGAGGGGTCACCACAAAACAAGAAACTAAACAGTTGAGAACCACTGTCTTAAAGTCCTCTTTGGATGGCTTGGAGGGCTTGTTTTATTCTGTTTTATCTTTTGAAGTAACACATGGTATGGCTGAATTTTCTTTGATGTTGCCTCTGCCTATAAAGTAAAATGAGTGCATATTCTGGTCCCATAGACATAATTCCCTGATCTCATCAGTTGGCTAGGAGCCTGTAACTTTGTGTGTGTGTGTGTGTGTGTGTGTGTGTGTGTGTGTGTGTGTGTGTGTGTGTTCCATGGACCCCCTAGCAGGGTGATTATAGTCAAAACAGCATGTTTCAGTGCAAAACACAAAATGAAATGGGAGAGATTAGAGCAGGTATTGGTCAAAGACTATAAAATTTAAATTATATTGCTCTAAATGTTGAATAAATTTATTGGTCAACTTGGTGACTATATGTAACAATAATGGAACGTACCCTTGAAAGTTTTTTAAAGGATAGACATTAAGTGATCTCACCTCAAAAAAAAAAAAAAAAAAAAAAAAAAAGATAAGTAGGTAAAGCTATGAGTACGTTAGAAAGGTTGAAACACCAACCTTCTTATAATGTATGCATATTTTAGAATATCAAATTGTATACAACAAAAGTGCACAACTGTTGCCATTTTGAAAAATTATAAATAAAAAAATCAATTGAGACAAAAGATATCTGAGGAAAAGAGCATAGTTCTAGGAGAAAAGGCCAATTAAAGTGATCAGAAAATATTTTTAATGAACTGGGTTGTAGCTCAGAAGTAGAAAACATTTACCTAGAATGTGCTAGGCTCTGGATTTGATCTCCAATACCACAAAAATGCAAATGATTTTTGATATAGTAAGTTGATGTATTCAGTAATAATTTATAGTGTCTAAGCCAATGCATATCATAATATTAAATAATAAGGAATGCAAATCCTATGTCAAAATAGCTAGAAGCTCCATCATGAAGTTCAAGTATCTGTAACGTCTACTGATGACCAAGACACAGTAATGACAGTGGCTATGACATCTCATCATTTAAGCAATTCATGTAGAGGCCACTGATCTGTTCCTATGCTCTGAGTACACATGAGTTTCAAAGTGAGGAAACACCCAGTTAAGCTAAAACAGCCCAAACCCAAATCATCTGCAATAGTAATGGAGACCCAGTTCTGGCCAACCTGCCTGCCTGTATAATGAGCTTATAGGTCTTTGCATGATGCCTTGCTTTCCCACAGGGAAACACTATTGTATATAGATGGCTCATCATTATACAGCCACATGGATTGAAAACAGCCATCCTGAAATCAAAGCCAAGGATGAAGGGCTCCAATGGAGCCATGTGTCTGTCATGATAGTGATTAATGAGCCACAGGGGTTATGTCCATTCCTACTGATGGGTCCATGCTTTGCCCTTCATAATGTAAACACTCCTTTCCTTTCTTGTTCCATGCCTCTGGCTACTCCTGGTCTTGTCCATTTACATGGAGATGTAACTGAGACTAAGCTTCCTCCTCCAGGATTCTCCAGCTTGTTCCCTTGCAGGTCTTGGCCTTCACTGGAAGTTTCCACCACAGCCCCACTCTTCCTTTTGTCCTTTCTAACATTCACCTGCCCTTAGAGATCTTTGGGTCTGACAGCATGGAACCTCGTAGGCTAAAAGGAATCATTTCTTGTCTGTGCTGTAAAGAACATTAGTGAAGGAACATGAACTCTAGAGATAAGCCAGTTAGGACTGGATCCCTCATGCAAAGCTACTAACCCTGGGCATGTTGCTTAACAATTTAGTAACTCAAGGAAAAATGAAAAATAGACCTTTTCCCCATAGAGTAATTGTGGAAGCTAAATTCATCAAAGCCTAGAAGCTTCAAACATTGCCAAACATGTAGCATGGAAAGCCCTTGGGTGATTCTGGTTTGTTGCTATACCTCCTTTACCAACATTCACTTATATTTTATATCCATATCCATATCTATATCTATGTAATCATATATTTGTATCCAATCTAGCTAATCATATATCTATATCTCTATATACTATATATCCAGGCTGTTCACTTACTTGAAGATACATCCTTTCCTTACTAGGAACAGAAAAGCAACCTGACAGGGTCCCTTTTGACTTTACTGTTTGAGTGTTAACTGTTCACTGTAGTCATAGTTACCATCCCATGCATCACTTGAATGTCCCTGTAGGCTTTTTGTAACTGAGAGCTGAGCTAGAAAAATCAAGAAAAGGACCTGGGAGGTGGGAGGAGTCAAATTATCATTATCATATACTGAAAACTGACTGCCATTCCAGATATTGTTGGGTAATATTTTACTCAATCACCCTACCAACCCTCAATCTGTATTATTATTTAAATTTATAGTTGGTAAGTCAGGCTCAAAAGGATTAGGGTATTTGCCTTCCAAAATTATCTGTCTTGGATGGAGGATTATTTCTGTTAGCCATACTGCCCTCCTCGAGGTTTGAGGTTGCTGCAGAGAAGCACCTGGCTTGTGTTGTGGGAGCTAATATTTGCTGGGTTATCAGTTGCTCTCTGCAGCCACTTGGGTTCTCTGTTCTGGGCTGTCTCAGAGGAGGCTTGGCATCGGTTCCCAAAGCTTTTGTGAAGTCACATGTGGTCTCAGGGTTGCCAGTAAAAGGGATGGCTTGATGAGCCAAAATGCAAATTCCACAGGAGAGGAAAAGTGAAAGTGAGCTTGTTCACACTGTGTGGGACTCCAAGGAGATGACACAGTGCGAGAGACCCTGAGTCCTACCTTTAGGCTCCCTCACATCACAGGGACAGTACTTTGCTTGGAAAACTTACCTTCCAACAGTTTTCCTTCTTAGGTCATTATAAGAGAAGCAGGGTCACATGCAACCCTTTGGGGAGCTGCCCTTCTGGGGAATCTCCAGAGTTTGTCTTGTCTTAGCAATCAGACAAGTAGATTTAGAAGAAGTGAAGCCCTTTGCCCACCCTGTCTGTTCCCATCTGAAAAGGTCTCCAGGGTCTTCACTGGTCTTTCAAATGCTCTCTGCCTGTTTGATGCTTCCTCTGGTACTTACTTAACTCGTGGTTTTTGAGACACAGTCTCATGTAACCTAGGCTGGATCCAATCGATATGATCCTCCTGCCTCTGTTTCCCCAGCACTGAGATTTACAGATATGACCACCACCTGGCCTGATTAGTTTTTGATTCTTGTTTTCATCTCTCTCATCTTCCCCTTCTCTCTGCTGGGTTTGCCTTCTCTAAGGCACTTGTCCCACTGGCCCGGTCCAGGCCCAGGGACTTTTACCAGGTGCGCCTCACTGCTGAAGAGAAGACAGTCTTCCTGTAGCCAAAATATGACCTGCTTTAAATCAATAAAATCCTTTTCTTTGCCTCTGAGTTACATATACAACCAAAGACTGAGCCCAAAGACATCTAGTGGTCATTGGTATTTGGACAAGAACAATTGAAGGCATTGTTAATAAGCAATGTAGTCTTAGCATTTACTAAGGGTCATTTAGAGATGAGTTTTTTTTTTTTTTTTCAAAGACTCTTTGAAAGCCCTTTTCAAAGATGCTCAGAAGCTGTTTGACCCAAAGTTTCGACTGTCTTGGAAAACCGTATGCACATGTAATGTTTGAAATGTTTCCCTTTCAAATAAAAGAATCGCCGTAACGTGGCTAAGTCCACTTGGAAATTGGAAGTATAGTTGACGCTCACAATCATGGCTCAGCAAGTTCTGAATGAACTTGCCTCATCAAACACAGGCCATGTTTGAGTGCTAAGGTGAGGAGCCCTGCTAGGCTCAAGACTGCTTCTATTCAGACTAGAGGAGAGGCAGGCTGTGGCTAAGGCAAAGCCAAAAACAAAGTGAAGGATCCGAAACTCATATAAGATTCTCACTTAGAAAGTGATTCAGACAGTTCAAGATGATGACACCTTTATTCTAAAAGGGAACCATTATAGCTATCAGAAAACACACGCGCGCGTGCGCGCGCGCACACACACACACACACACACACACACACATACCGGCTTCCCAAATACTCAGAATTTTTAACTTCCATTTAAGTTTCTTATAGACTATAGTATAGTACAGTTCGTCAACTCTCATAATATTAGTAAAGCTGGTGGAAACCTGTCACAGGGCCTCACTCAGAGTTAAGACTCATGAGATTTAAGAATGTGTGCACACAAATCCCTAAGCAGTGTTGATACTTGGGGTCTGAAAGCCTCGCTTTTAGAACTACTTGAATAACTGTTCAAGAATATAACTAGCACTCTATTCTGGCACTCAAAGGTTGGCATTATTGGACCTCAATATGAGTTATCCTGAGCTGGTCAACCTTTCCATGTCCCCTCACCTCCATTCAAAAGGCAGTGAGAATAGGAGCTGCACCTACTGTGTGGTCCCATGTGGATGAAACAAAAACACTATTGTTATATGCCATGCCTCCCAAAGTTCCAGAGACACTGCAATTTCCCCAGCACACTAGTACTGCAAGCCCCTGCAGGGCCTGAAGCACTGTGTGGCCCACAGAGAGGCACGGGGTGGGGGGTGGGGGGATGGAGGAATGTCTCTCAGTGACCTGGGGACTTTGGATCACCTAGAGCTGATGCTATAAATCCTGCAGGCTCCTGTACACAGAACCCTAGTTTTCCACTTCATATACCAAATCCTGTCTCAGATAACACCCCATCCACAGTGAGCAGGAGCATCCTTTGTGCACTCCTGTTTGATGTTCCTAAGAAGAAACAAATTCCTACAGAACAGAAGGCACTCCTGTTCCCCAAGCACTAAAATTTAGGTTTGGTTCAAATTGGATGCTCAAGTCTACAAGTTAGAAGCCTGAGATTAAAAGCTCAGCCTTCCTGGGATTCACTGCCAACCTTTTTCTACCTCCACACTTTAAAAGTCGATTGATTTAAGTAAGAAGACTCAAGAGAAAGTCCCGAGAGTTTACTTGCTTAGACTTGCTTTTTCTTTTTATTAACAATCAAGTTAATGGTACACTCTTGGAAAACTATATGCACATGTAGAAATATTTCCCCCTTTAAATAGAAGCATTCATTATAACACGTATAAATAAATTTGAAAAAATCTGAAAACATAACTTATGACGCTCATGTTCACAAACATGACGAGAAGAAAAAGGAAATCAGACAGACATGCACCTGATAACAAAAATATATACCATTGTCTGAACCTGGTCTCTCTAAACACAAAGGAATCGAACCCGTGAGAGCCTTATTACATCATAAAGACACACCATAGAGACTACAAGAGAAAAACATTATACACTCACATAGAGGAGACGGTCTGTACTGATAGTAACACGATACAATTGAGTCACAGAACACAGCTGTAGAAAGACACCGAAAAAGTTAAAGCCTCAACATTCAACTAATATCTATTGTTTGTGCCTTTTAAAATAAAAATTAAAAAAAAAAAAGCCCAACAGAGATGTCTAAACTGCGCATAGAAGGAATTATCAATATACAGTCCGTCCACCCTACAGAATGAGTTCAGCTCGGATCACTCAATCAGAATCGCGAGCCATGACACTTTCTGCAAACGCGTGTGTGTGCCTTCCCCTTGCTGGGTAGATTCATTTCTCTGCAACCAGCTATGTGGGCTGCAACTGACTCCAAAGCAAAGCAGTGCCAAAAAGTTCCATAAAAGCTGGTGGAAGAGGAAAATGCCAGTGGGGGTGGCGGGAGAGGAAGAAACGTTGTGAAATATGAGACGGGGTTTGCGGAGTTGGAGGATGGAAAGGTGTCTCCTGTACAGGGCGTCTTTCAGGGCCAAGCGCTGTGAGGATAGAGAGCGACGACGGTGTGGGAATCAGTTGCACTAATGGCGAGATGGTTTCCAGCGAGGTGGGGGACAGGCAAAAAGCAGGGCTCCAGAAAGTCACTTTGGCTGCCGGGACAGTCTGAGTGAGCCATCTCTGCAGTGGCCAGAACACAAGGACCTGAGGGGAACCGGGGCCGGACTCAGTACTCTTTACTCAGTACTCTTTACTCAGTACTCCTCCGCAAGACAGTCTGTGCATCATGAACACGGGAATTTAGGGGTAGCAAGACCAAATCCTCAATTTTTACCCACAGTTTTCTCTCGCCCTATTTGTATTTTTTCAGATTGTTCCCTCCATTCGAATCTTTAAAAAAAAAAAAACTGTTTTGCTTTATTTCATTTTGCTTCTATCTCCTTGCTGCTCTCCAACTTTGCTTTCTAAGAAGTCACTGAGTTGGTCCCCCCCCCATCTCTCCCTATCACCTACCGTGGCCACAGACACACATTCTCTGAGACAGACATACACCGGTCACTCGGACACAGCCCCCCTGAGAGTGCCCCCGAAGTCCAGGCTCACATCCCTTGGGCAGCAGGTGGAGCCCTGTCCTATGCGCAGCCCAAGGCAGGTGCGAAGCCAGGGAAGATTTTTGTTAGTTTTGTTTTGTTTTGTTGGGGGAGTGAGGAAAGGGGTAGGAGTGGGGTTGAAATGGGAGCGACGTCATTTTTTTTTTTTTTTTCATTTTCAAATCACGATCATTTTAGGCCCTCAATGGGAAAAGCCACTGACAGCAGCGACACCAGCCTTGGGTCTACCCACTCTCCCACTCGCCAGCCCGGGCCCCCGGGCTCGCCCGCCGCCGCCGCGGAGCGCAGATCAGAACATACTGCTCTTCACTAAGGCGGCTTTGGCACCGTTGGGTCTTTGGAGCGAAGATAAGACGCTGGCGAAGGGACCTCCAAGCGAATCTGGGATGGAGGTGATGGGGCCTGGGCCGGGAGCCCAGCCTTGTCCGGGGCCCCCGGCCGCAGCCAGGCCTCCCGCCGCCGCCGCCGCTGCCGCCGCCGCTGCAGCAGCCGCCGCAGCCGCCGCCGCAGCCGCACCGCCCTTGCCGGGTTCGCCTCCCGGGCCCCCCGGGCCCGCGGCCCCCGGAGCTCCCGCTGGGCTGGGCCCTCCGCCGCCGCCGTTTGGCCCGCAGCTGGGGGTCGGGTTGGGGTTGGGGCCCGGGCCCCCAGTGCTGTCTGGATCGGCGCTCTTGGCCTCTTTGCTCTCGTCGTCCCGGGAGGAGTCAGACTTCTTCCCGGAGGAGCCGTTTTTGGCTGCGGCGGCGGCGGCGGCGGCGGCTCGCTCCTGCTTTCGAAATTTAGCCCGACGGTTCTGGAACCACACCTGCCAAAGAGAGGGCTGGTGATAAAACCCGATGAACAAAACCTGAAACAAAAGTGGCGCTTGGGACGACCCACTTCGTTTCAGATGCTGTACACACACACACACACACACACACACACACACACACACACACACACACACACTTCATTGTATGAATGGGCCAATGACACCACAGCGCCCCACAGACTGACAAGTCTGCCTGTCTCGCTGAGAAACTTTCCTAGGGCTCAAACGAACTTGCCAGTAAAATAACACCGTAAGGGACAAGTCCAAATATAACCAGAAAGGCCCTAAAAATGAAACCTTTCTTTTCTGTACTCTTAAACGCGCTTCACCCGATCCTAGGCTTCTTGGGTCCAGATGGTGACACAGCTGACCCACTGTCCATCCCGCAGAGGAACCTTCCGTAGTGAACACCCACCTTGCACCGGGCTAAGAAGCACCTTTGCTCCCAATAGGTTAGGTGTAGTAAGCTGCGCATCCTGACTCTAATGGAGAAACAGCTCCCTCCTGAATCAGTTTCAGGTCCAGGTTGCTAGGAAATTATCCCTGGTGCCACCGGCACTAGGTTTTTAAGGGCGCTTGATTTAGGAGGCACTGGACAAACGAATCGTGGCAATTAAGCGGACATAGATCCTCCTCTCACGGGACATTTCTCTCCAAAAACCTTGTTCGTTCAAACTCCCAGACCACCTGCTTCGGTGTGAAACACTAAGGCTGTGAACCAATTGCCTAGAGTGTGTGTCTTAGCCCCCACCGCGCTTTGGTGCGCACAACACTCCAAATCCCATTTCTTTGATGGGCCCGGGTCCCTTTGGAACCATAAGCGGCAGCTTTCACGCCTCGCCACTGCTGCCACACTCGGTCTCCTGTACCTGGACTCTCGCCTCCGTGAGGTCGATCTTCAGCGCTAGCTCCTCCCGGGTGTAGATGTCAGGGTAGTGCGTCTCAGCGAAGACCCTCTCCAGCTCTTTGAGCTGCGCGCTTGTGAAGGTGGTGCGGATGCGCCGCTGCTTGCGTTTCTCGTTGAGGCCGCCGTGGTCGGTGAAGAGTTTGTATGGAACTAGAGGATGACAGAGGAAAAAGCTAGAGTGAGCAAAATTGCCAGGATTTGGAGGGCCACCAAATTAGTAGTAGGGACCAAGGTCAGGGAGCCCGGGAGCCGCCACAGAGCGTCTGGAAGGAGGTTTTAGTCGCAGCGACCTGCCAAGGAAACCCAGCAAATTAGTGGAGCAGAAACAGTGTGACTTTGTGCCTGTTCTTGTGACCCAAGTGCTTTTGGGTGAGTTGAAATAGCAAGTTGGAGAGTGTCTGAGGCCCCAAATGGGGGAATAATAGTTCATTCAGCAGGAAAACAGTCCAAAACCATCAGCTGGAATATCAGAAAGCCTCCACTCACACCTACTGCTCCAACTTTTCAATTCTCAGAAGTTGACGCCGCCCGAAAGTTGGGGGATAGTGCTGTTAAAAAAAAAAAACAAAAGCCAATAAATTGAAGAAATGATCATAAAAATGACCGGTCAAAGAGGTGTGAGCCATTGTCGGTTCTTTTTTTAAAAAGAGAGAGAGAGACCGCCAGTAATGAGCTTTACTCTTTGTTATTTAATTATTTTCTAAGCTTTACGTCTCATCGCAAAGTAAATAAATTATGCCTATCATTTTGGCAGCTTAAGATAATTTTGTTGGCGGTTCGGGTGTGACTAGGATAGTGTAACCCTGTAAGTGAATTACCCCTCCCTGCAATCGCTTCTAACGTGATAAATTCTTTCATTTGTGTAAGCAAATTTCGTTTGGTAAATACTAAACACATTTCCATTTTCAAATGCAATCAAGGCTTGCTATATACGAGCGGAAAGGCGGCTTCTTCCGCCGAGAGAGCTAGCGGTCCTTACCTGCGGCGTACGGGCTGCTCTGGTGATCCCTGAGGGTGCCCAGGCTGCAGGATCCCGGCGTGAGGGACGGGCAGCCGGACGTGGCCCCAAAAGTGGTCCTTATCGGGTTATACTGGAAGCCACTGGCCTGGCTGCAGGAGCTGAAGTCTGCGTACGCTGAAGCCAGGCTTGAGGTGTCCATCCCAGCCATACAGGACTCGTAGGCAGAGGAATTGAGGTAAGAATATTCCATTTTATACATTGAAAAGGCTCTGGATGGCTCAGCCAAATGGAAAAATGAAATCAAAGATGGATGTGGAGACGGTGGCTGGAGTGGGAAGATGTGCACAGCTCAACGCCTGCCTCCAAACTGGCCTCCTTACTACCAGCAGAGCCTAGTTTTATGAAAAAGCCTCCTGTGAGATGCCTTGTCTGAGGTCTCTAGAGTATATAGTCCTCATAATAAACTTGGCTCTTTCCACTTGGACAATAGCAAAGCGGTTAGTCTTATTGCTGGCGCTTTTTACATGACAATAACTCATCCGTCTATTGGGCTGGCACTAGGGAACTGAGCTGTCCAACCTCCCTATCACTGATTCCTGCATCTCTAATTAGAATTTAATACCACACCATTACGCACCGAGCCCCTGATCCTCCCTTCTAACCAGCTCCTGCCCTTTAATTCAATCACGCTACTTGGAAATAATGAAAGTTGGGTGACGATTTTCCCTGATCCAATTTCCAAGAGCTTTTAAGCCTTTTTAACTGATCATATACCTTAGGCATAAATTGAGATAGTGTGTTTCCCCCCTTCTTCGTCCTTTTTTTTTTCTTGGTTAGGGAGAAGAAACCTTGATGTCATAGAAAACCTGTTTTGTAAGAGTGTTACACGCTCAATTTAACAACAAGCCTACCCCCTGAAGTGCATGAAATGTTATGAAGGACTGGGTGGGACGCTGGCAAGAATCAGGCGCCCTGTAACACGGCGTAAGTGGGCCAAAGGGGTATTATGTGAACGATGAGGCTTAAGCGGATTTCTTCAAAATACACCTAGTCGAAGGCATGGGGGGGGGGTAGCATCTTATCCATTGTGTTTCTCCTCGAAGCTTAACGTGCTTTCCAGAGACGTGGGCAGACAGCCCCTTTACAACAGGAAAACAAACAACCTAGTAAAGCTCTCCTAAGTGAAACATCTGGGTTCCCTACGTTTCTCGGTACTCTTTATCCGCCTGCGTTGGTGCAGATTTGCATTGGTGTGTGTCTAAAGATTCCTGCGGTGACGGTTCGTTTTAATTACTTGCTAGCTACCAAGCCCAGCATGAAATGCACCCAAATGGGGGTCTCCTTTTCCAGCCTCCTCTCTCTCTCTCTCTCTCTCTCTCTCTCTCTCTCTCTCTCTCTCTCTCTCTCTCTCTCTCTCTCTCTCTCTCTCTCTCTCTTTCTCTCACTCTCTCTCACCCTCTCTTTCACCTCCGGCTTTTCCAGGCGGTCACAATCCCCTCCAGACCTGGAGTTCCCCAAAAGAAGATCGCTGTCTATTTGCCCTTTAGGTTTTTCAGGCTTCACCCGAACAAGGCAATGGCTCAAAAAAAGCGCACTTTCCGAGTTCGAGTCCTCGGGCTCTTGGGTTCTGGCAAAGAGGCACAGACAAAGAAGCCAGCCGTGATTTGTGGACCTCGGTGGCCCTATGATTTAAGCGGAGGGTAATTTTCATTTGGTTCGTTAGACTCCAGCAGAATAAAGGAAAATATTTCATTAAATCCTTCCTCTCCGTGGACAAGAGGGGGGAAATGCTTAGTTGAATCGCCGTGTGGTGTAAACAAACCCTGGATATTTTATATGAATTAAATGTGTAGATAATTAGTTTTATTGCATTCATTACCCCCTTTATGTGCTCTGTAACAAGTCAGTAATTAAAGTAACAAACTCATAAAGTCTTTATAGGGGCATTTAGGCGTTCAGTGTTTGCCAAACTAAGTGGTTTAATTCGACGCTAGTGTTGGGGAGTGGATGGGCGCCCGCTCTCCACTGCCACCCTACTTTATTGCGTACTAAACCGCTGCAGACGCCCTAATGGATTGAACCCGGACAGTGACACCAGCCCCAGCCTTTTCAGCCTCGGTCCAGGAGTTTGCGCATCCTCTGTTCGGAAGAGCTGAGCAGGCGAGTTCAGGCCAGGGGACCCAGCGAGGAAGCTGGTGATAGTTTTATGGGGAGGGCTGATAGTTTTACTGCAGTTGTGCGTTGTACAATGCGTATTTGATAAAGAAGGGCCCTTGGTGACCAATGCGCATTGTGTGTGTGTGTGTGTGTGTGTGTGTGTGTGTGTGTGTGTGTGTGTGTGTGCAGGAGAGTAAAATGAAAATAAATGCGTCCAAGGTTTGATTGCGGCGGGAAACAAATTGCAACACTCTAAATGGTTTTTCTTTATGGTCACTAGACAAGAGGAGAAAGGGGGATACAAACATCTGTCTTCAGTCCCTGAACCTAAAGGCCAGCAAAGACGGATGCGAATCCAAGGGTTATTACTGCGCGGATTTGTCTTTATTTATCGTTCCCTCATGAATATGAATCTGCGTCTGGACCGGGAGGTGCCTGTACCCCACGGAATCCACATGGAATTTCCCTCGCTGGTATTCTCCCACTGCCTTCCACTTCAGGGAGGGTGGGGGGTAAGTTTGCAAGCACAAGGCTCTAATTGTCCAAGTTTCTCCACTTTCTGGGAGTTTGGGGTAAGGGCAGAAAGGAGGACAGAGCACGTCCTTGGTTTTTCTGAAAGGGATGTTGTAGCTCAGGCCAACGCTCTGATGCCAAAGTGTAGGGTTTAAGCAAGGTTAGGCCAGATTAACACCAGCCAGCCAGCACCTGGTAGAGGCGAGCTTTAAGGGTATTTTTCTACACAAGGGACACTTAGGCAGTCTGGGAAGAGATGCATTTAGTCTCTAAGGCCTAGGTTTAGCAAAGTCCAGGTTCACCACCCGTCTGAAGTGTGTCTCGGGGTGCAGAGCTCGTGAGCCATTCGAAGCTTCACCCCGGCTCCCGGCAACTGCTCTTCACCACCATAAATTTCCACGCTGTGTTCCAACAGCCTTCACCGTCATCGTTTCAGATGACTCCCGGTTGAAAGGGAAGGTGCGCGGGCAGTTCTTTGCAAAGGAGTTTGGAGAGAGGTTCTGGCTATCCAGTTCAACACCCTCGGGCTGGAAAAGCGAAAAGGAGAGCGGGAAATGCCCTCCGAGGAGAGACAAGACCAGCCTAAGCCACGGTAGGGCGCCAGCCCTGTCCCGCCGGTAGTCTGGCTCCAAACCGCCTCTACGAGGTCGCGCCAATCGTTTTCACGGTGCCAGCCCCGTTCTGCCGACCCGGACGGTCCTCTCTGCCTCTCTTCCGACGCCCCCTGGTGCCCATCCTCACCCGACCCGAGTGCTGTGCGCCTCCTTGAAGACCTCTCCTAGCTAGGAACCTCATGGTTGGATGAGCAAAGGCTCTTGACTTCATTTCCCCCTTTGTAGGCCTTGTAGGTTTATTTTGTTCAGTGTCAGGGTCCCTCCCACTCGCCCTGTCCCCAGCCCTGGCCCCTCTTTTGTGGTTCAGGACACTGATTCTGCTCTGTGATGAAAGGCTTGTGGGGATGGGCCAGCCTAGAGCCCCAGCCCCAGCTCCCTGCTTTGTCCCCAGTTGTACTTTCTACACGCGAGCGCTCCCCTAAAAGTTGTACCAAATGGTTAATTTGATTATTCCAACTATAGACCAACTGCTTCAGCAGCCGCCACCACGCGTCTGGGAGGAAAAAAGAAGCCATCTATAAGAAATAATCTAATAAAAGTGAAGTGTAGAAAAACCCCTCCTGATTTTCAACCGGCACAAATAGAATTAGAGGTTCAGCATCCTTTCCCAAACAGACCTTTTGTCCAGATCACAACTTCAGCCAACCAGCAATGTGTACAGTGCCTGCTTTTTATTTTAATAGAGGCGGGTGGGAAGCAAGATAGATTGATAGATAAATGGCCACATAGAGAGATGGATGGTTTGATCCATCTTCCTCTGTCTCCCTTTTCTTAGTATGTGTACACGGTTGACTTTGTATCCCCCTGCCAATTTTCTAAATCAATAATGGAAAGGCGATCTTATGTGGCAAAAGGAGGGGGGGAGCTATTTAAATAACAAGAGGGAAAAAAACAGATTACCAGCACATATACTATGAGGGGGAAAATGTTTACATGCTACCAAGTGAAAAAGGTTGACTGGTGAAAAGAAACTTTTTCCCCTTTGCTTTGCCATTCATAGGAACGTTTCTTTTTCTTCTTCCTCCCCTTCTTCTCTCTCTTTTTTTCTATCCCTTGAAAGTCAGAAAGAATGTTGGAAGACAAGAAGACAACCCAAGCAAACAAAATGCCATTGTATTGTAGTAAGGATTCATGGGAAACCGCTTGTCAGCTCCTTCACGCCTCACGCCTCACCCACTACAGGCAAGGCACAATAAGGTAGGGGTGAAGAAAACGTTAAATACCAGTGACAATTTTAGAGGAATTTTCTGTTTGATTGCTTTATTTATTTAATGTTGTATCTGAATTGCCCCCACACAGCCAGCCCCACATTTGGCTGAGGTGGATCTCAGAGCCAGCATTCTCTTAACCAGAGAATTAGAGGGTGCAATTTGTTCTTAGCTCTCTCTGTACAGAGAACACTGCAGGCTGCAATTTTTCTACTTACCTGCACCAAGAAAATAATCCCCACAGAATTCTTCAGGATGCCAACTCCCAGAACCCAAAACAAATGAGCCACAAAAGCCTCAAACCCGAAAGCCAACTGTATTCACTCACCATCTGGATCTTTTTTTTTAAACTATGTACAACATTTGCAAAGGTACCCAAATTTACTCACTTCTCAGTAGAAACCTTTTTAGGTTTTTGTAACTAACCTCCTGATACCACGATTCTAATAAATGTTAACTGCCGGGCAACATATGCAAAGTAAGCAACACAGAACTTGGCACTGGGATGGTGGTGGTGGTGGTGATGATGGTGGTGGTGATGATGAAGATGGTGGCAGTGGACACCACAATGACCATGACGACATTGGCAGGGCTTCTCGAGGTCTCTTAGGACTGTGGGTTGAACACTGGCTTTTGCATGTGGATGGGGGCATAGACTTATATTCCTCCCATTGCATGTTCATAACACATGTACAGGACGGTAACCAAACACCCAAAAGGCTTTGTGTTATCAATGAGGGGGGGGGAAGTGAGTAATCTACCATGGGAATTCCATTTTAAGGGATTTACAAGAAGATATCTTATCTAGATATAGATGGTAAGTTGATTCTACATTTCAGCTTTACATTATGCATAGAATTTGGTCTTGATTAATCCGATGCTTTATTTCTGTCATTGTAAAAATCATTTGTCTCTGGTTAGCAGGGTGGGCTTGGGTGGGAGTTTTCAGATGACTTCTAGACAGTGTTTGTATATCTGGATTTGCTTTGGAAGGGACTTTGGACATAAACGCTCTATATTGGTGCCCGGCTGCTGATCCTGGGAGTGGTTCTTTAAGGACCTCTTCAGGGGACACACCTGGTTCCAGCCATCCTCCCCCTATTTGCCCCTCCCCCATATAAAGCCACAGCCAGCAGAAGGGCTGTTTGTTATCTTCAGCTGGAGTTTGGCTAATGGTAGTAACATCTGCTGGGCTGTTGGTTGGAGAGACACAGGGCATTGGATCAGAGTCACAGATGTAAAAGTGACATCTGTTTGTAACAAAGGAAGGAGAAACAAAATTAAATTAGGCAGGGAACCCTCTCTGCCTGTACAACAACAGCAAAACTATTTGCAAAGCGGGGGGGGGGGGGGGGGGGCTTGAGCTGCCCCTGCTTGCAAATGGCAAGTAAAGAGGCTGTGATTTTCCGAGTTGGCAGCTGTGTCATGTAGCCGCACCCCACACAGAGGAGCAATGTTCTGAGCCAGCGAAGTTCATGTGCTACAAAGAAAATGGTCAGACAGGTTTGTTCTCAAACAAAAGCCCACCTATGTTGAATAAGGTATAAAATGAGAGACTGTCTTCAGACTGGAGGCAGGGCTTAGTTCAGGTCAAACCCTCTGGGGCCATTGATATCCCAGGTTTCTCTCAAATAAGTTTGGACAGAAATGGAATTTCACTCAGCAGCTGTATTAAAACTTCTGCTGTCAATTTTGAACAAGCTTATAGTTTCTGGCTTCTTTGTGAGCCTAGTGTGTCTTAGGGCTGAAGGCTGGCTCGGTGGTTAGGAACATTTGATGCTCTTGCAGAGGACCTGGGTTCAGTTCTCAGTGCCTGCTTATAACAGCCTGGGACTCTAGTTCCAGGGAACCTGACACCCCATTCTGCATACTGCATACTCTTCCGCACACACCAGGCACAAGTGTGGTGCTCATACTGCATGCAGGCATTCACATCAAATAAAAAGGAGCATGTCCTTAAAAGAAAGAGAAAAATTGTGTTTGGCATTAAAACTGCCTACATGGAGGCCCAAGTACAGCTCGTAGTAGGAAGGGGACATTCAGAAACAATGGCTTTATATCCTTCCCATCTTGGTAGGATCTCACCTTGGTAGGATCTCTCTCTCTCTCTCTCTCTCTCTCTCTCTCTCTCCTCCCTCTCTCTCTCTCTCTCTCTCTCTCTCTCTCTCTCTCTCTCTCTCTCTCTCTCTCTCTCTCTCCCCGAGTGTGTCTGTGGGTGTAGGTATGGGTGTGGGTGTGTTCCCATCTCTCTCCTCTCTAATTTCCCAAATTTCTCCCCGTGAAGCACATATGTGGTTAAATCAAGTTCAGAATGACAACGAATTCTACTGCACAAGAACTCGATGTTTCTCAGTCCAGAGACCAAACTGTTTCTGCCTCTGTTCATGTTTTCATTGCTTCGATGTTCAAAGGACAGAGCCTAATTCTAGTCTCAGACTCATCTTGTTACTGTGCTTTGGCATTCACTGGCTGAGGAAATCAATCTCACCTTTCCATGGGTCTTCAAACTAGAACTACTGAAAGTCAGCAGGCAAGCCCCAGTCACACCCACTCAAACAATCAGTCAAACAGCTTGCCAGTAGCTACACCCCATTGCTGTCATTCTTCCCCCCCTACCCCCCTACTCCCACATCTTCCCCACCTCCACCTCATGGGAGCCATCTTGAATGTCTTGTCTTCCTCAATGTGATTATTTCTTAATTTTTCATTGTTTCTCCCTATGTGATTTCCACACCCTCACCTAACTTCTCATCATGGTCGACAGCTCCATTGAAGACTTTCTAAGTCTGACTTACTTGAGGATATTTTGTTACTCAGGCTGATTAACAAATCTTTCTGTTTTTGCCTTATTCTAGGAACCTTGTAGGATTCCGCCTTCCTACCTTCTAGGAGGTAGACACCACCATGTGCCTTGTCTTGGCAAGGCCACTTAGATAAGGGTCTGAGTGCATTTTGTAGAGACTGAGAGACGGCTTTTGAGAATCTCTTTGCTCTTATCTTTACTCCAGCAGTGGCCACGTTGTTAGTCTTAGCCCTAGAGTAGGGATGCCATGGAGCAGACATCACTGAAAACTCAGAATTAACTGATGGATTCTTCCAGTGTGGAGGAATACTCTGGAAGAGATGATGTATGAGTAAATAAAATGGTGACCAACGTTCCAGGCAAAAGACTCTGCGATGTCAGTGTTCTGGCTGGTTTTGTGTTAACTTGACACAAATCATTATCTGCGAAGGAGAAAATGCTTTCATAAGATCTGGCTGTAGACAAGCCTGTAGGGCATTTTCTTAATTAGTGACTGATGGGGGAGGGTTTATCCTTACAGTGGTGGGGCTCTCTCTGTGCTGGTGGTCCTGGGTTCTATAAGAAAGCAGGCTGAGAAAGCCATGAGGAGCAAGCCAGTAAGCAGCATCCCTCTGTGTTTTCTGCATCATCAGCTCCTGCCTCTAGGTTCCTGCCCTCACTACTTTTGATGATGAACTGTTTGTTCTATGGAACTGGGATAAAGTCTTTCCTTCTGAAATTGCCTTTGGCTGTGGTGTATCACCACAGCAATAGTAACCGGAACTGGAACAGTCAAAGACTCGAAATGCAAAGGGAGCTTGGAGTGTATGGGAACCTATGCATAGTTCAGCTTAGGCTTCCATTACAGCAGTAAAGACAAGAGTGCTTGGGCACACACACACACACACACACACACACACACACACACACAAAGGTAAAATGAAACACATGGTAAGTCCAGAGGAATAGCCTAAGGATGGAGCCAAAACAAATGAAAGCAATGTAAAACAAACAGACATATTCCTGCCCAGTACATCAAGGGACCCACAATGATTGTCTAAACAAAACCACTCCAGAGTACAAACTGGCAAGATTTCCATGATTACTCCTGGTCAGGGATCCCATCAACCCACTTGGGCTTGTTGCCACTTGAAGATTCATTCCCTCATTCTGACTGTATTTTTGGTATCTCTACTATCTACCAGAAACCTACTCCTTGATATAAACTCGGTTCAGATAATCTTGCATGATTTGGAAATGGAACAAACCAAAGATCTGCATATAAAGGGAAACCACCCAACTGAGGGTAGTTGCGCCCTTACAGTAAGTGTCAGACAGTTTGACCCGAATTTGATGGTTTAGGACTCATGCTGAACTGGCCATTGAACATACTCTTCGCTGATCATCCTGGGCAGACACCTCCGTTGCCTCAGGGGCTAGGATAAGACTCTGAGAAGTCTAGTTTGTTTCTAATGTCCTGACTGACTTGGTGGAAAACAATCTAAGAATTTCCATTACATCGTTCTCTCTATGGGAGTCAGAATGTCAGGGCTGTTTTCATCCCTACCCCATTACTGTTATACCACAGGGCCATCTGTTGAATCCTTGCACCCCCCCCCCAAGCTTGCCTTGCTTCTGCTTCTCCAGGAATTCTCACTACCACTACCCATCCAGACAAGCCCTAGGAACAGGGTTTGCATCTTGAGTCAGCCCAGGGAGCCCACCGAGCGGTGTCCTTCTGGGTTTTCGGAAGACCTTGATGTTATAGGCTCTTCATCTCTCTGTGTGGTCCCATTTAGGAAGTTTGTGGGGTTTGCCGGTAATACACTGCAGCAACATGCATTTTAATGTGGATTTCAGCTGATTCAGAGTTTAGAGACAAATGCAATCCGGTATTCAGGGACTGGCACCACGTGTCCTAGACCTCAGGAGCCAGAGACAATAAAATGGTTACAGTATGCGTGTGTGCAGTATTTCCCCCGTTTGATAGACTGGGAATACTGATTTTCTTTTTAAAATGCATATTTCTTTCCTCCGGTTTGTTTACTGTGAAGAGTTAACGGCATCCTAGCATTCCCGTCATAAGCTCGCCGTGAAGACCTTTGCTTATTCATAAAGAATTTGCTGACTGAGATCAGCTTGAAGACAGGAAGCAGGAAGAGAGACTTTGAAAGAAATGAGAGTGTTGCTGGAGGAAAGTTAGGCAGCATGGTAGGTAGATAATACAGACCCCCCAAGTTATCTCTATAGACCAGAGAGCAGAAGCCCCCAGCTCCAACCCAAACAGTACTTACTGCTGTGGAACGAGCTGCAAAGTTCTCAAATGGCTCAGGTTGGGTTCTGGACTATGTGTGAGACAGAGCTGAGGTCATAGTGGGCCTGGGCCAGACCCACATTCCAGAGCACCCTTTATTAGCCACCATGGGGTATCAATTTCTCTCCCTTCTGTTGAGGTGCTCTTGTTTCTAAGGGAACATCTGTCCCTTAGGTATAGAGCTAAATAAAATAAGATAAAAATAATCAAACAATGGTAAGACACTCCAAGAAGCGGCTGAGGACTGTTCTTGAGGGCTGCCCAAGTCACAGAAGCCAGCACTGGATAAGGCTTGTACCAGAGCCACAGCTGACCTCTGACCTCTCAATCCAGCTCTTACTGAGTCCCCTTCTTATTTGGAGCAGCAGCTATCTACAGTAAAAAAAGAACAGGACAAAAATGTCAGGGGTGGATGACACATGGAAAGAGAAGAAAGCAAATGCTTTAACCCTCTCATCATGCATCGTTGCCATCTTCTCTCCTTTCTGCTCGTGCACATTTTTACAAAACGAAATTTGGTTTTAAAAAATTGGGAACATATTCCATGAACTACTTTGTAGCCTCCTCTCTCCCTCAAGGAGATGTGAGGAACAGTTTCCAGACTGGGAAATTCCCGATTAGGAATACTTTTAATGGCCATAACAATACAATTGCCAAACAATAAAACCATAGTTTGTTTTTTTGACAAACTCACACTATTGGACAGTTAGACTGCTTCTAATTGTTTGTTTGTTTGTTTTGTTTTGTTTTTGAGACAGGGTTTTTTTTTTCATGTAGTCCTAGGTCTCCTGGAGTTTGCTTGGTAGACCAGGCTGGCTTTGAACTCAGAGATCTGCCTGCCTCTTCCTCTCCTTCCCGAGTGCTGGGATTCAAAGGCATGCGCTGCCACCAACGTCTGAAACTTCTAATATTTTTAAATATATTTAAAACCATAGTCAGGAAATTCTTTTAGGTAAGTCTCTCTGTATGTTTGTATTCTTAGAACTAATAGGTGAGCTTGGAAGTCTGCAATCACAACCTGAAACGCTCTGAACACATGGCAAATCTGCCTTCCAGAAAGGCGACACCTGCTTCTGCCTTCCAGAAAGGCGACCTCGGGTCTGCCTGCCAGTACTCACCAGCACTGCCTGATGCCACCAAATGTGGGACAACCACTCTCTGCTGCGGTGCTGTAGGTGAGCAAAAACTCCTAAGGAAGAAAAGGATTTCCCAAAGAAACCAGCAACGCCATGCAAAGGAATGAAGCCTGGAATGAAGTCACTCTACATATTAACAGCAGTGCCCTATGAAGATAGAATTTAAAGGACAAGGGTTAAGAAAATCCAATGATGACCAAGGAGTCCTCTTTAGGGTTGAAGCTAGATGACAAAAGGGATAAATTCCTCCTGGAATTGATTTTTTTCAACATTGAAAAATGATGAAGAAAACCAAATAAAACTCCTTTTTGATCCTGCCTTTTCTGTCAGAGAGAATAACCTTCAGTGGGAAGGATTAGTGAAAATGCCAGTGACAGGGGCCAGAGCCAGTGGGTAGCACCTGAACGAGAAGGGTCCTGACCACTTCTGTGGGTTCTTATAGAACTCTGAGGCCCAGGGAAACATGCCAGGGGGCCATAGAGGATGGAGCAAGAGGAACTGGAGGTGACTCAGTCTATAAAAAGCTCACCACACAAGCATAGGGACCCAAGTTCAATTCCCAGCACTCGCTTTGCAAATTCAAAAGTTGGGTACAGTGGCACAACAGTAATCCTGACAGCGAGGACAGGCAGGTAGGTCCCTGGGACTTTCTGGCCAGCCAGTCTGGCTTACACAGCAAGTCCCAGACCACCGAGAAACCCCACCTTAAAAGACAAGACAGAGAGCTCCTGATGAGCAAAACCTAATTAAGGTTGTCCTCTGCCTTATGCATGAACACACATACACACCACTCATACTGTACTCACTCTCACACACAATCAGACGTGTTCTTACACATATGCACACACACTCACATATGTACTCACAAATATGTGCACTCATATACTCTTATACACTCACACTCCTCACAACTCACATGCGCACTTATACATACATTCACACACACACTTGCACTCACACATATGTTCACACTCTTTTGCACACTCATATATGCATTCACACTCACACTCTCACACATGTACACATGCACTCACACACTCATACATGTACTCATTCTCTCACATCCTTACACAGGCACTCTGTCACACACACACACACACACACACACACACACACGTGCACTGCTAGTGTATGCATTGCACTTGGGTTCTTTTGCAGCTCCTGGGTTATCATTTGATCTATAGAATTCCCGCCTGTTTTCCTCTTTCTCTTTACAAGTCATGTGGTGATGATAATTATCAGTAATTATTAAAACAATAATCTCTGAGCTGTTATTATGTTGCAATGCCAAGGCCATGGATCAATCCTAGGCCCTTATACCTTATAATGAGGTATCTCCTTAGCCCTTAGAGTTAATTTGGGAAGAGAATGGTTCACATATGCTATGAACTTTCTCATAGGTCATCTTACTCTAATCTTAGGCATTTTCTGTAATATAATAGCAGCGGACCCCAGAGCCTTGATCAGCTACTTGTTAAGGTTGAGTATAGGTTTTGCTTTGCTTTGTTTTGGAGACAGGGTCTCACTGTGGCTCCCTGGATGGCCTGGATCTCACTGTGTAGACCAGGCTGACTTTGAACTCATAGAGAGATGATTTCCAAGTGCTGGGATTAAAGGTACCACAGCTCCCCACTCCTGCATGTTTGGGTTTTTACCTAGGACACTCTGTACAAGTGCTGTGTTATTCCGACTACCCCACCTTTGAAAGCTGATTGTCTTTGATGATGTGGGGTTTGCTCTGTGCCGGTTGGGGCCATTTCTTTTAATGTTGCATCCTCTCCCTTTTAACCTAAAGACTTTGGAGGCCATCGGTTAGCATGGCTCACGTGACTCTGCAACATGGCACAAGATGACAGAGTTCTACTGATTGCATTCCTTCTCAATGCACCAGCCAGAATGCTGTTCAGGAGAGGACGGTGCTGTGCTGGGTGTGGTGCTCTGTTCCTATAGTACTTGCACCAGGACGAGGAGTCGCTAACCCAAGCTGGGCTACTCTGTGAGACTCAGTTTCAAAGGGAAGGAAGAATGGAAAAAGAGAAAGGAGGGACAGGGAGGGGTGAAGGGAAGTAAAAAGAAGTTTACCAATCCTTAGGTCACTAAGATGTGGCAAACATGGGAAGGCAGGATACATGCTGAATTATCTGCCTTTGTTTATGAGTTTACAGAAAATAGAGCTTTTTTGGGGGGGGGGTTGGTACCCCACAGAGCTCATCAGTGTGGTTTTTCTTATAGCATTATCTACTTACATATCTAGATACATTTCATATATTTTTCATTAATGTGACATTCTCTCTCTCTCTCTCTCTCTCTCTCTCTCTCTCTCTCTCTCTCTCTCTCTGTTCATGTGACTGCACATGGAGGTCAAAGGTTGTTCTTAGCTGTCTCTCTCAGTTGCTCTCCACGTACTGATAGACAGTCTATCAATTACCAATTGGCTAGACTAGCTGACAAGCCAGCCTGTCTGTTGGTGACTCTAGCACTCAGGTAAAAGACACACATTCACCTAGATTCTTTTAGGCTTGGGCACTGAACTCAGGGCCTCATGTTTATACATCGAGCTTTGTGCTGATGGAGCTATCTCCTACCTCCCATACTAACCCTGCCCCCAGCAGCAGTTTTAACATTCAGGTTAGCCTCACTCTGATTAGTGGAACTCTCTTTTTAGTTTCTAATTCGATTGACAGGCCCCTGATGACTCCCTGTAGCTAGGAAGTTCTGAATGGAGCAACAGAATGGTCTAGCCTCGTCTTTCCCACCTTTGCCTACATCTGGCACCAGCCACTTCACCAAGAAGCCCTGATCTTTCCAATTAGGAATCAGTCACCGTTGAAGTCAGTCACCTTGCCATAATAGATTTGGGAGTGACTGATGTATCAGAAAAGAAGTGACTGTCAGTAAGTCCAAGCTCTAGATGAACCAGCCATCAAATAATAGATGTCTAATGTTAAGTGAGCATGGGGACCATACATATGAACAGACTTGGAGACAACATTATATTCAAGGATTGGGGGTAGATAAGTCAGGCATGAAAAAATATTCCTGAAGTCAAGGAACGAGGCTTCATGGAAGAGCAATAAGCAATAGAAGTGGGCAGGCAAGGTGTCACACAAGGGGATTCTGGGCCGAGCAAAGAACAAAAGCAAAGCTGAGCATCAACGTGCATTGCGTGTTTGGAGAGTCTGATTTGCTTCATTTCCTTTGACAGGGCTAGTGGATTTAGAGAGCGGCCAAGTGCCACAGACATAATGTATCTGGACTTCAACAGAGCATTCGTCCAGGCCTCTCACGATATCACAGTGGACAAGATGGAGAAATGTGGACTATGTGATAGTACCATTAGATGAATTAACAACATTTAGGTGAACGACGCTGATTAGTAGATTGATGTTAGCATAGGGGATGGGCTCAAGTGAAGGGACAGAGGCCTTTGTCTGGCTGAACCTTTTCCAACAATCTAGTAAAAGTACAGGTCAAATACTTGACGAATGTGCTGGTTATATGGTGCCTTGGGACTTAAGTAACAGTGTCTGCATTCAGGTAGATAGTGTCAACTTCAATTTATGAGTTGACTTCAGGTATCTATTTCTCTCTGTTGTTCTCCACCTAGTTCTTTGAGACAGAGTCTCTCACTGAACCTAGAGCTTACAGGTTGGCTAGATCAAGCTCCACAGATAAAACTTCTGGGGATGAAACTGAACTTTCAGAATGGAGTTAAAGACTAAGCACGCAACACTTAGAGACGCTGTCTTAGTTAGAGTTTCACCGCTGTGAACAGACACCAATACCAAGGCAACTCAGAGGCAACGTCTAATTAGGGCTGGCTTACAGGTTCAGAGATTCAGTCCATTATCATCAAGGCAGGAGCATGACAGCATCTTCATCTGAAGGCTGCTAGGAGAAGACTGGCTTTCAGGCAGTTAGAATGAAGGTTTTAAAGCCCAAGCCCACAGTGACACACCTATTGCAACAAGACCACACCTCCTAATACTGCTGCTCTCTGAGCTAGGCTTACTCAGTCCACCATATTCCACTCCCTGCCCCCACCCCAGGCTTGTTCAAACATATGAATTTATGGGGGCCCCACCTAAACATAGCATAATACAAAACACATTTAGTCCAACTTTCAAAGTTCCCGTAGTCTATAGCAGTCTCAACAATGTTAAAAGTCCAAAGTTTAAAGTCTCTTCTGAGATTCACCCAATCACTTAACTGTAATTCCCAAAGCAAGACAGGAAACCAGTTGAGCAAACTCCAAACTCTGCATCTTTATGTCTGATGTCAAAGTGATTTTCAGATCTCCTACTTCTTTTTCATCTGTGTTGACTGTAACAAACTTCTTTCTCCTGGGCTGGTTCTACTCCCTGGATATCCTGTGGCTCTGACATCTCAAACATCTTGGGATCTCCAAGGAAACTTCAACTTTACAGCTTCTAATTCTACTGTCTGGAAACCACACATGATCTTCTGGACTCCTCAAAAGGGTTTGGGTCACTTCAGATCTGCCCTCTGTAGCACTCTGGGCTCTGGTTGACTCCACTGCATTGTAGCTGGTGTTCCTGGTGGTCATCCCATGGTAGTGACATCTCTAACATGCCGGGGTTTCTCACTGCAACCAGACTTCACCAATAGTCTCCCATGGGTTCCCTTTATGGTGACAAGCCTCAACTTCTTTGCATGGCCCCTTTATTCCTGGGCCATCAATTGCAACTGAGGCCGCACCTTCACCATTAGCCTTCCCTGGCCTTTCCTAATGCCAAGCCTTAATTACGCTTCATGGCCCCTTCATACCTTCAAAACCAGTACCACCTGGGTGACTCTTACACATTACCAAGTGCAGCTGAAGCATGAAGTACAACCTTGACAATCTCTGGAACACAGCTTTTTTGTGCTCTCAGAAAACACTTCCCAGAAGATTTTACCTCAGCCATGCTGGTTTCTTCTAAATCACCACTAATTTCTTAGCTCTAGTTAGCCAGCATCAATTGTCCCAGTAGTCTCCTTCTCCTCTTGACTATAAAGCCAGAGCCACATGACTGACACTGCCAAAGTTCTGCTGCATGCAGAAGCTGGAACATTCCCCCCCCCCCTTGTTCTATTACATCACCATCAGCTTTCTGTTTTCCAACTTCTTCACACTGCTTAGTTTGGCAGCCCTGGGACTTGCTCTGCAGATTGACCTTGAACTCGGAGGTCTGCTTGCTTCAGTCTTCTGTAATTAAAAGCATGGGCCCTTTGCCTCAAGATCCCCATGTCAAGATCCAGGTCAAAAATCTGAGTCTTCCAGCCTCAAGAGCTGGATCACAGGTGTGCCCTCCATTTCTGGATTGTAGTTCATTCCAGAAGTAATCAAGTTGACAACCAGGAATAGCCATCACAGACATCCAGATTATCTAAGCAAGTGTGGTCAGCAGAGTCCTAGAGGGAGATATAGGACTGCATGCTAGATTACAGTCTGCATATTGGGGTTTTAGCTACACCTTTATTTAGTCTGACACTGGCAACTAAATTCCACACCCCACTCTTACTAGCAAGGGGCTCTACCACTGAGCTAGACCACCTCTTTTTTTATGGGACACTATTAGTATACATGGATAATAACAAAGTGCAAGAATGATGGTGTGCATGAATGTGTGTGTGCGCATGTATTATGTTTGTGTGTGTCTATGTGTGTGAGTATGTGTGTACATGTGTGTGTGAGGTGTATGTATGCATGTGTTGTATGTATGCATGTGTGTGTGAATATGTGTGTGTGAGTGCCTATGTGTGTGGTATGTGTGTGTGGTATGTGTATGTGTGTGTGGTGTATGTATGTGTATGTATATATGTTTGTGTGTAAGTGTATATATATGTTTGTGTGTGTGTGAGAGGTGTATATGTATAAATGTTTGTTTGTGTGTGTGTGTGTGTGTGTGTGTGTGTGTATGTGTGTGGTATGTGTGGTGTGTATGTGTATGTGAGTGAATGTGTGTGTGTGTGGTATGTGCATGAGAACACTGGTCAAAATTGTGCAATGAAGACCAATTGTAGAGACTTGGTTGATAAGCTGCCATACAAAGGGCTTTATAAATAGAGGAAACTTTCAAGAGTCACAAACCTGGAATCAAAGACGCCTCAAGAGTGGGACAATCTTAGAGCTTCATACAAAAGACAAGAGCAAACCTTTTCCAGCATCACCCTAAAGCAGCCATCTCATAAGGGCCAGTGGGAAACAATTCTGCTCCATGGTTCTAGAGCAGAGCCTCGCAACCTTCCTTCTGCTGTGACCCTTTAATACAGTTCCTTATGGTATCCTGATCCCAAACATAAAATTATTTCATTGCTACTTCATAACTATAATTTTGCTGCTGTTATAAATCATAATGTAGGTTTCTGATATGTGAACCCTGTGTAGGGTCATTTAACTCCCAAAGGGATCTCTACCCACTGGAAGCACTGCAGGCCATCTCCACGAGCAACTAGCCAGTAAGACTTTGAGAGGCCATTCCTCAGCATCTTCCTCAGTGGTCTCCTTTTCAGGCTCTGAGCTATGCATGTCCCTTTGAGGGGTTTATGGCCACTGAGACAATCTTCATTCTTAGAAGCACAGAGCCATGCTTTCATTCCTTCTTCTTATCCTCCTTTGGCTGAGAAGAGACCAACTTTCCTCCTCCTGAAACTGGGCTGATCTCAGGAGCAGCAGAACTTCTAAATGGAGGTTATTAAGAACCCTTGGTGTTTCCACAGGGGCTCAGTCTCTGGGAGAAGCCCTGGGAGCTGTGAAGGGGACCTGGTGGGAAGAGGAAAGACATTGGTTCCTACCAAGCCCAGTTGGTCCAGCTTTCAGACATTGCGGTCACACTAACTGAAGCCCTGGATAACATCCAGAGCAGAGCAAGCTCAGGTCAAAGTTCCTTTTTGACAGCAAAATGAATCATTGCTTTATATCCAGCCATGTCAGTTTGTGGTACGTTAAAGAATAAAATACCAGGCAAACTCTCTTACCTTGCTGGGCATCAATTTCCAACCTATAGACGAAGGGAGGGATCCCAATAGTCTCCAAGGTTTCCTTTGTTGTGCTAATGTCTCCTGGTGAGACATCTGCACACAACTTTTCACCCCATAATGCCACAACAACAGACCAAAATAATGAACCAATAATTTGATGGAGAGTACCACATAGGTGCTTGAGGGGGGTTACCTGCCGGAACTTGAGTAAGTCCTTCCTCTCCCACCCCATTGTATTTTCTAGCACCCCCAAGACCCCATGTGGCTGGAGCAGAGTTGCAAACTGCAGGGAGAGAGTTGCGGGCAGGCGGTGCTGGAATCTCGGGTAAGGGTCTAGGTGTCCAATCCCCATCCCCACTCTTTGTCTGAGGAACCTCATTAGGCCGGATGCTGACGTCTCCTGCAGGCAGGTCACACCCGGCTCCTCTGACCAAGATGGAAAAGGCTGTTTGTTGCAGAAGAGAGTCTCTATGTCTGTCCACAACTGCTGGCCTCTGCAATAAACATTTGTGGTCCCCAGATTCCTTTCCATCCTTGACACCCCCAAAGAGCTCTTGATTATAAGTTTACCTTTTGATACTTTCTATATTAAAAATAAAAACTGAGGGGGGGGAAAGCTTACAATATTCACCTAGCACTTTATTTAAAAATAATGATAAAACCCACTGAGTGTTAACACAATTAACATACTTAGATGAAATTATATTTTTAAATGTGTTAAAATAATGGCGTTGTTTTGCATTTTCCAATTTCTTCGTATTTGGTCTAGTAAGGAGACTGCTATATTACATATTGTCTCTATAATCAAAGTACTGCATGTCGAGTAAATATTAGAAAACTTCACTCTGTATTCAAGAGAGAGGCAGTGAGGTAAAGGCGAATTATTATTTTTATAATTATGAAAATAGCTACAGCTTCATTGATACCCTTCTCCCCACCCAGTGACTTCCAGAGGTCTTCATAGCCTGTGTTAAGACACAGTACTCTAGGAGACAGAGGCAGGCAGATCTCTGAGAGCTCATAGCCAGCCTGGTCTACATAGTGAGTTCCAGTATACCATGGCAGCCAGGGATCTATAGAGAAACCCTATCTGATCCACCTTCCCCTCGGTAAAGAACTGATATTCTAAACAAATGTTGTGCAAAATTCAAGGTTTGGGGGTAATTAGTATTTCAACACAGATTAAATCTTCCTCAGGAGCCTTGGTCTCTGGAGCATTTCAGAAATGTGGTAGGTCCTTTATTTGATTGCTGTTCCTGGGATGCTCTGCTCAGTTAGGCTTGCCCTCTGGCTTCTTCTCAAATTGCTGGGAGTCTATGGCCTGAGGCTGAATCTGTGAGGCACAGAAAAGGGGAAAAAGCAAAGAGAGCCAGGTCAACTGTGTAGCCTAAGACAGCCTGGAACTCTGAGCCTCTTACTTCCAACCTTTCCAATGCTTGGATTACAAGTGTCCCCTAACACACCCCGTTTTAGCTGATGTGTGCTGGGCAAATGTGCTTCCAACTAGGCAAGATCTCCACTCTCTTTCTTCTTTTTATTTATTCATATTTGTCTTGCTGGTCCTAGGGGTTACTAAGCACACCTTCTAACACCGAGTGATACCGCCATTCCAGCTCCTTCACCTTAGCAAAATGTGTCTTTTGTTTGGTGAACAGAGAAGGGCCCAAGGAGTAATCAGCCAAGAACTTGAGATTACTAACTCTCATTGCCCCTACTTTCAGCAATTAGATGTAGTTCTTCATCATATTATAAAATATACTGAGACTATTGTATGCTTGTTTATTTTAATTAAATCATTGAAAATCAGAAATGATATCATATCTAGACTTTCCTAGCAATGCAGAGACTTCCCAGAACTTGTAGCTGCATATTTTTGTGTAATTGCATTGTGCTAATCAACTAAAATGGCCCAGTAGAAATGTTAATAAATAAACATAGTCATAATTATAATCCTAGCCATAGCCCATTGCCAAGGACCTCAAGAAGTCATTAAAACCATCCCTCTGCCTCCAGGCCTGCTTGATCCTCTGAGCAATTCTTGATAAAGGTAAGATCACAAATGTTTTCTAGTGGGTTTTTTTTAACATATTGCTCCATATGTTTTAGCACAGGAAAAAAGCAATAAATTCAAGCTTTTTACAAAACAGTAAAGACGACTGAAGTGAAAATATGTTTGGAAGAAGATTTTACTTATCAACAATCCTTTATTTTTTCTGAAAATAAACACAGCATACATTTTATTAAACACACACAAGCCTACTAAATTTATATGGATGACATACGATTCTAGATCCTGGTGGTTGGGTTACAGAATTTTATTACTTACTTTTTTGTTTGTTTGTTTGTTTTTGGAGATAGGGTCTTGCTATGCATGCTGGCTAATTTTATGTCAACTTGACACAAGTTAGAGTCATCTAAAAGGAGGGAATTTCAATGAAGAAAATGTCTCTGTAAGATCAGGCTGTAAGGTATTTTCTTAATTAGGGATTGATGGGGGATGGTCCAGTCCATTGGGGGTGGTGCAATTTCTCAGCTGGTGGTCTTGGGTTCTACAGTAAATCAGGCTGGGCAAGCTGTGGGGAGCAAGCCAGTAGGCAAACCTCCTGCCTCCAAGTTCCTGTCATTTTTCAGTTCCTGCCCTGCCCTCCTTCAATGATGAACAGTATAAGCCCATTTAATACCTTCCTCACCAAATTGCTTTTTTGGTCATAGTGTTCAATCATAGCAATAAAACCTACCCTAAGTAGGACATTATGTAACCCAGGCCAGCCTAGAATTCACTCTGTAGCTCAGACTAGTTTTAAACCCACGGTTCTGCTGCACTCTGTCCCACAGTGCTAAGACTACAAGCCTGGACCACCACACCCAGCTAAGGATTTTACTGAAGGTTTTAATCTAGTTCTACTGAAAGCAATATGTGTGTTTAATGTGTGTTTAAAGTTTTGGAATTTCCAAGATATGTACACTGTGACATCTATACCTACGGGAGAATGTTGAG
Organism: Micromys minutus; assembly: GCF_963924665.1. Taxonomy (NCBI): domain Eukaryota; kingdom Metazoa; phylum Chordata; class Mammalia; order Rodentia; family Muridae; genus Micromys; species Micromys minutus. Next base: position 123,377,691 of record NC_137969.1, read on the forward strand.
CATTACCAGATTTTTACCAGATGGAAGAATCCTTCTTATTACCTTAAAAAATGAGGCAATTTATGAGAGAAAGTCAAAAGACAGCATGTTAAATGATAGCCTTTTGCTTGGGCTCTGTGTGAGTTTCTCTGGGATGCCTCCAAAAATACTCAGACAGTCTTCTGAGGAGCTGTGGTTGTCATTGAAACACTTGGCCAGAATGCTTGTAGCTTTGGAGTCAGAGCTTAACTGTATAGCCTGTCAGAGAGGCATTGTTCTCCAGGTGACAGGCTTGTGGAAATGTATACCATACTTTCTTTCTCTAGCGCTGTTCTCTGGACCAGAGCAGGACTTCTAGGCCTTGATTGTGTCCAGTGAGCAACCATTTGCAGGTCCAGGCTGGCCTTAAGGCTGATTGAATGAATTCTCACATCACTGAAATGTCCCATTTGAAAAATATCTCCAGAAAGATTATCCCACCCCCCACACACATACCATCCCCCCAAACAGCTCTTCCTGTAAGGAGGATTTTTGTTTTGAGGGAAAGTCCCTTGAACTTGAGTCTAAGAAAGAGGGTGTTGGCTGATGGTGCCCTGCTGAAACAGAGACCATCCCAAAAATCTATCAAATGAATTCCACATTGGAGACTGAGATTATGACAGATGGAGTTTGGGGACAGAGTAAGAATATGGAACCAAAACCACAATCCATAAAAAGGTCGATAAAGTGAGGCTGGGGAGATGATTCAGTGGGCAAACTGTTTGCTATACAAGCACAGGGTCATGAAGTTTGGATCCCTAGCAACCACATAAAAAGGTTGGGCATTGCCCCAGTCAGGGTTTCTATGGCTATGATGAAGCACCATGACCAAAGAGCAAGGTGGAGAGGAAAGGGTCTGTTCAGCTAACACTTCCACATCATTGTTCATTGGTTAAGGAAGCCAGGACAGGAACTCAAGCGGGGCAGGAACTTGAAGGCAGGAGCTGGTGCAGAGGCCATGGAGTGTCTCTGCATGGCACAAGGTGCTGCTTACTGGCCTGTTCACCATGGTTTGCTCAGTCTTTCTTATAAAACCCAAGACCACCAGCCTAGGTATGGTACCATCCAAAAAGGACTGTGTCCTCCCCCCATCAGTAACTAGTCAAGAAAATGTTTTATAGCCTGATTTTACAGACATTTTTTATTGATGTTTCCTCCTTTCAGATGACTCTAATTTGTGTATCAAGTTGACACAAGACAAACTGGAGCAGGAATGATGGTGTCTGTATCATAATGCTAGTACTAGGGAACACGGGACAGATAGGTTAATGCTGAAGGCTTGCTGGCCAGCTAATTCAGATTAAATAGTAAGCTTTAAATTTAGTGAGAGACCTTGTTACAAAAATTAAGTGAAAAACAAAACATGAGAAACACATTCAATACTGACCTGTGGCCTGGGCAGGTAATCACACACGCGCACACACACACAAACAAATAGAAACTTAACTTTTGCAAAAGATCTTGTTAAAGAGATGAAAAAACAAAGGGTTGATAGAGAGGAAATCCTTGCAAGCAGTATATCTGGCCAACATTCTGTATCTGCAATAGATAGAGAACTCTCAAAACCCAATATGAAAACAAAAGCCAATTAGTAAGTGGGAAAGGACATTTCATTAGAGAGGAGACACAGCAGGCACATAAACACATTAACAAGTGTTCAGCATCGCTAGCCATTAGGGAAATTAATTAAAAATATAATAAGATACCACTGTATACCTATTAAACAACTAAACTTTTTTGGCTATGCATGTCATGTGCATGGGTGTTCACATGCAGATGAGTACATCTCTGTGTTTACAGGTGCACATGAACACGTGTGCGTGTGTGGGTGAAAGCCAGAGGTTGACAAAAGGGCTTTGATCAAACTCTTCCTTGTTTATTGAAGCAAGTTCCCTTGCTGAACCAGGAACTGATCAATCTGGGCAGTCTAAGAAGCAGCTCTCCCTGGGATCCACGCTGGTCACCACCTGGGCACCAAAATTCCAAGAAATCTGGCATGCATGCCCACTTAGGATTTTCATGGGTATTGGGGATCAAAACTCAATTGCTCGCCCTTATATAACAGACACCTTTGTCCATTAAGCCACTTCCCAGGCCTCTAAAATATCTTGAAATGTAATACTAACACTAAATTATTTGAAAGATCCAAAAAAACTAGATCTCTTTGGGAACGTAACGATACATACTCTGCAATGATTTGGTCATCGTTTATAAAACGAAACATGTACTTACCACACAACCTGACGGCTGCCCTCTTGATCCACGGAAGACATATAGACCTGTACTCCCCAAGATTTTACTTGTGATAGCCCAAATCTGAAGACAACCCTCATGTCTTTGACAAGGGGGGCAATCGCTTATCCACACCTTAGATGACTAAAGAAATGAAGAACGTGGTGCATAAGACAGACACTCTGAAGACAATAAACCGCACAATTCTACCTTTTAAACATACACACTATCACATGCCAGGCCAAGGGACACCAAAGGGCAACAGTGGTGTCCTGAGGGGAGGGAAATGTGAATCAGGTTGATAGTTACAAGAATCTGTGGAGAGATTAAAATTCCCAGATGAACTGGGAAAGAAGGCTGATCAGTTAGGAGTGCTCACTGAGCAATCAGAAGGATTTAGATCTCAGCCCCCATGGAGCAAACTGAGCCTCTAAAAATGTCTGTACCCTCAACTCCAGGGGATCCAACAACTCTCTCCTCTGGCCTCTATAAAACCAAACTCATGCGAGTGAATATATTCACACAGACACACATAAATAAAGAAGTAAATAAATTTGCACGGAAACATACACAAGGAAGCATCCGTGAAGTTGTGGAAGTTGGATGAGGTCTGTGGTCCATCTCTGGGTTTTGCACCAATGTTTGCTTCCTGGTTTCACGCTTTACTACAGTTACACAAGACGCCCTCGCTGGAGAAAGTTGAGGAAAGGCCACGTTGGACCTTATGTATCATATTTTAACCTCAGATGTATAATTCTTTCAAAACGAAAGTTGAGAAGAGGGGATTGAGATCTCGTTCAGAGGGACACTTGCCTTGCATGTGGAGCAGGTGGGGTGCCACACCCACAACCCAGCCCTGAAGAGGGGGAGACAGCAGGGTGGGTGGAGCTCTCTGGCCAGATGCTCTCTTCTAGTGGTGGACTGAAAGTTCCCTGGGAGGACCTGCCTCAAAAAGTAAGACAGACGTCAATTGAGAAGATACCTGCTATCCAACTCTGGCCTCTACACACACACACACACACACACACACACACACACACACACACAAATATGAACACATGTATAAACACACAACAGAGAAAAAAAGTTAAAGGGACAGACCCCAAAGACAAACTTTCTCACACTATGGCTCTCCCTTTCTCTTCCTCCTCCTCCTCCCCCTCCTAGCCTCCCTCCTCTTCTTGCTCCTTGTCCTTCTTTTTCAGATATTAGAGATTGAACCCAACATCTTGTGTGTGCTCAGCAAGTGTTCTCCCACTGAGCTATAACCCCTGAGCCTCTTTCTTCATTTAAATATATATATATATACATATATATATATTTGAATGAAGATATATATGTATACATATATCACATTATATATCTCTATATACATATACATACACATACACATATATACATACACATACATACATATATACATACATACATGAAAGCTATGGTGTACTGAGCCCCCCCTCCCCCCGGACCTCTTTCTGGAACTTCAGACAGTTTACAATTCTGATTTTTCTCCTGAGCACCTGGCAGATGGGTTTCTCTGACCCATAAGAAGTTAGGACTATAAAATTTGCTATGGCCAAGGAAATGTGAACAGATATGACACTAATCACTTCCATAAGAAAGTTTGAAGCCAGAGTATGATTCTAACTGCTTTGAGCAACACAGGTTGTGACAACCACCATCTAGATGAGGTGCAAGTGGACAACAGACCGTGGTCATGTCACTCTGGAGATCTGGAAGCTCTCCTGGCAGATCCCGTCATGTGACCTAAAATAAGGACAAAATGATCTGAGCTTTTGAAAGTCAATTTGGCAAGAGCTGGTTCTTTTCTTTGATACAGGAATTCACCTTGTTGAAGTAGCTGCCCCTCCCAACTCAGGAAAACCATCTAAAACTTCAAGTACCAAGATGCTGAACAAGTAACTGTTACCATAAGGGGGTCCAGCAAGCAAGGACAATGACACAGCCTTGGGCATGCTATGGCACAGATGTTCAAAGAAAGGTGTGCCTACAAAATGATTCTGGGCAACATTCAGTGCCATTAGCAGTTATATTGGAACATGCGAATGTTTTGATGTTAAGTGAAAAAAAATAATGACTTGTGTTTATAGAGGAAGCATCTAAGCATCCACAGAAAACATTGTGTGCACAGCAGTTACACCCCCAAAGAAAAGAAACAAGCAAGAGACTGGACAGGATGTTTGCAGTATATTTAACTCCAAGAATTTAATATTCCAGATATATAGAGAATTCCTACACCTCAAATAAATGTCGGCAAAGATGTAGAGAAAATGGACTTCCACAGCGATGTGAACAAATACAACCATGACTTCCCCCCCCCTGCAAAAAAAATGTATGGAAGTTCCTCAGGATGCAAGAAATAGCAATGGCTACTACTGGCTTTACAGTCACGTGACCAGAACTCCATATGTGTTGCAGTAACCTCTCCATCCCAAATAATCCGTGCAATGAAAACACAACTCAGTTAATATGAATACAAGCAGCGTGCCTAGGTTGGGCAGATCTACCACTACACTACTCTGTTCCCCAGCTATGAAATCCCTTATAACAGGTCACGTGCTTCAGCTCCATCTTCCTTCCACCTCTTTCTCCTCTGGAGACCCCTCTCTGTCCCTCTCTCCAACCCTCCAGCTCCACCTTCCCCTCCCAACCACCCACTCTCGCCTTTATTTTACTAATTAAAATGGAAGGAGGTTCTGATGAAGTCACCTGAGTACTTACTAGGCGGCCCTTCCTGGGGAAGAGGAATTAGCATCAAAATACAAATGGCTGCAGGACAATGCACAAGTAAAGCATGTATGTCTGCAATGGAGCATTGCCTGCAGAACTAGCTGCAATTGTCAAGGTATGTATATATACTTCAGCCAAGCTAAGTGGCCATTTTGGTGGATACAGGGTGACAGTTTGATAGAACATCTTCTAATGCTCCACTGTACAGCAGAATTTATGGTTGTCAATAATTAACTGAATATTGTGAAGTAGCTGCAAGAAAAGGTCTTGATGGTTGTAACACAGAGAAATGATCTCTGTCTGAGATGGCCACCTGCCGCTTACCCCATGCATCATTCCTGCTGCATACATGGATTCATGTGTCACGTAAATATACGATTGTTATGTGTGAGCAATGCCAAAAAATATGTTAAGGGTCCAAAGCTATCAGTAGTGAATTGAAGAAAATTGAAACCGTAAATGAATGGTGAATTTGCAGAAGTGATGGTTGACGGTTAACCCAGTGCTTTGGAGGCTGAAGCAGGAGGATCGCAGAGAGTTCCTTAGTTCTAAGGCAGCCTGAACTATGTAGCCAGATCTTGCTTCAAATTAAAAGCAAAATAAACAAAAGTCACAAGATGGGGGTGACTTGAAGATGCCACACCTGATGACAGCAATATTTCACCCTGAGAAGTCGACGCATAGAAAGCCACGTGGTCATGATGTAACTGCAGCGTCTGAAGGCAGAGACAGGCAATTCCCAGAGCAAGAGACTCACCACTTGCCAGGGCTGGATCTGACTGAGAAGCCCCTCTATCAGTGACTGAGGGGGAAGAGTGACTGACAGATGACAATTCCTGACATCAACTTTGCCCTTCATATGCACACACAGACACAGACACACACACACACACACACACACACACACACACACACACACACACGAACAAATTTTAGGCATAATATTTTTGTGTACTGCGTAAAGATTGTCACTATGTTATTCAAAGGCTGATTTCTCTGCCCTCGTATCTCATTTCTATTCAGACACAACATTATAATGTATACAAGAATCTCCAGTCTCAAGTGTGTGTAAACAGTTCTCTGCTTGTCAATAAATGCTGATCACCCAATGACTGGGAAGAAGAGAGAATAAGGTGGGACTTCAACCAGCCAAGGGAAGGAGAAAGAGCGGAAGTTTGAAGTTTGAGTCACAGAGGAAGGGGTCTGGGAAGGAATCGTGGAAACCCACCTGGAGTCCAAAGAGCCAGACGAATAGTAAAATTCAAATTCAAGTATTATGACAGATGTTGGCTGAGAGGTAGCCAGATAGGCTTAGGGAAATTAATACAAGTCATTTGGCTGTCCAGATACTGAGGCGAAGCCTTAAAAAAAATCTTGGTCTTTCTTTGTGGTCACTGGGAACTCACTAGAATAAAGAAATACAGCCGCTAGATTAATTTACAACCTAAACATGTATTAAAAGTTATATTTACAAAAAAAATTAAGAATATACTAAAGTAAAGCAGACTCTAGATGAGTACAGTAAAATGCTGTATGTCATTGCGGTGAGGGGGGTCACGGGAGGGCTACCGTCATTGCGGCGTGCCAGCAACGGTGGTCTCTTGTTAAAACTGTGAGCAACATTTCCTTCATTGCACTTTTCTGAGACTTCCAATGGTTGTCTATAAACATGTTGCATTTTATAACGGGAAAAGGCATGCGTTAATCTGCCCCTCCCTTACTCAGTTTCAATGGAAAGGGAGGGGCAGATTTTCATGTGTGAAGAGAGGTTATGTTAAGTTTTTGTTTGTAAAACAAAGCAAAATCGAACACACACATACACAATCTCTCTCATACACACACTCTCTCTCATATACACACTCTGTCATATACACACTCATACACTCATATACACACACATATGCACACTGTCTCACATACATGTACACTGTTGCACACACACACTCTCTCTCCCTCTCTCTCTTTCACACACACACACACACACACACACACACACACACACACACACACACACACACCTCAAGCTATAGTAGCTCCTAGAACCTGAGGGACAGAAATGGAATAAGCTAGTTTCAGACACTGCTTAGGTGGTTCTCGGCCCTGGCACTTGGAACCATTTCTTCTTGCCTAGGTTATATGTTGCCGCCACTTCTGTCAGGGTCTCTCCAGAAAGTGGCATGGTACATTGCAAGATCAGAAACAAAACAAATTCAGAACTATCTCTTCAGGGCATAGAAATGTCAGCTTTTACCCCACAAGGACTTCTTTTTAAAAATGATATTAAAATATTTTTTATGATTATTTTATGTGTATGGATATTTTTCTCATATATGCCTGGGCACCACATGTGTGCATAATGCCTGCCGATGTCAGAAGAGGGTGTCAGACCACCTGTAACCAGATAGTGGTGAGCCAGCATAAAGTTGCTGAGAATTGAACCTGGGTCCTCTGGAAGAGCAGCAAGTGCTCTTAACTACTGAGCCATCTCTCTCTCCAGCCCCTTCCCACAAAGCTGTTCATTTGCTTGGCTTTGTTCTTAAAGATTTATTTTTATGATTTGAAAGTGTGTGTGTGTGTGTGTGTGTGTGTGTGTGTGTGTGTGTGTGTGTGTATGTGTGTGTGTGTGTGTGTGTGTGTGTGTGTGTTCTTCCTCTGGAAGAACAGCACGCTGCTTTTGACCACCCAGCCACCTTCCCAGTGTTCCCATGTAGTATTTATGAGACAGAATGGCAGTGAAGAAGGCAGAAGGGCTAAGTCGCAGACCCAGCCAGCCCTCTACATTAGCTAGCACGTAGCCCAGGCAACATCACAAGAGTTGATGCTGACTCTCAAAGCCTCAATAGCACCATCGGAAGCAGGGAGGGATGACCTCATACACCCCACCCCCAAAGACTGGGGTGCTGGCTTAGGAAGGATTCCAAGACTGTGTGCCATGCCCAGTACAGAATACCTGTAGGCCCTCGGGTTTCACACTTACAGTACCTGTTCTATACTAATACCCCAAACACTAAGGTGTGCAATGGTCCGGTGAGATAGCTTGGTGGACAAGGGCGCTAACGGCAGGAGGCTGATGATCTCTGGGACCTACATAAAGATGGAGGGAGAGAACTGACCCTCCACAGTTGTCCTCTGACCTTCACATTACTGCTAAGCCCACAGGCTCCCACCCCAACTTGCACCAACCATACAGTGTTTTAAAAATGTCCTTGAGCCCTTTGCTGAACTTTGGGCTGGTAAACAATTACAATATAGGATGACACACAGATTTCCCATGCACATTAAGACGGGCTATGTCACACATAGTCTGAGAACGAATGGGGCAGGCAGCCATGTGTCCTATGTGCTCTCATGGATTCAGTGTGAAGCAGAAGCTTGATCAACATATTTTTTTTCACACCAAACTGAAAATGATCACAAAGAGAAATTTCCCATGGAAAGCAGAGAATATTGGTAAAATTAAGCCGCGTGGGACTTGAGTGCTGTTAATGCTCTGCTCGTGGGTTTTGTGTATTTTTTCATACAATCTATGGCATTTATATTAAATCCATAAATAAAATATTGCTGTGTTTGTGGGGACTCAATAAAGCATTTAGGAATAACAATAAAAATGTCCTGCTGCCCTCTTATACATTTTCTGGTAATTTTCCTGATTTCTTAGTTCTTTAAGTCTTAATGAAAGAAGTCTGCAGGGTGGCGGGTTAGTGACAGCACATGTGACCCAGTCAGTCAGAAATAGAAGGGCCCCCAGTGATGTGCAAGGAACCTGGCCACACACAAAGCAGCTCTCTGGACGTGGAGTTTTAGTTCTTGCATGTGAAATGATGCTTCTTCACAGGTTGCCTAGGGAGCCCTGGGTGGGGATGGTATACTAAAAACTGCTGTGGTACCAAATACAGAATGGTTTGGAATATCTAACGGATACAGGTGAGAGAGATAGATGTCAGAGCCACAAGATAGTAGCACCCAGGGAAATGTCAAAAGCGTGGGGTTCAAAGCCACTGAGGCTCTGGGTTAAATCCCAGCTCTGCCAGCATCTTTGGTATCTCGGCTCTCTTGGTCTTCATTTCTTCCCTATGAAATATAATGCTGAAAATATTGTCAACTTCATAGGTAACTGTTGAAGGTACAAAGGATGTTAGCTGTAAAGTTATTAGCCTATGGAAAATGCTTAATAAACTAAGCATTGATGTTTAACTAATAGGACTTCTGTTGACAAAGTCATGAGATCAAGCTTAAAGATTAATATATGTACATACAGGTGTGCTCGCACACAGTCTTCTACATGTTACAGATCATAGTGTGATGGTTTGTATATTCTTGGGCAGTGAGTGGCACTATTAGGAGGTGTAACCTTGTTGGAGTAGGTGTGTCATGGTGGGTATGGGCTTTAATACCCTAGTCCTAGCTACCTGGAAGTATTTGCTAGCAGGCTTCAGATGAAGATGTAGAGCTCTCAGCTCCTCCTGTACCATACCTGCCTGGACACAGTCATGTCCCTACCTTAATGATAATGAACTGAACCTCTGCACCTGTAAGTCTGCCCCAATTAAACGTTGTCCTTATAAGAGTTGCCTTGGTCATGGTGTTTGTTCACAGCAGTAAATCCTTATAAGAGTTGCCTTGGTCATGGTGTTTGTTCACAGCAGTAAATCCTTATAAGAGTTGCCTTGGTCATGGTGTTTGTTCACAGCAGTAAATCCTTATAAGAGTTGCCTTGGTCATGGTGTTTGTTCACAGCAGTAAACCCTTACTAAGACACATAGTAAGCTTCATCGCAGTAACATTTTCTGTAGTCTCTGTATTTTATTTGGATCCTTAGGCAATCCTCTTCTCCCTTATCTAGCACTGTATCAGGACTGAGTAAAAATTCAATCACACGCACAGAAAGTACCTTGTGAAAAGATACTCACACCTCACTTAGTACTCTGCAAAGTGACGAGATGCTAATACAACCAAACAGGCAAACCCCAATTGGTTCCCTCTTTTTCTGAAAACCTTTTTATTATATTTTTATTTACTCATTGTGCATGCATGCATGTTGCAAGTATGTGGCACTCGTGTGTGGGCACTCACACATGTACGGAGGTCAGAGGTATGGGAATCACTGCTCGCCTTCCACCATGTGCACCCTGGGAACTGAACTCAGGTTGTCAGTCTTGGTGGCAAGTACTTTTCTTGATCCACTGAGCCAGCTTGCCTGAGCCCCAGGTTTTTTCTTTTATCCATTAGTATAGTTTTCCATCCCGATAGCTGAGGGAAAACCTGTGCTCCCTTCACCTGCCTGCTGGGCTCCTAGCATTTAGGTGGGAGTCAGGAACTGACAGAGGAAATAAAGAAACAAGAAATGGAAAGAACACAGTGGATGGCAAACATGAGAGGTGTCATGAAAAAGCAAAACATGTCTCATCTAAGAGTCATGCTCCTGCACCCTAACATGCTATTTGTAAGGTACATGTTAGTCCAGGGAAGCTATGTAATGGGAAACTTACAACACACACACACATACATACACATACACACACACAGCACACACACACATGTATTAATCACCAGCATTTCTTGTTACAATAAACAGTGTCTACCTTCTAAACTGTCCAGCCCTTTCATTATCAGGTATATGAAGAACTACTCAGAAAGCCCGTCATTCATCCATAGCTATTCTTTTCATTTGAATGGGAACTGTACACAGGTACCTTGAAGGGCTGTAGGCACAGACGTTCAGATAAAGAGGAAGCTGCCCTTCTACTCCCCAAAGCTTGGCAGTCTGCCAGCAAATTAAAACATGCTCTGCAGGCTGAGGAGAGGCCACTCATTTGATAACATGCTTGCTTCACAAACCCAAGGACCTAAATTTGATCCTCAGAACCTACATCTCATTGAAATTCTGGCGTGAGCCTGGAACCTCAGTGCTGAGGACACATAGACCAGTGGGTCCCTACAGCTCACTGGCCAGCCAGCTTAGATTAGTCTGGGAGTTCTAAGCCAGTGAGAAACCTTGTCTCACACAAACAAACACAGATCTCCCCCCCCCCCAAAAAAAAACAGCTTTTGAGGAGCCACACTAGATACTGTCTAATGGCTTCCAACATACATGCATTCCTTGCTAGACACACATACATGCTCTCCTGCTACACACACATACAGATGCACACAATAAACACACACACACACAAAACAAGACCTGAAATTTAGACTCTAGAAGAAACATGATCAAACTGAGATATTTAAGACTGTGGACAATAAAGATACAACCCAGGGACCAGGCTTATGGTTCCATGGACAAAAGAGCTTGTACAGAACATGAACACCTGAGTTTAGATCCCAGCGCCATGTAAAATGCCAATGGATCTTCGCTCCACATGAACTATATTAACTCCTGTGCCGTGGGGAACAGAAACAGGAGAGTTACTGGGGGTTGTTGACTGCCAGCCTAACTCCACATTCATAAGAGACCTCCTCTCAAAGGAATACGGATCGTGATATATGGCAGGACACCAGGCCTTGTCCGACCTCTGTGTGAACACAAATGACAGCAGAGCTTAAAGCGATCACAGAAATTCACTGAAGCCCCCAGCAATTAGGTGGCGAAACTAAAGTTGACATTTCTGTGCTTCTTAGTTCTATTAGAGTACTTCCTTAGTCTTTCAGTAACTCTCGTGAGTTGAGACAGGTAACCAAAAGATTGTTGGAGTTTTACTTACAAAAAGGAATTCAAGGCCAGGTGTAGTGGCACACACCTACAGTGCCTGCACTCTGGAGGCAGAGGCGGGCAGATTTCTGTGAGTTCGGAGCCAGCCTGGTCTACATAGTAAGCTCTAGGACAGTCAGCATGGTGTAGAAACCTCGTCTTCAAACAACAAATGAACAAAGAATTCAAAATACATAGCCAGTGTTCTTGAGGTGGGAGGGGTGGAGGAGGCTCAGTTCTACCAGGGACTGTACCTACAACTCTTTTTAAGGTAGGGTCTGACTGTGTTGCCTAGGCTAGCCCAGTGGTCAAATCCTTCTTGCCCCAGTCTCTGAAGTACTGGGATTCCAGGCAAGGGCCTCCACACCCAGCAAAAGCTCTCAGCAAACTAGGTTGTTTTCTGTTTCTGCCTTGTTGAGGACTTTGACCCCAGGACTGTGTACTTGCTGAGCAAGCGCTGGCTGCTGAGACACACATCTAGCCCACAAATATATAATCTTGAAGATTACAAATCATCTGCAAAGTAACTGGGACGACTCTTTGTAAAGTGGACCACAATTTCTTTCTATTTAAAACTCCGTGCTAGGATTGCTCCATGACAATCCAGCCCTGATGAAATTTCCTACAACCTCCTAAAAGAAAAAAATATAAAGGAACAGATCAACTCTATCACTAAAGCATTTTCAACATAGAGAAAATGTAAATATTATGCTTCTAGACTTGGATAGCTCTGTACAATGAAATTTGATTGTAATCATCTTCACTCCTACCTCTAACTCCTCCCAGATCCACCCCTTCTCCCAAATTACTGTCCCTAAAAAAACATAGCTCACTGAGTTCCTTTTTGTACTTCCCATATATCTCTGGGGTGTTAGGGAAGCTCCACCAACCACTGGCACATAGTTGGACCCACCAGGAGCCATGACCTTAATAAAAACTGACTCTCCCTCCCCGGTGGCTACTACCAATAGCTTCTCAGCTATGGATGGAGGATTGTGAGCCCCTCTACCATCCATGCCTGGAGAGGAACTGGCTTGATCTTGAGCAGGCAACCATAGCTGCGTGTGAGTTCATGTGTTCATTGATACTGTCGTGTCCAGAAGACACCATTTGGTCTAACTTTGGCTGTCCCCATGTCCATGATGGTCCCTGAGCCTTGATGGTAGTGTGTGTGGTTCACACATCCCATTTATGATTGAGTACTCAACAGGCTTTGACCAATTTTGAGATACTGTGCTAGCTGCTGTCAACTGCACAAGGAAACCTTCCTGATGTCTGAGAGCTGTACTAAAATCTCATTTGATGGAGCCTAAATTACAGTCAATCCCAGCTGAGGCTAGAAAAGTTAAGGTTGTCTTAGAGACACACTGTTTGTAATTACCATTGAAAGCTGACAGGCAAATCATCTTTTGTCAAGTTCCTTGGTCAAGCCCATGTCAGCCTAAATGTTCCTTTCCATTAGTTAAAAAAAAGAAAAACAAGAACAAAATACCACCACCACCACCACCAAAGAATTTGTGTTCACATGATAGCCATTTCATCCCTGGTGCTTATAAAAGTGTTTCAGCCAAAAGCTGATACCTATGCTCGCCACAGTGAGTGGCCAGCAGAGTAAAGACTTGGGCTGGGAACTGGTGAACTCCAAGCTCCAAAAGTTAACTGCCAGACAATAAGACTTTTCATGTCAGAAAACCCCGGAACACTCCTGTTAGTAGTTTGTACTTAGTGAGCCATGGAGTAGGGCAGAGCACAGGCTACAATAACCTCAAAATAAATAAGTGCTGGGCTGTGGTGGCACATTACTTTGATACCAGCACCCAGGAGGCAGAGGCAGGCATATCTCTGTGAGTTCAAAGTCAGCCTGGTCTACAAACTGAGTCCAGGACAACCGGGGCTACAACAAAGAAACCTTATCTCAAACAAACAAACAAACAAAAAAACCAATAGATAGATAAATGATAGGTGATAGATTAGATAGATAGATAGATAGATAGATAGATAGATAGTAAGTAGGCATAGATAGATAAATAGATAATAGACAGATAGATGATAGATAGATAGATGAATAGATAATAGATAGATAGATAGATAGATAGATAGATAGATAGATAGATAGATAGGCAGTAGATAAAGAATAGATAGGAATAGATACAGACAGGTAGATATAGATAGATAGTAGATAGTAGAAATAGATAGGTAGGTAGATACAAATAGATAGATAGATAGATAGATAGATAGATAGATAGATAGATAGATAGATAGATAGATATAGAGAAGAGAGATAGACTCTCAATGTTGGTAAGTCAATCTTAAAAATAAAATAAAATCAGCTCACTGTAGACCTCTTTCATGTTATTATTAGAGGTAAATTTTTACTGAAACCAGGAACAGGATTATAGACAGTGAGCAAGGCAGGAAGGTACTCTGACTTGGGAGGGATGAGGTGAAGCTTGAGGACAGTACCATGCAGCAGATGCTGCTCTGTTGCAAGATGACAGAGTGACATCTGACATCATTACACAATGGACTTAAAGCACAAGACACTTGAAATTGTAGGACAGAGGAGAAGAAATTGGAAATAGCTCTGTTGTAGATTTCCGTGATATATTTTGGTAATAAGGCTTTGTGTTTTGAAATTAAAATGCTCATAATACCGGTCTCTCTGCCTCTCTTTCAACAAGCAGAACAGGGTTTGTTTACATGCTTAGTATCAAAATTTTCCTGTATGATCTGCCATTGGGCATCATAAATGTGTTCTCTGGAGGTATACCCCTTGTCATTAAACATTCACCCAGCTACGACACACACTCATATATTATTATTATTATTTCTTTAAACATCTTCTTTACCTGAATTATTCAAACAGGCTTTCTTCCCCTCCCAAATATTCTGTGAAACATTTCAGAATGTGCCCATTTCCTCTCACTATGGGGGGAAGGACTGTGACCTCATTGTGCTATACAATACCCTACTGTGTGCACACAACCCAAACTGTGCTATTTTTATCACACAGGCTCACGCTGCTTCCAAGCATTGAAATTAAATTAAACAAATAACCAATGGCTAACAGGCAGCAGGGAGCCATTCACTGAGAGCAGCAGAGCAGATTGTCTGCAGTCTGAGCCTCAATCTTTTTGTTAGCTCAGTGCTTTTGGGTTTCTACCACTTAATGTTATTAAGGAACCTCCCTCTCTCCACCTGCCCTGGACTGGCCAGGCTTCCCCAGCCCAGGAAATGTTTAGGTTTCCAATTACGTGTCCCTAGATACATCTGCTCTGCCTTAACTGTTTGTTCTTACCCATCAGGAAACTTAATGTTTTGAGCCATTGTGTTTTTCCTTTGTCGTTAACTTCTTATTCAGGTTTCCGGTTCAGGCTTTCCTGATTTTAGCGTCAGGCACGCATGCCATCTGTGTGTGTTAGGGCATGCTAATGTTCTTATCTTGGTTTCCTATCATCTCTTCCTGATCACGGGAATGGACGGAGCCCTTGTGTCTAATAAGTCATTTGCCTCAGCAGGTCCCAAATGACCAAGAGATGTGAGGTTGGGAGAGATTAGCATGGTAATCTCATTCTGATGGATAAAATTAGCAAAGCCATCCCCCCATAAATGGAGAGCTGCCATTGGCGAACTGCTGCGCTTAGAATCAATTACTAAATTACTTTGAGCTCTAAGTTGACATTAACAGAAAAAAATTGCCATCGACCAAAGGGAAATAAGATAAAGAATATTCGATCATTAAATCTCTCGCTACTATTCACGAATGTGACTCACAGGAATGATACACAAAACAGGGCGGAATTTAATTTTTAACAGTGCCCCCTGTCAACATTTCATCCCAAGCTTCTCTGTGGCCTGGGAGTCTGCCCCTGCCTTTCCCATTTCTTTGCAACGGAAGGAGAAAGAGTGGTGGGGAGGGGAGGGAAAAGGCTGCGTCAGCCTGCACCTCCAGCTAGCTCACCAAACAGACTGGCAGGGTGCTTTCTGGGGCCCCAGAGGGAACCAGTAAAAGCCTGGTGTCATTCCTGATGCCCTCTCCTGACCCGGCTGGACAATAACAGGCCAAGCTGTCTCTCTCTGCTCAGTTTGTGCTCAGCCAGTCTGCCAGTGACGTGGTGGTGGCTGTGACAGTGTCTTCAGACCACCGATGGTACTCTCAGCTTTTCCGGGAAGATGTTTTTAACTTGCATGGCATTGCTAATTAACATAAGCGCTCCCTCCTTTTTTTTAAAGCCTTCTTTTATTCAGAAATGCATCCTTGTCTTCCTAGAGAAATGGTTAGAATGATGGCGTGAGGGAGGAAATTACGTAAAGGAAGAAGCTTAAAATAGTTTCGTTTTGTTTTGTTTTTTTTCTCCCTAAGCCAGGGCTCAGGGAATCCCAGTGGCATAGTAATTGTTAATATTATTAGCACAGTATACATATCAGCTGTCTAGATATTATGAGGACTTGAATTCAATCTCTGTTGGGGGAGTCAGGGTCAACATCATTAGCTATAGATCTTGTCTGGCTTTCCATATACATGCCTTAGGGCGCATGTCCGCCAGATTCATCTCCATAGATGGTGTAACCATAGGACGGACATGAGGCTCATCGCATGCATCAGTAACAGACAACAAGCTTTTGTTTATCTGAAGGTTTACTGGAATTAGCTGATTAGTGTCAACTTGACACAATAACTTTTGTCTACAACACAATAGATCATTTTGATAGCTTTATTGATGAAGCGTGTTGTCTAATGTAAATTGTAGGGGAAGTTGAATTTAGATAAAGTCTGGTACATTTTTTTTTCCTCAAGCACAAACTGCAAAAGCTGTTTGTAAATGCACTCCTGACAAGACTCCCTCTGCAGTCTTATGGATGTTATGGTGGTAATTGTGATATTAATAATAATAATTATGAGGAGGAGTGGTAATTGAAATGCATGCAGTTCGGTGGCTGGCAAATGCATCTTTAAGAGGACACAGTGTGTGCTCTTACAGATATTGCAAACAAATTGTGATATTAATAACAGTGATTAGAAGGGAGATTTGTAAGCGAAATGCGAGCAATCCATTCTGAAATTAAACTCGGAACACAAGACCATTAAAAGAGAATTAGAAAACGAGGCTGGGTTGTTTCGGGTGACAGGGCTTTCTGGTAAAAACTGCCTATTGAAAGAGGCAGAGACACGGAATGAGAGCAAGTGGGAGTTTATCCATGTACACAGAATTTTTAAATAACTGCAAATAAAGCCCTGCAAGAGCCAAGTTCTAATGCGGGAGGAATTTAAAAAATGGTCTTGAGTTTTGAGGGCTTGTTGATGAGGCAGGAGCAAGGCTGTGTGCGCATTTGATGTGAGGGTTGCTGCCCCACTGAATAACTAACCAGAGTGTTACTGGTGAGCCGAGAACCTCTGCGTCAAACGAGCTCTAGAAATGATTCACCATTTGCAATTTTTTCCCCTGACTGCTAAATGAGCTGAAATGAACAGTTGCAACTTTCTGAATCTAAATTCTAGAAAAAGGAAATGGTCTCCTGCTTCTGTCACAGGACAATGACACAACTCCAGCTCTGAAAGGAAATTTGAGCGGCTGGCAGTTGAAAACCTTTTAAAAGAATAAAACCCATAACTCTGACACTTGACAAAGGGTGCCGCTTAACCCTAAAAATCACTTTTTCCCATAAGAATATAAGTCGGTTTGTTTGCTTATATCCACAAGACATGTTTTAATGAAACAAGACTACTTTGAGACGTTTTCAATTTGAAGCTTTCATATTTGTGCTGGTGTTTTTTTATCTCATAAAGTTTTCCATCTCATCCTGGTTTTAGGTATTTTCTATTCTTCCAATGAGAATATACTACACATGCCTGTCCATTATATCTACGTTGTTTTGTTGTTGTTGTTGTTGTAGGGATAGAGACTTGATATGCAGAATGGACTGTCCTTGAACTTCTGATGTTCTTTCCTTAGGATTTTGAGTGCTTTTGTCTGCATGCATGCAAGCGTGTGTGTGTGTGTGTGTGTGTGTGTGTGTGTGTGTGTATGTGTGTGTGTTCCTATCTTCTCTATTACTGCATACCATTGTAAATGCCAACCACAGACAACACAGAACTGTAGATTCTTATGGGGAGGCCTCTCGGGATCCTTTTTCTCTGTTCTGTATGGATGGATGGATAGATAGATAGATAGATAGATAGATAGATAGATAGATAGATAGATAGGCAGGCAGGCAGGCAGACAGACAGACAGACAGACAGACAGACAGATAGATAGATAGATAAAGAATGACAACAGAACAAAAGAGCTTCTATCTGTGACTTTAGGCATACACAGAGAACCACCATAAAGGATTCCCATCCTGTCTGCTTTTCTCCAGCTACATTCTTTATCTGGAACTGAAGGCCACCTGAGGGTTGCTACTGGCCCCATTATTCCTCAAACAAAAGGGTCTAAGTGGGGTGAACCTAGAAAAACAAAAACTTCTGGAGAAAGGAAGAAGGGAGAGTTAGCAAGCTGACCCAGTCAGCATAAACAAGCCAGCTTAAATACCAGAAGATCTCAGAAAAAGAGTCAGAAGTGTCTCCACCACAAGAGACTACATTGCTGTGTGCTCTGAGGAAGGTCACATCTTTATGGCACATGGATTGGCTGCTGGTCACGGTACTCATGGTTGATTTGTTCTTTCTGCTATATCAACTTTTACCCAGAGTTGATCATCACCATTGTCTACATAGGAGAACTACGTCCTGCCAACTACATAGCACAGACAAGGTTACATAGGTGGACACGGGGCTTTATCCCTAGCCCAGAGACCAGAGAAACATCTACTTTGACTGTTCCACTCACCCTCCTTTGCGAGCCCTCTTAGGCTGTGTTCACTTGGTCCCCAACTCCTGCTTCACCAGGAGTGACTTGGGACAGCAGGAAGTGGAAGCTGAAGGACTCTGAGTCAGACTGGGGGTCTAACAGTCTGCCCTTGGGCCTTGTCTGCAGTTACAGTGTCCCTCTAGCAGTCACTGTTAAGGACTGATGCCAAGGGTATATGAAGGCAGAAAGATTCACACCTCAGCTATTTGTGGGTGAGGGGAATCATGGAGGAAAAGGAATTGCCTTCATCCCCTGTTACTCCTTCAGGTTCCTGAGATGGCAGAGCATGGTGAGGGGTGAAGAGAAAGACTGAGAGAGACAGAAAGAGAGGGAGGTTAGTGCAAACCAGGACCCACCCATTGTCCTCCTTGAGCCTAAGAAGGCATTGGTGCTTAGTGACTTTGGAAAGAACTGACCGGTTCTGTGAGATCTTTCAGTGGGAGAAAGGAATGCACAAACCACAGGCCCTTCTCTTGTCCTCTCTCACAGGCCCCTTATTGACTTCTCCTTAATTTCCACTGCTGGTTTGGA
The DNA here is from genome assembly GCF_963924665.1 of Micromys minutus. Classification (NCBI taxonomy): domain Eukaryota; kingdom Metazoa; phylum Chordata; class Mammalia; order Rodentia; family Muridae; genus Micromys; species Micromys minutus. The sequence continues at coordinate 123,396,762 of NC_137969.1, forward strand.
GCCCCAGCAAGGTCTGTAATGAGGACCCAGCTTGTACCTGGCCCCTTTGTGCGAGTGGGCTTTGATTTTACCCTCTGCTGGGATCTTCCTGACCCTATTGAGTTTTAACTATTGGCTGTATGAGCTCTTTTGTTCTGTACAAGGTATGAACAAGAGCAAGGAAGGACAAAGGGATGAAAAGAATTATAGCTCATCATTTTGACATTCCAGGTGTTGCAAAAGTCATTTAATAATTAGAACGAATGTTTACAATACAAGGCCCAATACACAGAGCAGTCAAAAATTAGCATAAATTCTGATTGCACCACATTCAAGTGATTAGAGTAAGGAATTTTGAGTAATAAGGGTGTGGCCTGGACTCTGTCCCTCACAGGCCATGTGGCTTTGAGCAGTCAGTCACTATCATCCAGGCATTTACTTCCTTCCCTTTAAGAAAAATGTCAGCAAATGCAAACGGCTGTTGGGAGCACTAAATAGGACGACATCTTTGAAGTGTTTCATATCATTAGGCCTACTAAAAGCAACTGAAAGGAAGAAAGGGTTTATTCATCACTGAAGGAGACCTGGGCAGGAAATCAAGAGAGAACTTGAAGCAGAAACCATGGAGGGAGGCTGCTTGTCAGGTTGCTTAAAATTGATTGTGTAGCCCAGGTCCACCTGCTACTCCCAGGGGATTCTAGGCCATGTCAAGTTGACAGTTGACGCTAACTATGACACCCACTAAAACCTCAGGAGGAGACATCCAGTAAGGCTTGGGGATTCCTGAAACCAGACTAGGTTCCATTTATTCCACGTCAACCTGATGAGCCCTCAGCGTTCATTCAGCTGAGACAGGAGCATGGAGCTAAGGACCACCACTTGGGTGAAACAGGATCTGACCTACTTACCTTCATCACTGGCTTTAGGGTCTGTGTTTTAAAGGATCCGGTTAAGGGAATCAATGACAATTATAGTCCCAGTTGGCAGATGTATCCTTAGAGATATGGCTATATGTTCGTCATTGACCAGCGTTTTTAAAAGTATCCCTGTCTATACTAAGGCATTATCTCTCTTGCTAAGGTCTTGGAATCGAGTAGACATGATCCTGGTTAACACTCTTACTCCTCCTTGGGACAGTGTGGGAAACCTTTCAAGAAGCAACTATAGGGCAGTAGACCTAAACATAGCTTGTCTTTTCTATATGCACTTGCTCTATGCTTTCCTGTGCTTCTACAATAGAAATGTGTTGGCTTTACTCAAAAGAAAACTGTTAATTAATGTCTTTGTAGTAACAGGTATGGTAGTGTGTATCTATAATCTCAGCTTTTGGGAGGCAGAGAAAGTTCAAGAGCGACCTGATTTAAACATGGTGAGTTCTATGCCAGACAGGGTTTCTGAACAAGACCCCATTTTTTAAAATAAATCTACTTGCTATCAAGTAGAATTTAAATTTTCAGTAGATGGATATCAATAAAGCCAACCTGTTTCATGTTTCTTAAGACAGGGGCCAGCTACGCCTAGTTGTAACAGAGTGTTTCTTTCCGTGGCTACCAGAAGCCCATATTTGCCGGAGAGATCTGAGCAAGGAGTCTTTCTTTCACTCCCTTTCTCTTGATTAAAAGATACCACAAAGTTGACTCGGGCTGGTGCAGGTGCTACATAATGAGCCACACACCAAAGTGACCTTCGTCTTTTTTAGAGCAAAAGAAAAGCCTAAGTCAGAAGAAATTTAGAACGATTTATTTTTTATGTTGGCAGCAAGCCCCCAAAGCCTACCTCATGCCAGGAAGGCGCTTTCTTTACCACTGAGCTGCACCTGTCTGCAGAAATTAGAACGGACATGGTGGTACATACATGCAATTCCAGCACCCAGAACTCAGGGGGTGCAAGCAAGAGGGTCGGAAGTTCAAGGTCATCTTTGGCTACTTAGCAAGCATGTAGCAAAGCTTGAACATCCTCTCTCCCAGAAAAACAGTGCTAAGGTTAAATGTATGGTTTTACTTAAGTGGGATGATGCCTTTACCTGTACAAGTGTCTGAGCAAATTAAAGGGTCATTTCTACTCTGTTCTGTTGGCCTATGCACTCGGCTACCCACTGGTGACAGAGTCTAATCTGGGGACAAAGAAGGGGCTTTGGAAAATGCTGGAGTGTCTGAGAGACCCAAGTTGGCGAGGAGAAAGAAAAGAAAAACAAGAAGTGTATGACTGGCCAGCAATTCACACCAAAAAAATAAGAGAGACCATTGAACAGAGGTGAGCTCCAAGAGAATGGAAAATATTGAAACCGGTTTATCCCAGTTATGTACTTCTCTTCTGTAGAAACACAAAGGAACATGGAGTTTGGGGCTCTGCTTGCTTTGATGACCTGTAGGCAAAAAAATAGCATTATCAGTTTTTGGTTGGTTGGGGTTTTTTTTGGGGGGGGTGTTGAATGAAATCTGTTAAAAGAAGAAAATAAAAATCACAGTTAGGACCCTGGCAATGCTTTTCTCATGGGACAAAGCATACCTGGGAAGTTTCTTTTTTATTTTGTTTTGTGTTTCCTCTGTTGTTTGATAATTTAACAGCCATGAATTCATCAACAACTGATGCTTCTCTCTTGGGAAAAAGAACATAAACTCTCCCAAGGTCATGACTGACATAATTTGGGAAACAGTACCATCTCATCCATTTCTATGGCAGGTACATTTTGTTCTTAAATAATTAAAACATTTAATCCCAGAATTCTCTTTCTGTCCCTTAATGCCTTATCTCATCAACCAGGGCCATGTGAGCAACAGAAAGAGCTTGAATCGGAGCAGCAAGGCTTATTGTAGACAGTATCAAAGTGGTGTGTGTGTGTGTGTGTGTGTGTGTGTGTGTGTGTGTGTGTGTGTAAGAGAGAGAGAGAAAGAGAGAGAGATGGAGCACCATCCATTTTCTGTCAGGCATTTGACTTAATGACATTTTCCCTTCTACTTACACATTTCATTATCTGTGTTCGTGTCTTTGGCACAAAAAAAAAAAAAAAAAACCTTAACCAACAGGAAAACCTGGGGCACTTCTGGAGGAGTGAGCTTCATTTCTGATCCCTATTGGATCTCTTTGAGGGGCTCTCAAACCCAGCTGGAAGAGAACGAAACATTTCCTTGCTTTCTACCAAAAGCACAGCTGGTTCCGGCAACCTGGAAAGGAACTCCTGGCTAAAGCTGAGGAAACAGTGTCTGTGCTGGTGGGGGGATCTGTACATGCCAATGCTTTGAAAAAGAATGAGTCCCTCCAGCCACAGACCTTGTAATTGCCACATGTTGGCCTCCCTCCCTCCTACTTCCTCCCTCTGACTTCCTTTCCTAGGTGCACTGATGTTTTGGGTCAATTCTAATTGCATTTGTGCTGAGCATTAAAGCGCACAATGTTCTCTGTTTCAACAGGCATTATTTTCAAGAATATAAGGACGGTTCTCTCCCCCCTTTCTTCACTATTACAGGAATTTCCTGAAGGTAAAGAAAGTTCAGCTATAATGGATGGGAACCTTGGGCCCATGGTCCCAGAACCACACAGGCTCTTGTTAGGGGTACAGTCTGAGGCCCAACTCCTAGCACCAGATTCTGCAGCGTAATAGTCACCCCCTCTGTAATCATTTCAGTTGTTTTTTTTTTTTTTTTTTTTTTTTTTTTTTTTTTTTTTTAAGCACTGCCTTAGGTCAAAATGAGTAATGCGTGCAAAAGTTTAGTTCTAAACGAATGGTAATATGAGAAATGACTCTGGTCTCCTAACAAAGCAGGAAAGAGACTTACAAAAATTAAGTATGTTGCTATTTTATTCTTTTCCATGATTCCCAAGTACATTAAAGCAAGACTTAGAAACATTCCAAGAAAATGTAAATAAAGACATGTCTGGCAGAACCTGAGGAAAGAGAACAAATGTTAATACAATGGCTATAGAATGCTCATGGGTATGACCGAGTAGCAGCCTGTGGCACTGAGCTTCTCCATCCACCCAATGTCATGCTGAGTCCTTTTACACTTAGACAATATTAAGGCCAACTGGTCAACCAGGGAAGCCTGTGACCATTTTCATCAGGCCTCCTTTTGGTGTGAGTCCCTCTAAGATTAAGGTTACCACACTCATAAGCTCCCAGTCACCAATCTGGCCATGTTGACAGACAGAGGGATTTGTCAGAGCTGGATGATGGAGAGATGGCTCAGCTTTTTGATGGTGGCTCTTGCAGAGGACCCAGGTTCAGTTGCCAGCACCCACATAGTGCTCACAACCATCGGAAACTCTAGTTGTAGGGGATCCAGCACTGTCACCTGACCTTTGAGGGTGCCAGGCACTCATGTGTTACACACACATGCATGCAGATGAAGCACTCATACATATATCCCAATAAATCTTAGGAGAAAGGTACTGTGGTCTATTGAGATTTGCTAGGTCTTCATCCCACACTACCTTTAGAGATTAATGTAGTTTATATGCATTACCAGTTAGTTTGCCTTAAGGAATTGCTACAAAAAGTAAGATTAGAATTATCTCCCAACTCTGGTTCCCTATCCTAACATGTATTTTGTTCCTCTGGCATACATTTCCCCACACTATAATCTTCCGTGTGGGGTTGGGAAGGGTTGGAATGGGGTAGAGTGGGGTAGGATACAATGAAATAGGGTAAGATGCAACCAGATGGTATCTCATCAGAATTCAACCAGTAGATTTTGGACTTGCAGGCTCAAGAACTGTGAGCTAAATAAACTTTTCTCTCTATATCATCCAGCCTTGAGTCATTGGTTGTAGCACCGGGAACTGGACTAACAGAATGCAGATAGCTTGGTTCTGTAATGATCTGTCTCTCTTTTCCTGTCACAAGAGACTTAACAGAGCACAGCATTTTCTATTTTAAAACCATGACATCACCAGTATAACCGGGATGGTTGCTAGTTTATCTATTTGCTATTTATGAAACCCAACTAGGCTAATGAAATTGGCCCACAGAGAGTAATGGAAAATAGTTTTCTGAAACTGAGAGCTAATCCTACCTTTTTCTCTTGAACGAGTGGACAGATGAATCTAAATTGGGAGGAAAGACCTACTCTTGGTGAGCATATCAGTAAATATGCTCACCCAACAGCACTGGGGTAGAAAGGGTTATGGATAACACCGGCAGAGGTGTGGCCAAGAGGGAGCAAAATTCCCTGTCACTCATCAGCCCCCAGACATAGCGGTCTCTGTGCCTTCTGGGGTTATTTTCTTAATACCTTCAGCCTTGCCTTAAGAATCAATGTGGTTAGTGCAGTACTTAGTTAAAAGTGAGCTGTTGGTAGTGTTAACCTTTGGCCACTTGGTTGAGCTGTTCTAGTCACCCCCTGTACCCAAGGGCTCTCCCAAGATGCCAGGGATATAAGTTGTTACTCAGGGTCCAGCAGCTGTCAAAGCAGATGGCTGGGGACTTGTACACTGTGGCCCGAGCATCATCCTTTAGCTCTAAGGCACCAGAAACAATTTGACAAATTAGATTAGCTGAGGACAATCTGCTGCTTGCCTGGAACACTCACGCTATACTTTCACACACTTCTGTGTGTTCCTTTCATAGCCTCAGGACAGAAGATATTAGCCATCACTCGGGTCAGATAAAACTCTCAGAGAAGAACACAGTCATCCTTGGCTGCCTCTTTTGTCATAGTGCTGAATGTCTGTGAGTCACACGTGGCACCAGCTTGCTCACGAGTGTAGCGCTCAGACCATTCCTAGTCCCACCTCCATAAGTGTGGTCTCTAGTTCCATGCACTTAATGTCTCATGTGTGCACTCCTGTGAAACAAAAGTATAAGTAACAGATCTGCTGGGAAAATCTTAGTCTTTCCTTCCTGCTAGCCTCTGCTTGTCTTTCTAACTTCCAGTAGTTTCCCTGGTGGGTACCACAAGGATGGTTTTCAAAATTCTTTGTGCTTTGAGACAGTGTGTGTGTGTGTGTGTGTGTGTGTGTGTGTGTGTGTGTGTCCCTGGGTTTGTGAAAGTTGGCCACCACTGGGTGGAGAAGATAATAATAAACCCTGGGAAGTCTTTGGGAATTCCTGAGGGAGCAGCAAGTCGCTATGAATAGCCTGACTTTCCCTGAGGAGATTCGCAGAGGAGGCTCCTGCTGTGCCCTCTATTCCTCCACTTGATGAAGGAGACAAGCCCAGGGCTCCAGAGGTTGGGAAGGGCTCAAGGAGGAGGCCCATCAGGGGACAGGCTTTCTTGTGTCCAGATTCCACTTGGGTGACCCTGAGGAGAGAGACTGCTGGCTCTTCTCCTGGACTACAATGCCCCATTTACAAGCTGCAATTAGTCTCAAACAAAATTTGTGCAATACACCACTAACTGTCAGCTCAAGAGGTTGAAAGTTCATTCCTGGGGAGGTCAGGGTGCCTTCCAAGGGGATGATGATTTTGCTCACAGATTCCCCTCCCCCACCTCGGAGAAGGCCCAGTGGTGGGGTAAGAACACATTCCAGATTAGAGTATCTAAGAAGCTGAGTGATCCCTGCCAGGGGGCTCATACCTCTGAGGCAATTAGTAAAGCAGGAAGATGTACCCCTCATACAGTGACCTTTCTCACAGAATAGTTTATACTAAATGTAGCCATCAGAAGAGAGCAAGACAAGCAAAGTCTGGTGATTATTAAGATTTATCTGCTGTCTGGAAGCTTAACCAGTTTTCCTTGCATATTCTGTATAGATTTAAAAAAAAAAAGCATGAAGGATCCAAAAATATGAACTGTGCTTTGCCAAATCAAAATGTGCAAATAGTTCTTCTGGAAGGATAACAAAGAGCTTCTTTCACCTTTGAACACTAGAGCCAGGAATGGCAAAAGGCTGCAGTTAACTAACTGATGGACAATGGGGAGTTAATCAATAGTGGATGGTCATTAGGAAGATGGCGTGCATTAACTCTACCTAAGGTGCCAGTGTGGAGCAAGCTCTTTTCATTGTGATACTGTGCTTTAACTTCCTACTTTGTCTTCCTTCTGCTCTGCATCCCCACATAAGCTGTGAGTGACCCCCCACTTCCTTCCCCTGAAAACACATCGCACTTCAGAGAAATGGAGAGCATGTCCCTTTAGAGGTAGGGTTTGCACTGTGTGTTTATCGATTGATTGATATGGGTGTGCAATAGTGGCCAATTAAATGATGTGGAATCCCTTAGAAGAAAGTAAAATTAACGATTTCATTTTCCCGGAGAAGGTGTCCACATCATGTGTTTTCATCCAAGACACCCCCTCACTAACACTGAGAAAGTCAGGGAAAGAGCGATGGGTTTTGCCAACTTTCAGTCAGTGCTGATAGACCCACTAAGCCCACCCAGAAAGGCACTTAGTGGAACACAGAACATAACCCCAGGCAGGAGGCGTCAAAGCTGACCACTTCATCCCTGTCTTGCCATAGAACCCATGCAACACAGAGGCCCCCAACATTTTTGCACAACTCTTCCAGGCTCCCAAATAGACAAAATCAGATTTCCAAATGTAAGATTACTAGTGACAGTGGATAGGTCGTGATGCTTTCTCCCACAGAGCATCCTTCATTCTCTCTCTTCTTACAAGCACCAGAAGCCACATGGTGGTGACTGTGACTCTTACTCAGAGGGACTTACTCAGGCCTCTCTTCCCAACAGCCTTTCCCCTCATCCTCCTCTCACCATCCCCCCTCTCTTACCCACCTCAACACTGTATCTCAACTCATCCTTGGGAAACACAGCAGGAAGTGTGTGTAGTGGGCAGAGATCATGGGCCAGACTGTACCTCTCAATGATGAATTAATGTGATACCTCCCATCACCTGGTGGGTAATTTTTTTCTAATTAAGTTAATTGGATTTTTTTTATTATAAAAGGAGTGCGTGCTCATTATTAAAACATGTGTGAAAAACAGAAAAGTGGAAAGTTAGAAGGAAAAAAAATAAAGCCTACAGGTGGGTAATTATAGTCCCAGAATTATTAGTCATTTTGACTGGGCTCTGGGTGATGCATGAATTAGCTTTCTACAGTCAACTATGTTCTAATTTCTAGTTTACTTCTCTGTGTCTCCCCTAAGTCAGTGCCAGCGCTGTGGGCCACCATTCCATTGGAGAAGGCACAATCTTTTCTGCCCGAACCTCCGGACCACATAAAACGTCAAGGAGGAGATGTACTCAGAGTCGGCTGGCACACAGCTGCTAACACATGCATTCAGCCCGTCTTCTCCAGACCACTGAAGTCACTGCTGTCCACCTCCATGAGAGGTCAGGAAGTCATCTTCACTCTACCCAGCCAAACTCTGATGTCTCTGAAATATGATGCTCTCCAGAATTTCATGTTGGTCTGACCTGTAGTGGATCTCTTAAAGTCTCTCTGTAGAGCACACACATTGCTTTTCCAGATTTTGCTTGTTTGTTCAGTACACAGGGCTGACCACACAATCTCACTCATGCTGAGAAACCCCAACCACTGAGCAGCCCAACCCCTTACCCCCAGACATGCACATTTCTACAGAAAGATAGGAAATTAATCATAAGGCAATTTTCAGGCAAGATTTTGCCTCTAGTCCAATCATCAGAGAAGCATCAACTTCACCTACCTGTGTGGAGCAGTGAGGTAACAGGAGACACCAGGAGAGCCCCCCACGGGCAGAGCAGTGTCACAAAAAAAGAAGTCCCCACTGCCAGTACCCTCTTTATTTCATCCCTTGATGTGAACCCCACTCAAGAAAACAAGGGTTCTGTCTTTGCTTTAGCAGATAGACATGAATTAAAAACCATCACTGAATTATGATGAGATGGGGTTATAGACAAGCAGACAAGAAAGAAACAGGAAATCTTTGACAGGTAGCCTTCAGAATCCCACCTAAGTGTGAATTTTTATAAAGAGAGTTTAGGGCATAGAACATCACATTCTGCGTTTCATTGACTCTTGATACATTACTATGTCTCGCTGAAATCCTTAAATTTATTACTATATTGCTGACTAATGCAGTAAGAAGAACAAGGCTCTAAATGCTTGTGGCACGTCCAGGGCAGAGTGCATGGTGGGATCCAGGAGACTCCTCTTGCACACTTAGGATGGCTTATGAGCTAACACTTGGTTTCAGGAGAGTCAAAGGAAACCCGAGACACCACCACTTTTCTTCCTCCTCCCTCCCAACCCCTACCCTTCCTTTTAGATGGCATCTCTCTACATAGTGCTGGCTGACCTAGAGCTCTCTATGTAGACCAGGCTGGCCTTGAACTCAGAGAGCAGCCTGCCTCTGCCTCTTGTGTGTTGAAATCAAAGTCCCAAACCTCAAATGCTTTTGCTCCATTTTTTCGTTATTTGATTTTTTCTGAGATCTTTTTTTAAATCTTTTTTCTTCTTCCACTAACTGCATTTTTCAAATAGCTTAATTTCAAAGTCATTATTTTTTTCCTAATTTTGATTTCAATTTTTGTGGCTGTGGATGATGACATTGTGCTAATTCTGATTAAAGTAACCTCTGGTCAAGAACTTCTGTTTAGTCTTAAATAGTTGTATCTCTCTGCCTTTGTCTCTGGCTCTCTCTTCTCTCTGTCTCACATGCAGGTGTGTGAGCATGTGTGTGTGAGCGTGTGTGTGTGTGTGTATGTGTGTGTGTGTGTGTGTGTGTTTTACTGGTGATCAAAACAAGTAAATGTTAGATAAACATTTAATCACATAACTATATCTCAAACCCTATTCAATATTTTTAATTGTTTGAATTTCTGTTAAGTTTTTTCATTAAGAACATGGAATTATATCTTTGTGTCTTCTTGAAACCCCCTCAACTATTAAAGCAGCTGATTTTAATATCCAGCTGAGAGTTTGGTTACAGCTGCCCTCTAGTTGGTCCTGGGTACTGTATTTTGACAATTTGGAGAGGTAATGTCTTCTAAAATGGTGCTTGGTTGGTGTACAATATCATATGGACATTGAATGATTAGAAACCTCAAAGTGTCTTATAGCCAAATTCTTCCTCCAAGAAGGTCACAATTCCTAAACTTTCCCAAATAGCAGCATCAACTGAGGATCAAGCATTCAGATATCGGAGTGGACATTCAAGCCAGATCACTACTAAAGAAAGTAAACAATGCCAGGAGATATGGTAAATTTCCATGTATACTTACCTGAAAAGGCCCATGCTGGCCAATATAGATATCCAAAGCTAAGGGCTCCCGTATAGCCACAGCACAGAAACTGTCTATGTCTCTGTCTATAGGTAAGCCTGGGATGGGTACCTTCAGGATCTGCCCAGTGTTAGGTTCCTACAAGCTCTACCATAATTTCTGAGGTAAAACTTCTTGCTGAATTAATCTCTTGTCTTGTGGCTACAACAAAGTACTCCACAGAAGAGATTTCCAAAGCTAGGGTTGATTTTCATTCGCAGATTGATGATATACAGTCTGCCATGGCAGGAAAGACATACCCAGAGCTTGAGGCATCTGGTCACATTGCACCCACATTTGGGAAGCAGACACCAACGAATGCTGCTGCTCACCCTCTTTCTTTTTATGAGTCCTGGGCCCCAGCTCATGAGATCGTGAGGCCCATGTTTAGGGCATCTCTCCTCTGGTAACCTAATTTAGTTAATCATCGACATGCCCAGAAGCTGGTTTCTTTGTTATTTCTCCGTCTTGTTGCATTGACCATCAATATTAACTACCACATTTGGTAACTATCCTGGCGTCTCCTCTTTTTCTGTGGTAATGGCAACACAGGCAATTCAGTGTTTGCTTCAGGAGCTTTAACACTTCCTTCACACAAGAAGATACATGTCCACATACAGAACCTAGACCTTGGGTTCTAGTTCAACATAGTATTTAAAAAACCAGTCTAAACTCTTGTACTTGTCTGGGGGCAGGAAGCAAACAAGAAACCCCAGAATTGCACTCATTCATACTGTAGCTGAAAGAAAATTCTGACTGGTTTATAGGAGAACTTGAAAACACAAATTAATGATGATCATTGAAGTGGGGAGCAGCAACCCGCCTTCTTGAAAACACTTCATTATGCAGAAAGTATGTCTGGTGCAACCCCTCCTCCCCGAACCCTGCAATATTACTCTACTTTTAGAAATATTGTCATTGACAACAGCTAAAGTTGAAGTGATTTCCCTTCTAAGTTACTATAAATGATTGATTAGATAATCTACTCCGGTCATTGGGAGACAGAGTAATGAAAGGAAAGTAGAATTGTCCAGGGAAACAAAGGGGAGTCATGAAAGTGGGGAGAGAAAAGGAAAAGAGCCATGAAGGCAATATGTTTAATACACAACATATACTTGTACACAAACAAAGCAGAGACTGTGTGTCTTCCCCTTTGGTTCTTTGTGGCCTTGGGACTGACACTGATAGACAAAATGCAATGCAAATGGTATGTGGAACTTGCAAGACTGGGTCCCACACAACCTGCAGCTTCTGGGTTCAGAGACTGGGACAGTCCTTCTTAGAACCACTCTCCCCTTTCCGAGGTTGGTGGAAAAAAATCAAGACACTGTGGCCAAGGGAGTTCTCCAGAGCCTGCCTGAGTGTCCTGATGTGACAGCTGGCTTCCTGATGAACAAAGAGTGAAGCAGTTGCCCGAATCTTGCTTGTAAGAAGTAACCCAGAGCTCAGTGATGGTGGTGCACTTGGGAGGCAGAGGTAGGTGGGATTTCTGGGAGTTCGAGGCCAGCCTGGTTTATAAACTGAATTCTAAGACAGCCAACGCTACACACCAAAACCCTGTCTCAGTAACAACAACAAAAGCCAGCTACTGTATTCATCTCATATACAAAAGGAGGGGGTGAGAGTCCACCTGTTAGATGTTTTTCTCACACAGAAGCTAGACTCCACAGGAATATGGGCATCCATGGATTGTGGAGCAAAGTAGAGGCCATCCTTATTGATTGTATTCGGTTATTGGGCAAGTTGCATATGTCTTATTCTTGCCATGGTAAGTACGAACAAGGGAGTCAGCCTTGGACCTTCTAGCTTGAAGCCCTATACGGTCAGTGAATACATATGGAGGGTCTGTGAAAGAAAGGGTTGGCAGCATAACCGACAGGATGCTGGCATCAACTCAGCCTTCAATGGTGTGGCAAGGCAGGCTGCCCAATCAGGAGCGGGAGAGGAGTCAGCATGGCTGGCACAAGGCACTTCACCGCCTGCCTGGAGAGTCTAAGCAGGATGTGCAATGGCCCTAAGTCAATAAACATCTTTGCAGGCAGCTCATTATTATTGAATCCAACGAAGAATGGCTTGTGTTTCATAAGTTCCCACATTGCCTTTAGATCTAGGATTCCAGAAGGAAATTCCAAAGGGAGCTGTAATGTTATCTGCATAAGACAGGGGTTTTAAGAAGGACTGTGTGTGCATGCGTATGCATGTGTGTGTGCATGCACCTGTGAGTGTGCACGTGGGTTCGTGTGTTAAAGATGTGGTCATGCAAGCCTTTAATGGACACCTAGGAGGCAAAGGCAGAGCCAGGAGGATTGCTCTGAGTTTGAGGCCAGCTTGATCTATATAGTGAGTTCCAAGCCAGTTAGAACTACATATAGATCCTATCTAAAAACAAATAAACAAACAAATAAAATAAAAAGACAAGGAGTTCATTGGATAGGCTTAGCCTGTTAAGCTGGATACCTTGGCAGTCTTAATCCTGTGCTGAAGGTCTGGGGAAGTCCTGGAGAACTCTGGTCTCTAGTCCATGTTGGAACCATAAAGAGCTGGAGTCCTATGTCAGCAGAGGATGGTGGCGATGGCGGTTCCTACAATGCTTACTCAGAAAGAAGCCAACACAGGCAAGCAAATGTCCTTCCTTCCCTCTCATATAGCTTTAAATTTGGGCAACCCAGAAGGTTCTGCTCACACTGAGAGAGGGACATCTTCAGTTAATCCTCTCTGGTCCCACAGGCCCACCTAGAGATGTATTGTAGATTAATGTTAAGGTGATATGTGATTGGACAGTGGAGAGGTAGGCGGTGAAACGGTAGAAAATGGAAGAGGGGGAAGAGAGAAAGAGAGAAATCAAGATGGAGCTCAAGAAGGGTGATCTGGATACAGGTGGACTTAATCGTTGTTAGGTAGATATGAATATTTGGAGGGATTCTATAGGTCTTTTATCTCGTATAGAAGGGCAGTTTGTATCTTTGTCCATTGGATATAATCTTATTGTGTAGAGAGCTTGTGGATTGAGACTATATAAATCAACAACCAGAAGCTATCGGACTTTGGAGTAATGTTTGTGTCAGGCAATGGAGAGATGGAACACGCCGGGATGGTTGTATCCACCTGAGACAGAAGTAACAGGGTAGGTGGAGTGAACCGCCTGGGAAGGGAATTTCGCGGAGAGTCTAGCTTGTGGACTGAGTGATAAGAGTCCACGTGCATAGTTCCACACTACAGCAGTGTCCGAGGAGTGAGACCTCGGGAGCCGTTAAAGGGCTAAGCCCTTCTCTTAATATTTACTGCAAGAATGTATCTCTTAGTTAATTCAAAATCCTATCAAGTTAAGAATCAAGATTACGTATCACAGTATCCTAGAAAGAGTACAGATTTTATGGACAGAGGGGACCGTGAGTTGGAACTCTGAGCCTGTCTCTTAGGAGTCCTGTGACCTTCGGTTGAAATGGTGGCACCTAATTAAGTATGCTGTTACACTTATTGTTTCTGTTGCCTTATCAGCTAAAGAAGAGTCTAGTGAGTGTAAGGGTGAATGAAACCCATGTTGCTCTGGAACAGACAGTATTTTTAACCAATGTTCTTCACGTCCAGCTACAGCTGTGGCATTGCTTCCATGTGCCCTGCCCGTGCAAGGTCCTGTTTGGCTGGGACTGGGGGTTTTCTCAAAGATAGAACTCTCGGTCCTAATGCCAGGATAGTTGGGGCGAACATATTATATTATTGATCAGTCTAGAGCCCTGCCGTGTGGCCAAAGCTCAGGGAAGACAACAGCTGGGGGATTTCTTGCAGCTTCAGATTCGACACATTTCTTGTTCCATCCAAGTCTTAGAGAAGCAAGGAGCGTTGGAACCATCACTCTTGAGATGTGCTACACAAGCGCCAAGTTAAACAGACTTGGTTAAGGCAAATGCACTATCTCACCTGACTCCCCGTAAAAGCCGCTGGGAACAGACTCTGCTCTTGACCACATCTTATCAGCCAGAAAAGCGAACTCCAGAGCAAGTGACTGGTGCCCATAGTAGGTATGGGAGTCAGGATTCTGGCTCCTCTTGGTTCTGGAAATAACCCTCTAATCCAGTTTCTCAGCCTGTGGGTGGCCTCCCCTTTTTGGGCCAAACCTTTTCCCAGTGGTCACCTAAGACTGCCAGGAAACAAAGATATTTACATTATGATTTATAACATAACCATTATTGTTACAATGGTCAGTGAGATATTTAATTCCTGAGAAATTGGTCAAGCTGAACTAAAGTATTGAAGTAGAGTCTGTGTGTGTGTGTGTGTGTGTGTGTGTGTGTGTGTGTATGTGAAAGGAGGTACAGCATAGAAAGCAGCCACATGTCACATTCATATTCATTTCTACTTTTAGAAAACAATTATGTACTGAGGTGATTGATGGCAATTTTTATTTTAAGCAAACAATTTCTAGTAGGTTTTGCATACTGTGTTCAAGTGTTTCTATGTGCCTCTTTTGGACAGACCAAGTACAAGTGCTTTGTATTTCTGGGCTTTTGTTTCCCATGTGGCTAACTGAGTGAGTTCTATGGTCCCGTCCCTTCTTGCTCTACAGTGACTCCATGAGGAGCCATGACTCTGAGACACTGAAAGTTTACTGACTCATGCAAAAAGTTTCCTATGATGTTCATCAAAACATTTCCTATGCTTTGGGACAAGTACCCATTAAAAATGTTAGTTTTTTAACTCAGGAGGCTAAGCCAAGAGGATTGATTAGCCTGAGCAACAAGAATGAGCTGAAGGCTACTTTGGGCTAGCCTGGGCAACAGGAATGAGCTGAAGGCTACTTTGGGCTAGCCTTGGCAACAGAAATGAGCTGAAGGCTACTTTGGGCTCAGGCAAAGCGAAAAGCCTTCTTATGAGAAATGGCTATAGTAAATAAGCCAAGAGCTTTGGAGACACGGCCAACACTTGTTACCCTGTGTTACTCGAAGACAGCCAGCTAGTGGTCCACAGGAAGCATGGAAAAGAAGAGAAGATGGGATGGATTAGGATGGTGTTTACTGGGAGAAAGAAAGAGGGGTCCAGTCACTGGGAGGAGCCAGAACACCTCCATCCAAGCATCCGCCAACTCTGGCGTCCTTGCCTCAGTCACTTGACTTCCTGCTCTCTTACCATATTTCCTCCTCTTCAGAGATACAACTGGCCCCTGGAGCTGCTGTGGTCTGGTGTACCCCTTCTTCCTTGCCACCGAACCCCTCCAGCAGACTAGGCCAGCACCTGCATTGGCTTCAGGCACCTCCCAAGGTCTGAACCTCCTGGTTCTTGATAAGCACTCTGGCAGGAGAGGAAGCTGATGTAGAGAGGAAAGAATAAGTCTGAGAGAGAGAGCATTGTAGAGATGCAGAAATCTGCTCAATGCTGCACAGAAGACCTCCCTGCCCCACACTCTCCTCTCCTACATATGTAAATATCCTCCTCTTCCCTGTGTGTTTGTAATCGATTTAATAAAGCAAACAACTTGAACACTCTCATGTGAGCTGTCCTACTGTTGACCCTGGAGTAGTTTGTCCAGCAGGATGCCTGGAGGTCACCACTGCCTAAAGCAATAACCCCCTGCGTGCTCATCTCCTGCCTGAGTTCTACACTGACTCCATCTTGGCGCTGTTCTGAAGCAGTTCCTAAGAAACCCAAGCTCTTTTCTATGTGGCAGATATTTTTTTTTAAGTACTGTCCTCTTGAAAAAGATTGAAATGTAGCTAAGTGGATGAGAAGGAATTACAAAATGCTTTCTGGGGTCAGTATGAAGTAATACATCGAGACCTGGGATGCCAGTCTGTCACTCACTCTGCAACTTTTGGACTCCGATTGTGCCAAGACGGGTAGCATTTAGGAGGCTCTGCTTGTCTCTGCCGTATCATGAGACACTGAGCACACATCTTACAATCTGCAGGGCCACTCAGGTCTCTATTTTAAACAATAACAAAAGTAATAAGGAAAGAAAGTGATTCTGACATCAATTTTCGGCGTGGACTCAATAAGACCATGTGTTTCCTTTCTTCCTTTTCCGTGCTCACGAGATCACGAAATGCTTGGTGCCATAGTCTGCCCACATAGATCTAAAAATAGACTCCTTCCTGGTGACTTGCAGCCGACCCGTCTCTTGCTGTTAAGAACCATTTCTGCAAACAAAAGCAAAATTCCTAACACCAGGATCATTCCTGCTGCTTGCAGGAATTTCTCTACAGAAGCAGGTCATCATGGGCAAACTGTGTAGGCCTTCCGTGGGGGGGGGGGGGAGGAGGGAGGGAAAGATACAAAGAGTAGCAATTAGGGAGACAAAGACTGTCCACTTGCTCCTTGTCTCACACCTCCACCTCCTTCTGAGCCAACTGGTCCACAGCAGTCCTGTCCAGAAAAAACCCTCCTGGGTGGTTGAAAGTGTGCTACATATGCACGCCCAAGATACTGGGCACTAGTCACATGTCAGAGCTGAGCTGTTGAAATGTAGCAAATACAAGTGAATTTTAAATTTCAATTCATTTACGTCTTAATCTTAGTAGCTATAATATGACTACATCTACAGTATTGGACAGTGCAGGGGGCAGAACAAACCCTGATCTTTGGAGTTAGACAAACCCAGGTTTAAGTCCTAGCTGTGTTGCTCACTAGCTATATGACATCTGACAAGTCACTCGCCTCCAGACGGCTCAGTTTCCCCGTATGCAAGTAAGACTGGTAATCTCTTACTTACCAAACTGTTGTGTAGACTGAATAAAATAATGTCCCATTACCTGGGAAGCTATGTCCCCAGGCTCCCAGTAAATGCCCAGGTTTTTGGATACTACCAACCCTGCACATATTCCGTTCTGTCTGTATCTAAGTTTCACTAACAAGTGAGATATGAGGAACTCATCCATAGTTAATAATAGAATGGAATGATTTTGACAACATACTATAATAACAGTTCTGAAAACAGCTCTCTGAAGATATCTTACCATGCTGCACTCACTGTTCTTGCGATGCTGAGAGGTGGGATGAAGGAAGATGAATGACTAAGCACTTTCTGCACACTCTTGCGGGTAGCGTTTGCACATCTCACAGTTTGAAGCGTTCCTGTTCTAGATCGTAGGAAGCTCTGCATACTGTGTCTTTTCTATCCTCAGTAAGGGGGAAACATTCACCTTTTTGCATTTGCAGCATCTCTGACCTGTTGCCACGCTAAGACTGCCCATGTGGGCTCTGATGTTATTACTGAGTAAAAGGAAGGATGCTTGAACAAAAGCTCAGCAGCATCACAAGGGTCCATCCTGGAGTTATAGACAGCTTTAAGATGACTTATGAGAACATAAGGGGAGTGTTTGGATATACCGGGAAAGAGGGGAAAGAGAAAATTCCCTTCCTCGGCCTCGACAAGACACCACGATCATCAAACCTGTTTCTTTTGCTCAGAAAGGCATGTGATTTTTAGATGTACAAATTGTTTACTTCTAGAATTTTCAGCTTAGCACTTTCAGATTACAGCCAATCGTGGATAACTGAAACCTTAAAGATGAAGCTGCAGCTAACAGGGACCGACCCTCCATGAAAATCCGTGTATATAGCATCCTTCCTATCAGATTAGAAATAAATGTTGATTGAAATCCTTTCCTGTGATGACATTTCTTCAGTAAGGATAACGCTCTGTCCACTGGTGTTTGGAACAGAGATTCTAAATCTCAGATGACTTTGTCCCCTATCCCTAGAGGATGTGGCAGTGTGCCACAGTGGAATTATCTCAGGCTGTTATAAATTAGAAAATGTTCCCGGTCCTAAGTTGAGACACACCAGGGTTTTTGCAAAACACTTTCCAGTGTGCATGACTGCTGAGCCACCTCCAAACAACGAGTTATCTGTCCAAAATATCAACCATGCCAACTTTAAAAAAAACCAGATTAAGTGGAAAATTCACTAGAGATGCAGTCATTTGAAGATTTGGACTTCAGTCCTTTGGTTCTTCCCTGCAGTCTTCCAGTATTCTTTCCAGCATGGCCACCTGTCTAGGAGTCTCTACTTTTATTGACTGACTCAGGTTGTATAAAAAATACATGGACAGCTCTTGTTTACTTCAAGAACATGCTGTGGCCCATGCCTCGTTCCTCCCATGATTCCTCCTTCCTTCCTTTAATTTAATTTAAATTTTTTATTGGATATCTTATTTATTTACATTTCAAATGTTATCCCCTTCCCCGGTTTCCCCTCCAGAAACCCCCTATCCAGTTCTCCCTCCCCCTGATTCTATGAGGATGTTTTCCCACCCACTCACTCCCACCTCCCTGCCCTGGAAATCCTCAACACTGAACATCAAGCCTTCCCAGGACCAATGTCTCCTCCCATTGATGTCCAACAAGGCCATCCTCTGCTACATATGCAGCTGGAGCCGTGGGTCTGTCCATGTGTACTCTTTGGTTGGTGGTTTAGTCCCTGGGAGCTCTGGGGGATCTGGTTGGTTGATATTGTTGCTCTTCCTATGGTTTACGAGCCCCTTCAGCTCCTTCAGTTCTTTCTCTAACTCCTCTATTGGGGGCCCCCGTTCTCAGTGCAATGGTTGGCTGCATGAATCCGCCTTTGTATTTGTCAGGCTCTGTCAGAGCCTCTCAGGAGACAGCCATATCAGGCTCCTGTCAGCAAGCACTTCTTGGCATCAACAATATTGTCTGGGATTGGTGTCTGTATATGGGATGAATCCCCAGGTGGGACAGTCTCTGGATGGCCTTTCCCTCAGTCTCTGCTCCACACATTGTCTCCATATTTCCTCCCTTGAGTATTTTGTTCCCCCTTCTAAGGTCTGAAGCATCCACACTTTGCTCTTCCTTCTTCGTGAGCTTCATGTGGTCTGTGAATTGTATCTTGGGTATTCCGAGCTTTTGGGCTAATATCCACGTATCAGTGAATGTATACCATGTGTGTTCTTTTGTGACTGGGTTACCTCACTCAGGATGATATTTTCTAATTCCATCCATTTGCCTAGGAATTTCATGAAGTCATTTTTTAATAGCTGAGTGGTACTCCATTGTGTAATTGTATCTCAGTTTGTGTATCCATTCCTCGTTTGAAGGACATCTGGGTTCTTTCCAGCTTCTGGCTATTATAATTAAGGCTGCTATGAACATGGCGGAGCATGTGTCCTTGTTATATGTTAAAGCGTCTTTTGGGTATATGCCCAGGAGTGGTTTAGCTGGGTCCTCACTGGGTCCACTTTTCTGAGGAACCACCAGACTGATTTCCACAGTAGTTGTATCAGCTTTCAATCCCACCAGCAATGGAGTTTTCCTCTTTCTTCACATCCTGGCCAGTATCTGCTGTCACCTGAGTCTTTGATCTTAGCCATTCTGACTGGTGTGAGGTGGAATCTGGGGTTGTTTTGATTTGCATTTCCCTGATGACTAGGGATGATGAGCATTTCTTTAGGAGCTTCTCCACAATTCCCAAAAACCACATGGAGGCTCGTAACCATTTTTAATGGGATCTGATGTTCTCCTCTGGTGTGACTGAAGACAGCTACAGTGTACTCATATAAATGAAATGAATAAATCTTAAAAAATAAATCTAAAAACCTAGTGCTGGAGGGTAGAGGGTGGAGTTCAGTAGCAGACTTTAAAGGCCCTCTTTAATTCTTATGACCTCAATCTCTGCAGCCACCATTTCTACAGAGCCTTCCCTGACCATCCATCCAGTATCACCAGACTTGGTTGTTCCCAGCCCCCCATTCTGCCCCTAGTGCTCCTGACACCACCCTTTATCCTTACTCACTCAAAATGGATGGTCCTCCCCAGAGCTTTAGCCATCTTCCCCTCCTGAGGCCCAGAACTGTGCCTGGTATATAGCTGCCATCCAGGAAATATTTATTGAATAAATGTAAAGAACTATTTCTATACCTGATCCAGTAACAGGATAATACTGTAGTAATGTTCTTGAGTGTAAGAAGTGCCTGCAAACCTCTTGATGTTCTCTGTACTGGGATCTGACCTTCATCTGTTAATAGCATATACATGGCCTTAAATTAGGGAAAATTAACAAGGAATAAAGATCAAATTTTTTACTGCAGCAAAATGGCCCTCTTCTTTTGTTCTGTGAGAGCAAATGTTCTCTTATGATTCTTTCTCCTAACTTCTTCTTCTTCTTCTTCTTTTTTTTTTAATGGAACTGGAAATAGAAGTACAGAGAGTTTTCTTAAAAATTGATTTTGAAGCCGTGTACTTTGTAAGCTAATCACTTTACAGACTGCTTCCTTGGCGAAGGAAATGCTGCCGAATAGACAGACTCTCCTCCCTGTAAGAAATGGCTTGAGGGAGGGAGGGAAGAGGGTGGGGGGAAGAAGACATTTTATTCCCTTTGGGCTCCTAACTCAGCCCAGGACTGCAGGGTCTGGCAACACCAGCCGCTTCACTTCCACCAGCCTTTTCCTCTTCTGCTGCCCTTTCTCCCATCTGTGAAACAAGTGGCCAGATCTCAATGATCTCTTTCAGGACCTATGGTGTCTATCATGAGCATGAAGCTTGGTCCTGCCTCTTCTCCATCCTTCTGTCTACTCAGAGAAAGGCAAGTGAATCCTGGTCCTCAGCCTGTAAACTGTGGTTCAGATTTAGCTGCCCCTCACCTGCACTGGGGAAGCCGCCCATGGCTCATGACTTCAGTTTTCCTCTGGGTCTCATTTGACTGTTTCTTCTGCCCTGTCCGGTTTACCTCCGTCTCCCAACAGCATTGGCTGTAGGGAAATAAACTGATATCAGTCTCTTTTTTTGTTACCAAGGTATCAGTCAGTCAAAATGAAAAACTCTGCCTGCAGACAGACCACCTCTGGTTCTATTCCAGTTTGAACTTGCCTTGCTAGAAATTCAGTTTGTGTAGTCCTTAGTGTATGTCAAACACACTCTTCAAGCAAGCATCTTGTCATGCAATTGATACAGTAAAATATCAATAATATGTTCATACCTTTTTCTTTATACAAGTCTTTGAAATTAAAGGCTTATTTTTAATTAATTTTTAATTATTTTAATTAATGTAAATTATTTTATTTACATCCAAATGTTGCCCCCTCCCAATCCTCCCTCCCAGAATTCTTCACCCCATCGCTCCTCCACTTTGCCTCCGAAAGGGTGCCACCACCATCTCCAGCATTCCTCTTCCCTGGGGCATCAAGTCTCTATATGATTAGACACATCCTTGCCCACCAAGGCCAGATAAGGCAGTCCTCTGCTACATGTGTGCCGGGGACTTTGGACCAGGCAGTCCGTGTATGCTGTTTGGTTGGTAGTTTAGCCTCTAGGAGCTTTCAGGGGTCCAAATTAGTTGATACTGTTGGTCTTCCTGTGTGGTTGCCCTCCCCTTCAGTTCTTTCAGTGTTTCCCCTAACTCTGAATAGGATCCCCACCCCCACAAGCTTAGTCCCAGGGTCTACTTTATAGCTATGACACATCTTAATTTGGCCTAGCAACATTTAGAAAAAAGGGAATTATTTATTAGAATGGATTTTGGTTTTCAGTGAAATTAACCAGAAAGTACATTGACTTCTCAGACACTGCTCCTACTATGTGCACGGTTTCCCTCTGTCAGCATCAATAACAAACCACACTGGTTTAAATTTTCACGAGCCAGTTTATGCCAAGCTTCCTTGGTGGTCTATATTTCATGGACTTCGATAAATATATAGTAATGTGTACCTATCATTCTACTCTCAGCAAGGTAGCTTTACTAGGCTAAAACTGCTCTAAGCTCTGTTTGCGTATCCATCTCTCCTTATAACCCCAGACCACCATTGATCTTCTCATCTTCGGACTGCTGGAATCAAATCTGTAACCTCTTCAAGTTGTCTTTTTTCACTTAGAAATATACATTTAAAATTCTTCCAAACTTTTCATGCTATTGTGTGATAAAATGTTTCCTGGTGTGATACAACATACATGCCCAGTCATCCCAGATAGGCACCCCAGGACAGGCCAGAGTAAGGGTACCACTGAAGTCTAACTTGGTGAACAATGAGTTGGAGTTACTTACAGGAATATGGGTAAAGAGTTACTTACAGGAGCTGAAATGACTCAAAGACAGCTGAATCACACAAGCCCACCCTAGCACAGGCATCGGCTCACGGAACCTGGAGACACAGCCTCAGGCAGCTCAACAGGTTGGAAAGTGTCATTTTCTGGTGCCTCAATTGGTCTAAACCTCTCTCAGGAAGATTGGCAGGTGTCTGCTTCTACAGGGTAGCTAGTCTGGTCTCAAGAGACTTCTTTGTAGCTCAGTTTGTTTGAGAGTCTTCTCTTCAACACAGCTTCAGTTTCTCTAAAAGGGACTCTAGGCTTTTATTACTTACTCCATCAGGGAGGGGGCTAGTGAATTTGGTCATTTTCAGAGACTTCCTGAAGCTATTTTGATTTGTTTAACTTCCTGCTTAAGAATGTTTCCCTGAAGGATGGAATGTTTTCATCTTGGAGGAAACTGTTAACACAACACATTTATTTCCTTTTAACACCGAGTAGTAAAGCATCGGGATATACTACAACTGGAACCCCTTTACCTACGAAAGGCATCATGGTTGCTTTTACGTTTTGAAAACCATGATTAAAACCACTGCACACACTTATGTGCAGGCTTTTGCAAGGACATGATTTCCATTTGGGTAAATAGCAAGGAAAACAGTTTCTAGATGCCGTGGTAAAAGAATGCTTAATTTGGTGGGAGACACTCCAGCCCTATTGCTCCAAATCCTCATCTCCATTTTCCTATGCAGTGATATCTTTAGAATTTGAATTTTCCTAAAAACATATAATCTGCAGTATCTTTTCTTGCTTTTATCATCTTTAGTAGGTTGTCTTTTTAAGATCTTTGACCCATGTGAGGGTTGGTATTTGCTTTCCTCTTGTTGAGTCTTGAGGCCCCTTTATGAATTTTTGATTTTTTTTATAGCAGGTATGTCTTCAGCAGATCTTTTGCTCCTCCTTTGTGTCTTGGCTCATTATCCCATTTGCTTGGTGGACCAGGTACATTTCTAGAATTCAGTAGCATCCATGTCCAAGAGAGATTAATGACCATTGTCCTGGTAACAGGAAGCAGCTACTTGTCCCTGAAATGAGACCTCCAAAAGAAATGACTAAACCTGTGGTTGAATCCAGGAAACTGGACCTCAGAAAAGAGAGCCAAGATCATTTTAAGGCTTAGGGATTCTTGAAATCAAATGGTGGCTGATATGTGGGCGAATAAAACTGCAGAAGAGAAGGCTTTGACTGGCAAAGATGCTCATGAATGGACTTCCAGATAACCCGCCACTTAAGTGATAGGGAATAAACTCAAGTTAAAATTGTCCCCAACTCAATTTATATTTTCCCTCCTGCCACCCCCTGTCCTCCCTTCTTATTTATAAACCGGAAATCTAGATGCCATCTTCCTTCAGCTCTCAGTGCCTGACTGAGGCCGGCTCCTGCTGATTCCATATCCTAAATTGCTCTTGCATCTGTCCCCTATTGTCATCCCCATTTCATCATCTCCCACCTGGATCCCTGCCACCGTGCTTTAACTGGCCTCTCTGTCTCCCGTCAGGCCTTCCTCCAATGCATTCTGCCCACTGATGTCACGGTGGTCATTTAAAAGGTAAATCTGATCATGTCACTCCTCTGACTTGAAATCCTTCAATGACTCACCATTACATTCATAATATAGTCCAGCCTCAACGTGCCATGCAAGACTCCCTTTCTCGCCTCCCTCGACGCAAGAGCACATCCCCCAACTGCCCACCAGTTCTCCAGTTGTTTGCTCCTGCTTGCTCACATTTCCCCACTCTTATTATCAAATTTCTATGTTTCCATTGGCCTTACCCTTCACACATCTCACTCTGTCTCTGCCCGTCTCTCTGTCTTTGTCTCTCTGTCTCTCCCCTCTCCCTTTTTCTCTTGACTAACTCTAGTCTTTTCTTACAACTCATCACAGTATTTCCCAACTTCACTCCCTTCTTTGAATGTCTCCATATTCTTCATATCATGACCCCATGAGCATACCTCTAGGGCTCTGTTTTAAGTGTTTGAACACCATTCACTTATCTTGCCCCAGGGACTGTGAACTCCCCATGGTCAGTCATCTTGTCTACCACTGGAGCCTGCCCAGAACTTGCTCTGTGTTTGATAGAAGGTGCTAGGTAAATTTTAGGGCTAGGTAAATCTTATGTGATGAATGGGCAACCAAAGAGCCCCCTCACCCAGAGCCTGAGAAAGCCTAGGCAGAGATATGATAGTGTCTTAGTTAGGGTTTTATCGTTGGGAAGAGACAACATGACCAAGACAACTCATATAAAGGAAAACATTTAATTTGTGCTGGCTTACAGTTTCAGAGGTTTAGTCCATTATTGTCATGGTGAGAACATGGCAGCGTGCAGGCAGATACGTTGCTGGAGAAGTAGCTGGGAGTTCTACATCTTGATCCACAGGCAGCAGAAATGGACTGTATTTCAAACTGGGCAAAGCTTGAGCATAGGAAACCTCAAAGTTCACCTCTACTATGACACAGTTCCTCCAACAAGGGCACACCTATTCTAACAAGAAAACACTTCCTAATAGTGACACTCCCTCTGGGCCAAGCATTGAAACACACAATTAGTTGGGGCCACCTATTAAAACCACCACAGTTAGTATCACCCAAGGAGTGATCCACACTTAAAATTGATCATTATTTTACTTTTAACTACTATTAGCATATATCCATATATTACATGTTTAGCCTAGTGACTAGCCTATGAGCAACTCCCGCCTTTGCTGCCTGGAAGGCTGAAGAGATGAGGAGAGTAAGACCCAGTAGTTAGGCAGATAGGAGAAGGACAGATAGATGAATGAATGCATAGTCAGGAAAACCAAATAAACACACCCGTCCTTTTTTCCAAAACACCATTGTCCCCAGGAAAAATAAACCAGTAAGCTTCTTCCTGATTAATAAGTCAGGTAGTCAGATGTAGGAAGACCTACGTCACCAGATGAATGGAGCAAAATACGAGACTAGCATCCAAGAGTCTTTTATTTCTTTTCATTATTTATGTATCCACTTTAAATCCTAATCCCAGCACCCCCAGTCTCCTCAGAAAAAAGGGGACCCCCATCCCCCATGGGTATCAGCCTGCTCTGGGACATCAAGTTTCAGCAGGACTACACATTTCCTTTTCCACTGAGGCCTGACCAGGCAGCCCAGCTAGGGGAAGGAAACAGAGTCAGAAACAGTCCCAGCTTTAATTATTAGGGGACCCTCATGAAGACCAAGCTCTTACAGATGTGTAGGGGCTAAGGTCCAGCCCCTGCATGCTCTTTGGTCCTCTTTGATTGGTTGTTTGGTCTCTGGGAGCCCCACATGGGCCCAGGTTAGTTGACTCTGTAGGTCTTCTTGTGGTGTTCTGGACCCCTTAGGCTTGCTCTGTTCTATCCCCCCTCTTCCACAGAACTCCCCAAGCTCCACTTGGTGCTTGGCTGTGTGGGCCTCTGCATCTGTTTCCAGCAGCTGCTTGATGAAGTCTCTCAGGAGACAGTTAAGCTAGGCTCCAGTCTGTAAGCATAGCAGAGTATCAATAGTGCCACAGGCTGGCTCTGTCCCATGGTGTGGGTCTCAAGTCGGTCCAGTCATTAGGTGGCCATTCCTTTAATCTCTGCTTCATCTTTGTTCCCATAAATGTTGTAGGTAGGACACATTTTGCGTCAGAGGTTTTGTGGGTGGATTGATGCCCCTCTCTCCATTAGAAGTCCCACCTGGTTATAAGAGGTGGTCACTTTAAGCTCCATGTCCCCGACTACTAGGACTTTCTAGGGTCATCCTCATAGACTTCCGGGACCCTCCCCCCATCTCAGGTCTTTAGCCAGTCCAAAAGATGTCTCCCACTGATATCTGCTCTCTCTCCCAGCCCTCTCTACTGACCCTTCTCCCCACACCTGATTTCCATCTGCATTCCCCTCCTCACCCCCCTCCCATCCAGTTCCCTTATCCATGCACCTAGGATGTCTGTTTTGTTTCCCCCTCTGAGTGAGAATTACACATTCTCCCTTGGGACCTCCTTATTACTCAGTTTCTTTGGATCTGTGTCTTGCAGCATGGTTATCCTGCACTTTATGGCTAATTCCACTTATAAGTGAATACACACCATGGGTATCTTTCTGTAACTGGGTTACCTTAATCAGGATAATGTTTTCTAGCTCTTCTATGATGCTTTTGTTTTTAATAGCTAAGTAGTATTCAATTGCATAGATGTGCTGTGTTTTCTTTATACATCCTTCGGTTGAACATCTAGGTTGTTTCCAGTTTCTGGCTATTATGAGTAAAGCTGCTATAAGCATAGTTAGGCGAGTATCCTTGGGATATAGTAGGGCATCTTTTATATTAACTTTACTGGATGGGTTTTCTACCTCTTAAAACTAAAGGAGAAAAAGCTGATCTCAATTCATACAGAGTTTTCATTGTCCTGAGAAATTTGGGGATCTGGATACCAGCTGGTATTTTTTTTCTTTTTCTTTTCTTTTCTTTCTCTTTTTTTCTGCTGTGAAAAGAAAAATTAGGACTCTGTGTTAGACTGTGCTGGCAGCCACTTTCAACTTTTAATCTCAGAGTGAAATGTCTTAGGATTGTATTCTTTCTGTTCCTGTTCCAATTCCGGGATGTAAGTTTACAGGTCAGCAAAGGCAGGAGAGACGCCGTCATGTTTCCAACCTGCCATCACCACAGTAAACAAACATTCTATGCTTCACTGTCTTCGGTCGAATCCCTGTGTTGAACTTGAAGAGGGAAAGATGACTGCTCTGGTCCTTAATCAACCTAAACTCTTTTCAGAGAGATAGGATGGTTTCAAAACCTTGAATAATGACTCCAGACATTTGAATGTGTTCCTAACAAAACTCCTGAAGTCCAGGGAAGGGCAAGAAGTAAAGTTTGCACCATTTGGGGTAACGCATCTCTCTGAAAGCCCTTGTAAGCAGTGTAGGGCCCAACTACTTTGAACATGTTGAAGAGGGAGGCGATTCAGGAGAAGCCATGGAGAGGCCTTAGGGCTGGCAAGGAAGCTCAGGCCGGGGGCTCTTAAGTGAATAAGCCTGCAACAGGAAAGAAAAGTACTACTGCCTTCCCCTTCATCATAATTCAAGGAAAAATGCTGCTACCCAAAGCAGAGCCTATTTGGGATCTGGTGGCCATTGTGCCAAGAACAACTTAATTTGGGACTAAGGCTAGTGAGCTCATGCTTGGCTCTCCACCTATAGCCTATCCCAGGGGAGGATGCTCTCTGAAAGAGTGTTGAATATTCCTTCTCTTGATGTTTTAACCCATGTGTCCCAACTCCTCTGCCTCTGCCTGGTCCACAGTAGAAGGGAAGGCTTATCCACTGGAGTTTCCTTGTGCATCCATTCCTTCAAAACGCTGTGCTAGGGGCATAGACAACGAGCAGCTCTGTTGAATGTCGTCTCAAGGACAGAGCGGTCTGGGGAGACTGAAGAAATAAGCCCCAAACTGAGATCTAAACAGCAACAGATGAGTCGGCGTCAGCACATGGAAATATGGATAAGGGATGGGTCATTTAACTACCTCGTGAGAGGAGAGAGCTGTTCATTTGAGGGGCCAACAGAGAGACGTGAGGAGCAGAGAATTGGGTCAGATGGAAGACAAGGCCTGACTGGGAAAAACTTGTAATCCATGTCGGGGGTTTTGGCTGCTAATTATGAATGATAAGAAGCCTTTTGCAGTAGGTAGAGATTAATACAGAGACCCACAGCTGGTCACCACATTCACAGTAAGAGACATTGGAGCTTCTCTTCCTAAATGGGACATCTTTATAATACTCCCTCCTCCCTGGGGACAGGGATCATCTTAGAAGAGGGGACAGAAAGATAGTAAGAGCCAGAGGTGAAACTGTGTTTTCTGAATACAAGAACAGTGGCAGGTAAAGGGTCACAGGAATTGTGACTGTGCACACAAGACCCGAGAAAGATGAAACCAGACAAAATCCCAGCATGGGTGGGGGAGGTGATTACAAAGTCCCATCCCTAGCTGAGGAGCTCCTAGTGATTGAGGGTTTATGGAAGTGAAAGAGCCGTTTCCATCCAGAGTGCAGAAGCTGAGGGGCTGCCCACACTCCGTAAATGGTCCTACAACCATGCACAAACAGACAGCATTGGGCAAACTCAGTCAATTTAAAAAATGAAATAAAATTGAGAGGAAATAATTATTGGGATGAGAGGAATGAAGGGGAGTGAGTGAATGGGGAGTACATGTGATCACAACACACTACACGCATGGGCAAAGTTCTCAATTAATGGGGTTTACGAGCTTTTCCCTCATGTCACTTCATTTGGACATTTGATTTCTTTCTGGTCTCTCCCTTGTATATTATGGTTTCTAATTACGTGTTTTTAATATCCTCCTCCTCCTTTTTTTAGTTCTGGCTTGTTTGGATTTTTCGATTGCTGTTTGAGATATATATATATATATATATATATATATATATATATATATAGAGAGAGAGAGAGAGAGAGAGAGAGAGAGAGAGAGAGAGAGAGAGACAGAGACAGAGAGAGAGAGACAGAGACAGAGAGGAGTTGGCTGGGTAGAAAGGTGGGGAGGAGCTAGGATTAGTTGGGGGAAGGAAAACAGTGATCAAAATATATTGAGTGAGAAAATGTTTTTCAATAAAAAAGAGTTTAAATAAACACATGAATAAACATTCTAAAAAATAAGATTAAAAAGAAAAAAGTGACTGGGAGCCCTCATGTGCGTGACCTAGATGTTAGCGCTGCCATCCCACAGAGCTGGCTCCGACATAAGCTAAGACAGTTGTGACTAGTTTGGAGAGCTCAGGCATCAGGTTTTGTGATAGAAATTTTAAAATTTAAATATTTTCCCAAATTGATTAGACACTACAGTTCTTAGATGCTAAGGTATGGGCCTGAAATATTAGTGAATACTTAATTAAGGTCATGGCTTGGTAGCTCTACCCCCAGGGAGGGGCATTGGTTCCGTTTGTCATGTGGTCCTCATCTTATGGTCCAAGGCAGTCTGCAGAGTACCAACAGGACAGGGAAACACAGAAGTACATGGCCACTCTCGAAGTATATGACCCTGGAACTGAACTCATTATTTCTGATCATACGCAGTTGACCGGGATTGTCCTGTTGGCCTTTCATACTTACCAGAAAAGCCAGGAAAGTAGGTTTTCCCCTGAGCAACCTTTTATGGACACCCAGCAGGTCTTCTTCTTCTGTAGAAAAGAAAGCTGTACCAGTCCGGCTGGTACAAAATTGAGCGGACTTCTGAGGTGGGAGTGAGGATGACTGTAGGAAAGGCAGAGAAGAAGACTCGGAGACAAAGTTTAGAAATTGGGAGGGCTGTCCAGTTAGTAGTTGTGGCAGCCTCGAGTTTAATTCTCCTGGGTTTTATAGATTTCACAGTATCGTGGGAAACAAAGTCACGAGCCAGCAGAGACAATGCTAACATAAGTTTAATGTCTGTATCCATTTGGAAGTCTCCCTGTTCCTCCTTGTTCCTTCCTTCAAGATTAACAGAACATTCAGCCCCTTTCCTTGAGTGTCCAGTGCACCCTCCCTTATTGTTCCATGCCTCAGCAGGCCAGGAAATCTGCCAGCAGACCCTGACTTGACTCTGCCTCATAGGCAGGCTTTCACCGAAGCAGGCAAAATGGCTCCCTACAGAAAACTAATATCGGGAGTAAAGCTTGCATTCTCTTTTGTATAGACACTTCTCCTTTGCTAGGACTAGGCCAACGAGTTTGTGCACCAAGCACCTCCCGTGTGCCATGTGCTGTACCGGGTGCCCAGGCTACAAAAAACAAATGAGAAAATCAGGACAGTCAGCTGGGAGGTACTAACCTGGCACCTCTTCCCACTTAAATCCAAATGACTCGGCGTGAGAGCCTCCACTCCTGGTATCGCTTTAAGACTCCCTAAATGATTCCAGTGCACACACAGCAGCTCTCCACTGCTGGTTTTACAGAAAAAAACGACGGGTTCGAGAACAGCTCCAATAGGGGACCGAGCTATTGGAAGGCATCACCCTCCACGGAAACAGAGAAGTGTAAGATCCCTTCACCAGACAGAGAATGCACGGGAAGACATAGCATGAGTGCCAGTGTGTCAGCGAAGACGTGGTCAGCAAGGGCTTTGCAGAAAGAAGGGAGCACGTGCCAAAGTGTGCTGTGAGCCTCTTGGGATAAAACTTTTGCAAATTACATCGCTCCATAGAGCAGAGACAAGTTCTCGATAAATACCCAAAATCAACTTCCAAAGTGCAAATTTCAAAGTGTTTAGCATCTTGTAGTTAGGCTCCTCGGACCTCTATATGTATCTTTGAGAGGCAGAATCTTTCTGATGGAATGCACAAACATGCCGACCCTATAGAATAGATGGCCATTGTGTGCTGGGGCAGACAAAGTCTTGGAGATTTTTGCTCTGTCCATCTTTAACCCTTTAGTTCAATGTTCTTAAACCTGTGCGTTGCTAGCCCGTTAGGGGTCAAACAACCTTTCACAAGGGTCACGTGTCAGACATCCTGCATATCAGACATCTACATCACAATTCATTAACAGTAGCAAAATCACAGTTATGAAGTAACAGCAAAAACAATTTTACATGGGACTGTATTAAAGGGTCGCAGCATTAGGAACGTTGGGAACTACGGCTTTAGTTGACAAAACACAGAAGGTCCAGAAGTAAAGAAGTGTTTCCTAGTGGCTGAGCACGAGAGACAGGTGAGCAGAGAGGCAGGCTGGTGGACTGGACAGCTAATGGTCACACGTTCCGGCGCATTATTGGTTTTGTGTCTGCCATGGTCCAGGTGCCCCATAGGGCCCCCAGAACACCAGCTCTAGTTACATGCACCATGACAGTGATGCTGATGTGAGGTTTGGATAAGGCAAAGGAAACAGGAAAGAAGAGGAAACACTCAGACATTGCAGTGGTTTGGGGGGAGGCAGGGCAAGAGCAGCAGAAAAGAAGGCATCCGGAAGTCAAACGGCGGAGGGCAGGCCCATGGAGCAATGAGCCTTGAGCTCCTGGTATCAGATCTGGAAATGTTTCATTTTTTGGCCCCCCCGCCCCCCCCACCCCCCACCCCCCACCCCCCCGCTTGTCTCGTCTCAGACTCTGGCTAAAGTTGTGCAAAATGACAGAGCTGGGCTTCCTGTATGGCCAGAACTTTCTAGTTCAAATCTTAATTTCTCAGGCCTGAGCAGGAATGTGCTAAACATGGCCGTCACCAATGAATGCTCACAGCTGGCCCAGGAGAGGAAGGGCCAGGCGGGAGCTACTTATGTCAGACTTGTCTGTGGCCCCTTCTCCAAAATGAGAAGTAGACAATGGGATGCCTTTGTGTATCCAATCAACTCTCAATTATCCGGGGGCAGATTCTCCACTCTGTGGGTCCCCGCTACTCCCTTTGACTTCCCTCCAGCTGTCTGCCCTTTGACCGGTCCCCTGCCCATCAGAGCCCAGTCAGAGGGTGGGCAGGTGGAGGCAGGGGGAGGAAGTGAAACTCAGATCAGTCATTTTATGGCTGTTCCTTAGACATTCTTGCAAAAGAGGAATCGCTGGTTAAACCAACATTCAGTTTCTTTGGGGTTTTAATTATCGGGACTCTGCCTCATCCTTCCTCAGCACGGATAATTGGTAATTGGTTAAGTGATATTTATTCTATCTGTGGCGCCTCTGCTATTGTATCTGCCTCGCTTCATTTTTAGAATACTCTGCATTAGTAAAAGCCACGCTGAAATGATTTTCTTAATGCACTCGGAGTCCTGGTGCTTTGGCATAAAACGGACATCTGTATTCCCCATTTGTGAGGGGGCGTAGGAGGAGTTCCACTGACTACACATATGTGGGATGTATGAGCACAGGAAGATTCCGGTAAATACTTTAAAGTTACATTTCACAAACAATCTAAACCCGAGACAGAGACAGGGATGTTTTTAAAGCTCACCCCTAACATTCTGCATAGTCAAGATAGGGGGTGAATAGAGTTCTCATCCTGCTCCCTCCATTGGACCCCTTGGCTTTGAACTTTATGGTTTATTTGCAAGAATGAAACAAAGTTCTTTGCTGTATTGAAGTGAGAAGAAGTTGAGCTAACGCATGTCTATATGGGAAAAGTCTTTCTGTCTGGAGACACTGTTTGAGGTCACATCAGCATTGAAAAAGAAAACAAAACTATGCAAGGTGGGTGGCGGCACAGCCTTCAATCCCAGCACTCAGGAGGCAAAAGACTTGTGGAACTTTTTGAGTTTAAGGCCAGCCTGGACTACATAGTGAGTCCCAGGACAGCTGGGGCTATTTAGTGAGACACTAAATTTAAAAAATCCATGAAAACACAGGGCAAGACAGATGGCTTCGGTTTAATACCAGGCTATAGTATGCAATGGGCAGAGTTTATATTTATATTCAGTTATACATATATTGATATTTATACTTATTTTTATAGTTGCTGTTTCCTAGAGGTTTTCATTGTGGATACCCCTGGTGTTTTGAGTCATTTCCAGTGCAATGTATTTTCTAGAAGAGTGGGGCCTGCCACAGCTAAGCAGCACAGAGAGGCTGAGAGGCATTCTGGATAAGGCTCAGGTTTTAGGGTCAGAACAAAGAAATGTGGGTTTAAATAGGGCAGAAGCCAAACATATGCATTACCAGTGAGTGTGAATCTGCCCTCCAGAGAACCCTTGGCTCTACAACAGGGACCTGGGCATTCTCCAAGACTGGGTTTACCTCCTAACTTGGTCATATATGTGTCAGCTGTGAATAACTAGCCCTGAGCCTCAGGTACATCATCTAACAAATGAGAACAGCAACGGGTTATCGGCTCAGCAGGGCTGAAACACACAAGCATGCTTAGCACACGCCCTCACACATAATGTAAGCCACCGAGGATGCTCAGTATATTCAAGATTTGAATTTACAGTGAACTCAAAATGATTCATTCCTGTCAGAAGCCCATAAGAAATAGAAAAAAGTTGTGAGAAGAAAGGATGCCAGGAACATGGAGCTATCTCTTCTGCACAAACCTGCTGGCTTGGTTATTCCCAGATGAATAAATCCGCCTGGGTGTACTGAAGGGAGACTTTAAGCCTTCCTGAGGCAGGAGGCGTTTCTTGCAGAGATGTGTCTTGGCTTAAGTTAGCTTGACAGTGCATAAGCTTTGCAAAGACAAGTTTTGACAAAGGGTCCTAAAATGGTTTAAGCAATCTTAGGGTTCTTCTGGTTCTGAGCTAGGACAGAAACACAGATGTCTGGCCCAACAATCTGTTATGCATTTACTTCCACAAGGTATGAAACTGCCACCTCCTGTTTGGGTTTTGCAGAAAATCTTAGGCTTGCTCTGGATGCCTTGCCATGCTAATTAAATAAGCTATGACTAATTAAATGTCATAAGACATGATGTAAACCTGTTAATGTCAGGGGAGGTCTTTGGAAACAACTGCGGGGAAGGGCAAATTTGTCACATGTCAACATTTTTACCTAATTTCCAGTAGTAAATAAGCAAATTTTATTTCAAATCTAAAAACTGTCTGCTGATATGCTTGGGGGAGGGAGGGGAAATCCTATATTTTGTGTCTGATTAAGCTGTGGCTTAGACCAGGCAGGGGTTGCGGGTTACTGGAAAATCTAGTCTGAATAGTTAGCTACCCATTTTTTTCAATTAAGCATGATGTTATGTTAACATCCTAAAGAGGTAAGTGATGGTACAGTAAATCCAATTAGAATGCATGCTTACAACTGGACTCTCTTGCGATTTTCAAAAAGCCGATTGTGTTCTCCACCTTCCCTTCTATTGTCAGAGCAGCCTGTACCACAAGTTGCCACAACCCCCCGGCTGGTGTCTGTGTCTCTGCCTGGTGACCTCTGCTGTAAGAGCCGCCGCAGAAATCACAAACTCTCACATCAATTTGCCACAATTGGATGTGGCATCTTGCAGCTAATTTGATTTGGGAAGAAACGCACCTGGCTCTGTTTTTTCCCTATAGAAGGTGGAGGGAGAGTGGATCCTACACAGACGCCATCTAAGCCAGGAACCCATGTGCTTTTCAAGGTCTAAGCAGTTTGTCTTCATCTCCCCAAATACAGCTCATGACAAAGGGAAAGGAGTTGAATTATTTAATGCAAAAAATAAATAAACAAATTAGATTGGGAACAGGGAGGAAGAGAGAGAGAAAGAAATCAAACCAACGAAAAGATACAACTGCTGCTCTAACTTCTAGGTTTCTCCCTTTACAAGAGAAGGGCACCCTTCTGGTTTGTTCTATTTCAGCTCTTTGTTTTTGCTCTGGTCAGTTCAACGCCACATTTCCCATCTCCCAGGCGGGAAGAAATGCCATCAAATCAATCGAATTTGAAAAGAAATACAAACACACCAATAAAGCTTCACGGGGTGTTTTTGGTGTTCCCCGACCGGTCTGAGGATGTAGAAAGCAGACAAGATGAAAATGTGTTTAATAGATTACTGATGGATTTAAGGGTCTAAGGGCTGCTGCTGAGTGAGAACTGCAAGCCTCTGGCCTTTTACCCACTGACCCACATTTTATCCCATGCATGCTTCAGATGCTGAACAACTAAATAGTCAACAGCAGATCCTACCTCATAAATACAATGCCTGTTGAATATGTGAAGATGCTCTGGGGAAAGGGAAGGGATAATTAGGTACTGGGCATAGTGGGGTTTTTCCCTCCATAGTGCACTGGGCTGCATTATCTAGAGAACATGTCTGTCAAGAAGTAAACAAATGTTATGGCCCACATCTTCTCTGTGACATGTTGCTCTGAAATACATAAAGTGTGTCTTGTGTAAAGGTAAATATTCTCCAGAAAAAAATCAATCCATTGCTTTGATTTATGCTATTATTTATTTTATTTGTATGAGGCGAAAGCACATATGTACCATGGTGTAAGTGTGGAGGTCAAGGACAGCTTACAGAAATAAGTTCTCTCATCATGTGGAGCCTAGGGTTCAAACTCAGGTCTTCAGGATTGGCAGCAAGTCACTTTACCCATGAAGCCAACTCGCTGACCCTTAATTCTTTGTTTTAAAATCTGTTATTTTTAAAAAGGAGACTATCCTGAGTCAAAGGTCAACTATAACTCCTGCCATAATAGTCAAACCTGATATCATGTATGCACAATTTTAAGGTAAAGGAAGAGTGGGATTTTTTTTGTCTCTGACTCTAAGCAACATGAGAGCAGGGATCACTCTGTCTTCCTGTCCCCCTTCTCCTGTACTTGGTACCGAGTTAGTAATTGGGACTAAATTGTTTGGCTGAATGACTGAGCCTTATACATTTACATCCCACTCTCCTATGCATAAATAGGCTTTCATCTGTCTGGGCAGCAGCCTGGCCTGTGGTCATGTGATAACCCAAGTGTTTATGTGCCTGGCAAATCTGTGTGTAAAGGTAGAAGATCTGGGATTGTTGCTGACATGGTTGTTTGGTATCTTTTTGCTTCAGCTCTCTCAGCATCTCAAGGATAACCAGCTTTTTGTTTGTTTGTTTAATTTTTTTATTGGATATATTTTATTTACACTTCAAACATTATGCCCTTTCCAGGTTTTCCTTCCATAAACCCCTGCTTATATGAGGATGCTCCCTACCCTCAAAATCTCTCCCACCTCCATGACCTGACATTCCCCTACACCGGGGTATTGAGCCTTGACAGGACCTCCTCCCATTGAGGCCCAACAAGGCCATCCTCTACCTCACATTCAACTGGAGCCATGGGTCCGTCCATGTGTACTCTTTGGATAGTGGTTTAGTCCCTAGGAGCTCTGGTTGGTTGGTATTGTTGTTCTTATGGGGTTGCAAACCCCTTCAGGTCCTTCAATCCTTTTCTATCTCCTTTATTGGGGACCCCATTCTCAGCCCAATAGTTGGCTGTGAACATCCACATGTGTATTTTTCAGGTTCTGGCACAGCCTCCAAGGAGACAGCTATATCAGGCTCCTGTCAGCATGTACTTCTTGGCATCAGCAATGTTGTCTGGGTTTGGTGGCTGTACATGTGCTGGATTCCTAGGTGGGGCAGTCTCTGGATGGCCTTTCCTTCAGTCTCTGCTCCAAACTTTAGATAGCCAGCTTTACAGGAATATCCAGTCACAGAGATAAAGAACAGTTCATTTTAGTCTGCCGCTGCTGCACACTACTGATATCATTTCTAACAAAAGGTGAAAGGAAGGAAATTTTTGGAGCTAAGGAGCAGGAAGCAAAATCCAAATAGGTCCACAGAGCTCTCCCAGTCCGACAACCTCTGTGGCTGGAAGTAGATCAGAGCAGCTTCATTGTTTTCTCTGAGCAAATATGAATCTGCAGATCAATAGACATACCCATCCTCAAAAACAACAAGAGACTCCAAACGCTTACTTGACTTGATTTTTCATTTGAGTTTGGCGTAGCCTCATCTCATCTTCATGAGCCCCAGTGACCTAGAGAGACAATTATTCCTGAGGACTGCCTTAACTCTTCAGCATCCACACAGAGCAGGGGTCTGGGTAAGCAGCAAAGCTAACAATTAGTTAATTGGTAGGCACAGATAACTATACATATGTACACACATATACGTATACATGTAAGCATATGTATGAAGAGTTTGGGTTCACACTGCAGATATCAAAATAACAGGAACTGTTATTGTTAGTAATTAGTAATTAATGATGTAAATAATAATAATACAATTTAGTTTCACTCCTATATAATGGTGTTCTGGTGGTCGTGGGTAGCAATCACAGTGTTCTCAGACATTCAACTCAGTCCTTCCTATAGCTATTCTCAGGAGGTGTGTGTGCCTTCACGATTTAGGGTGTCTGTTGTGGCTGCAGCCATCACTACTAAGGCTACATGGTAAGAAAGCAAAGAAGCAACAAGGAGCCCTTTAAGTAGGAACAGCTACTGCTCCATAGCCTTGACTTTACTGCCTAAGATGTAGCAGCTGCAACATGGACTGGAAAAGCAATCCCATCTAAACTTAGGATACAAGCCCCAATTCTAAGCAGAGAAAGGAAGTGTATTAGACTGAGCAACAGCAAAAGCCACCCCATTCACACACACACACACACACACACACACATACACACACACACATGCACACACACACACACACACACACACACACACACAGTCTTCATCCATTTTACATTATATAACTGAACACCATAAACAGGTAACTTACAAAGAAAGATCATGGCTGGATTTTGTCAATGGTTTTAGGAGCTGGGAACTTCAATATCAAGGTGCCAATATGAGGCTACAAAGATTGCTCAAAGGTTACAAGCACTCGCTGACTTTACAGAGGACCCAGTTTTGGTTCCCAGAACCCATATGGCAGCACACAACCACCTGTAAGTCCAGTCCCAGAGCATTTGATGCCCTATTCTGGCCTCCATGGATACCAGGCATGGATCTGATTTGTAGACATGCAGGCAAAACCACTGCAGTTTTAAAGGTACCAACATATGATGAGGAACTTCTTGGTGCATCCTATCATGGCATAGGATCACAGGGGAAGATCCAGAAATGTGACAACTCGGACCCTCTGCCTCCTCCTAGGTCTTCTACTGTGCCTCCTGTTTTGTTGAAATGTGATTCACCTAGGGATGGAAAGATGGCCCAGTAAGAGCACTGTAAGAGAGGACTCCGTAGGAGCACTGGCTACTCTTATGGAGAACCCAGGTTCAATTCCCAGCACCTACATGGCAGCTCACAACCATCTGTAACTTAAGTTCTAGGGCAGTGGTTCTCAACCTGTAGGACAACATGGTTTGGGGGTCTTAAAAAAGATGTCTTGTGTATCAGATACTTATATTATGATTCATAATCGTAGCAAAAGTACAGCTGTGGAGTAGCAACAGAATAGCTTTATGATTGGGGTCACCACAACACAAGGTATTAAAGGGTCACGGCATTTGGAAGGTTGAGAACCATTGTTCTTGGGAATCTGATGCCCTCTTCTGCCTTCCATGGGGACCATCTCATTCATTTGAACACACATGCACATGTATACACACACATACACACACATACACACACATACACACCACACACATACACATACACACACATACCACACACATACATACACAAATACACAAACATACCACACACATACACACATATACACATACACACACATACACACACATACCACACACATACACACACACAAATAAAACAAAATATTTAAAAGTAAATGTAAATAAATACTTCATCTATATTAAATAGTCTAATATTCACAAAAGCCCTGTGAGAAGGCATTCTTATAATCACATTTTAGAAAAAATCTTTCATACACAAGCCGCTGAAGTGACTTTTTCAGGATCACACAGACAATAAATGGCAAAGCTAGGAATCAAGTACAGGCAGTCTTACACTGTATGGAGTGATCAGAATTTGCCAAATAAAGGTCTGTCGTGGTGGCACATGCAGACAACCCTAGCACAGGGGGTGCTGAGGGAACACCTCAAAGTCAAAGTTTCAAAGTCAAAGCAAGCCTGGGCTACTTAGTGAGATGCTACTTCTAACAGGGCTGAGGAGATGGAGCAACTGGAACGCACCAACCCTCAAGCAGCAGGACCTGAGCTCGACCCACAGAAGCCCCTGTCTCAAAAAAACAAAAACAAAGAAAAACAACAACAACAAAACCCTGGAAAATGGTGCATGGTTGTTCTCTGACCTACACACACCTATACATACACATGAATGCACGCACAAATTTTCCAAACAAGTCCGACAGTTTAACATAAAGACAAATCATCAGACGTTCACAAAAACAATACTTTTGGGTTGTTTTGTTTTGCTTTTAAGATTTATATGTGTGTGTGTGTGTGTGTGTGTGTGTGTGTGTGTGTATGTATGTGTGAGTACACTGTTTCTGTCTTCAGACACACCAGAGGAGGGCATCAGATCCCATTACAGATGGTTGTGAGCCACCATGTGGTTGCTGGGAATTGAACTCAGGACCTCTGGAAGAGTGGTTAGTGCTCTAACCACTGAGCAATCTCTCCAGCCCTTGTTTTATTTTTTTAAAAAAGCTCACCTCAAGATGTAGGCTCCATCCAGTCCTCTCACCTTCATTGTGGTTAGCTATTATATTCTAGTTCTATTGTCTAGGTCTACTGTGCCTCAGGTAAAACTCCTAAGCACTACCTGTTTTTCACTACTTTCATTAGTGAAGGATCATTAAAAAGCTCAACATTAGAAAAGCTTTTTTTTTTAATGCATATTTGAGCCCAAGAGATGGCTTAACTATGAAGAACATTTGCTGCTCTTGATTAAGACCCAGGTCTGGTTCCCAGCACACACATGGGTGCTTACAACAAGCTGTAATTCCACTTCCAGGGGATCTGATACCCTCTTCTGGCTTCCTTGGGTGCTACACACACACACACACACACACACACACACACACACACACACACACACACACATTTAACTAAACTAAATAAATATTATTTTTAAATGAAAGTATACTTTTTTTGAGTAACTTAAAATATAATTTTGTTCACTGGATTGTAGCCAGACAGTTGGGATCAATCTCAGAGCAAAATACTAAAGAGCCACTTTAGAAGTCCTCCAGATCTACTGTGTTAATGGCTCTACAGCCACAGGGGACAGTGTCTGGTGACCACATGTTGGCTTCTCATTCCCCTGTTCATATTGTCTCTCCAGGCAAACAGGAGGCATTGTCTCCTAAGCATCCCTCAGAATTTCTGAAGCCTTTTCTCCTTCTTCAAAGACAAGCCCTCGTTCCCTTTACCTGTGTGATATTGCACTCACTTTCCACCAGTTAGAACATGGCCCACAGCCCTGCACACTTCGAGGCCAGAATGCTTACTCACACCAACAATAAAAAAATAACTTAGACATCTTAACTGTACACCTGTACACGGCCTATAAAAAACTAGCAAGTAAACAGCACATCTCAGGAAATCAATACAAGCATACTGCTGTCCTGTGTCCAGCGAGCAACCTGGCTGCCTCTTTAGCAGTGCTGACTTTCTTCTGCCTTCGCAGACAACCTCCATGCCAGAGTGTGTTTCCCAGGTCCTAGGGATCAGCCTGTGCAATGACGTTAGCTCTGACCATCCACTGGCTGACACCGAGAAGCTCAGTGTTGGGGGTGGTGAAATGATTGTTGACCCTGCTGTGCTGTAACAGTACCACTGGAGCCCGGTGGGAGGCAATGCCTTTGTGGGCTCCTTGTCTTGGGCACTTGAGTTATCCAGAGGAAATGGTAAGAACACACACGAAGAGTCAATACTGGCTGTTGAGTGACTAACTGGTTTGGAAAACAGCAGCCAAACCCTGAGAGTGATTAGCCACAAACTTCCCCCGAATCCTGAAAAGTCAAGTAGTCTGTCTGGCAGCATATTAAATAACTATCACTCCCTGCTAATTCCAGGGCCCACACCTGTCTCCTGATTATAGGAAGCTAGACACTTTGTCTTCAAACGCATATCTTTGAAAATGTATTCTGAATATCCAAGTAGACTCTTGGAAACTTTGTTAGATGATCCTATAGAAACGATTCAGTGGGATTCTATTTCTCTGTTAAACTGTCAGGTGCTGACTTTAGCTGACTTCTTTTACAAAGCTACCTGGTGCTTGTCCCTTACAGAGTTTGATGTAAACAAACTGCTAGTCATGGTTACCATATCCTTCCACCGAACTCTAATATCCAGCGGTTCTACAATTGCTTGTAACCTTATGTTAGCTTTATATTTAATCTTATATCAGCTAATCTTATTTTTTATGTAGAATTTTTCCTCGTTAATTTTGTCTTTTAATGTTTCCCATAAGCCATTACAATTATTGCCTTCTGACTTAGGGTCTGACTTTGGCCTGCTGTTAAGTTTTATCACAAACCCTAGGGTGGACACTCTTCTGAGGCTTTTCTAAAGCAACTGAGGCAGCTCCTGAGAGAGCAGCACCCCCAAACCTCTCAGAGCACTTCAGGTGAAAGCAGCATCCATGAGCTGCGGACGGTCCTGGTTCTTCTTTTCCTTGCTCTTTGTTTTAGACTCAGGATGAAAACAGCTGGAGCGAGGCATCCGTTACCCTCTCTGACTAGCTCTCAAAAAGCCTTAGAGAAAGTCAAGATCTCCTTACCCTTTTTCCAGACAGGCTCAGTTTCCTGACAGCTGCAGTACTCCAAAGTTCAAAAAGACTCGACCTGCCTCCTGCTAAGGATAGGATGCGCTTTCCTCTTCCACACCAAATAGTAGCTGGCTGGAGAAAGGGCCCTAGCGGTGTTGGGACTCTGTAAACCCCACCCCACAGTTACCTAGCAATAGCCAGGTATGCTCCGCCCCAGTTACCTGACCCTATAAAAGGGGCTTCTTGCTCTCTCCTCTGTCTCTTGCCCTCTCCTCTGTCTCTTGCTCTCCCTCCCCTTGCCCCTGCTTTCCCCATTCCCTCCCCCACTCCATGTGCTCATGGCCGACCTCTGCTTCTCTACTCTTCTCCTCCTCTCTCTCTGTCTCCCAACCCCTTAACTCCCCCCACATGACCTGAATAAACTCTATTCTGTACTATACCATCATCCCTCAGGGGAAGGGATTCCCAACATGGGTCCCCCAGAGGCATCCTCCTTGCCCCCATGCCTCACCGCACCTCCATGGGCCATATCCCCCTCCCTCAGCCCCCACTCTCTTCATCTTTTTCCTAACAATCGGGACCAGATAAACATCAACCACAAGCCTCCTCCTATGTCTGGGTTTCCAGGTCTCTTTCACTCTGGCTCCTCCCTTTCATCGCTTCTTCCCTCTTTATTATTATCAAACTTACCTTCTTACCCTGTCTTTTAAGTATTTCATTCCCTGAGCTTTCTACCATACCCAAACATAATGTTCCACCCAGGCACTCCCGAGGGCTCTCACTCCACAAAGGGACCAAAGGGACCTCAATGGACCAAGAACTACCCAACTCCAACAAAAAAACTTCCTCAACCAGAAACAACTTAAAAAAGCTATGCTCCTGCCCCACATTTTTCTATATCCCCTTAGACTTTAGAATGATAATTTCCTGTTAAAAGACAACATTTCCCATCTTCCCTTGCAGCCAGGCAATACTTACAAGGAAGGAACTATGGGAAGAAGTGTAAATTGCAGCTATTGTGGCTGCTATGACTACAGTCATTTCCAGCTCTCTCGGGGAGTTATCCTATCTCCCAGCCTGGCTCTCAAAACAAAATCATATCACAGCACTGACACGACCTAGTCCAGTGTAAGAACGGCTAAGCCTGTTGAGGAAGGCAAGGGACTGTTCACTGAAGAAGCCACAAACTGGACCATGGGTCCAGCCTCAAACTCACAGAGATCCACTGTATTCTAAAGATACCTTATCAAAGGGATGCAGAGAGTCGAGCTAGGGAGCAGGGGGTTTGTTGATATAAACTGTGCAAGGTAAAATTAAAAGACAGAAAAAAAAATTCTAGCACAGTTAGTACCAGGGAAGTCTCAGGCACAACAGCCGAACTAACAGACGAAAAAAAAAAAATAACTTTATTGACAATGATGGAATGCACAGCAGGGAACACAGAAGACATTGACAAGACAGAGGTGGGTCTTGGGAAGGCAAAGTCTGACCCCATAGGCGTGGGAGCGTTTATATGGTTTTAGTGGTTTAGGATGAGGCCCTCCCCTAAACTAGACTGGTTAGCTTAGCAAAGAAAGGAAAAATAAGAGTCCCACAACTTGGGGTAAACATGTCCAGGTCAGGTCTTTATCTTATCTGATGGGCCTGGACTGGTCAGTTGGGGACTACTGGCAGGAGCCACTCCTGCCAGGCCTTCGTTTCAGATCAGGAGGGTGAGGATGCGGCCAGAAGCCTGCCACCTTTATTGTTATCATTTGTTTTTGTTGACACACGTCTTTTCTCATTGCCTGGGCTGCCCTGGAACTTACTATGGAACTTACTAGGCTAGCCTCAGACTCACAGAGATCTACCTGCCTCTGCCTCTCACGTGCTAGCATTAAAGGTGTGCACCATCAGGTCTGGTGCAGCCTTTATTATTTATCCGTGTCCCCCCTTCCCTATCCGTCTGTGAGGAATCTGACTCCTCATCTCTCACTTTGACTCAAAAGTTATTGTCTCATGGATAACTCTAGCAAGTCTGCAGAGAGGGAGAACTCATATCAGGGTACCAAATGTTAGAGGCACTAAATCGAAAATCAGAGAGAGGTAGACATACTTGACAGATGGACATGCCACAGACCATATCCCCTGGCCAAAAAGTTACACAGGAGTGAATAAAGACCTACGTTACAGAAATAGCTGTTCTCTGTAGGTGAGACGGAGGTGACGGAGGTCTCTGTTGTCACTGTCTCAATCCAACCCTCCTTCTGTGTGTTTCTCTCTGTCTCTCTGTCTCTTTCTCTGGGTGTCTCTCTGTGTCTGTCTTCATCTCTTTTTGTGTTTATCTCTTTCTCCCTCTCTCCCTC
This sequence comes from Micromys minutus, assembly GCF_963924665.1. Classification (NCBI taxonomy): domain Eukaryota; kingdom Metazoa; phylum Chordata; class Mammalia; order Rodentia; family Muridae; genus Micromys; species Micromys minutus. Next base: position 123,440,298 of record NC_137969.1, read on the forward strand.
CTTCTCTCCCTCCCTCCTTTCCATCCTCTCTTCCTCCCTCCCTTGTCTCTGAGAATATTTCCAAATAAACATCTTAAATATGCATCTCCTTCTAAGAGTCCGTTTTTGGAATTGGTGATATGAGGTAAAATATAACGAGATAGCCTGAGTCATATTGCAAGACCCTCCCGGGGTTTGCTTGTTAGCTTTGGTTTCCATTCGTATGTGAGATCAGTCTGTTGCCTTTGAAAAGATGCACCTATTCCATTGCTGAGTGTTAGAGAAAGTTACTCAGCTCCAAAAAGAAATCATCTGAGCCATTAAACAGAAAGAAAGAGATGATCTCAAAGATCTCCTTGCCTGCTTCACGTCTGAGCAGGAACTGCTCAGAGCCGGTCAGCTCCACCCTGTCAGTCTGCTGCCCACAGTGATGGGCATGTTCTGAAGTGTGTGCCCACAGACAAGCAGCAGATGGTCTCAGCCTGGACATCTGGGAGGCTCATCAGATTATAGGGCACACATTTGTGATAATAGATTTAATTCAGTTTTTACTTAACATTTTTGGCTGGTTTAAAGACCCTGAGGTCAGTATGTAACTTGGCAAGAGTTTTTCAAGAAATTATCCTGAATTTATCATCCATGGGCTGATCTTATACAATCTTTTGTTTGTGCAACTCAGACCAGCTGGGTGAAAACTCATCAATGGAGCCCCATTAAGAGGAGGGGTCCTTGGAAGCTCTGGGAATGCATGAGTCACTCTGTGGACCGTGGTCCACCCCACAAAGCAGAGACAGCAGAGAGGGCTAAGGGAAAATCGCCAGTTTCTTGTGCTGTATGGTCTCAGCTTCAGAATACGCACTACATTTGGCTACTGAAGGGACAATACAATAGTAATTATAACCAAATCATTTTGTGTTTTGATTAGAACCTGATAGAAACCTTGAGAACAAAATGTAAGTGAAGTAAAGATCTACTACAATGCTGGTGCACTGTTACAGAATTTTCTCCATTTACTACCAAAAAATACTATAAACTTACAGCAAAAGCCTACATTTCGTATTGGCATGGAAGTGTGTACATTTTTGTTATTGTTTCTTTTTGTAGCACCCAAATTTTCACTCAAGAAAAAATATGTAGAATGGATGGGTTTTTCTTTTTCTTTTTTCTTTTCTCACTCAGAATAAACTAACAACGAAATAATTAACAACCCATTAAGAAAGTGATGAAAGGGTCAAAAGGTCACTAACCAGAAAAGGAAATGGAAATGGCCAATGAATATATAATAAGACGCTTCTTCCCCCATGTTAATGAAGAAAACAGAGGAAGGAGAAGCCATCTCGAGCACCCTTCAAGTTGGCACAAGCAAAAGATGTGCAGTTCAGAGTCTCATGCCTCGCCAGGGTGGGTGTGTGACCCAGCACAGCCCTTTGGCCATCCTTAGTTGTGCTAAAGATTTTCCCACTTACCCTGAGGGATTACCCACAATCCCCACTGCCAGCTCTCTCCCTTGGATAAGGACAGCCACTCAGAAATGTCCACTGCACCACAGTTAGGAGTAGGAAAACAGACAAAGTCAGATGCTATCCACACATTCACCAATGGAAGAGCAGACATACACACCGCAGCATGTTTACATTAGGAAACGAAATGCCGCCGTCAAAACAGTATGATAACAATAACAATCAATAAAAAATTTCAGGGGAAATACCCCAGATAAAAAAATACTGTTTGTTTGTTATTGCAAACATTGTAGATGTTTCTAAATTAAACATGGGAATAAGAGGCACCGCAACAACCCAAGTGCAGACCTCAGAAGAGGGAGATGGGAAGACGGACAAGCCCAGAGTTGGTTTCTAAGATTCACATCTGTGTGAACATGATTGGTAAGGAGGCAAACTAAATCTGAAGATAATAAGGTAGGAAAACCAGTGTTCACTCTACGCTTTTCTATTTTTATTATATCTTTAAAATGCTTTAAAATCTATAAGATTTAGAATATAAGAAACAACTCTTATTGGGAAACCTGAAGTTTTCACCCAGCTCTGTTGCTTCAACAACTTCAATGATATGGAGGCACAGATCTCCATAGCAGCTGGACTCTGATGGTGCCCAGCATGCCCCTCCCCCATCTGCCTGTGCCCCTGATTTCCAATATCAAATCATCAAAGAGAACACCGTTTTCTAAGAAGAGCTAACATCCCTTCTCAGCGTCAGTTATGCTACAGCCCATTACTTTTGTTGCTTGCTCAAATAAAACTTGGAAGGCTAAGCTACCTCCTCGATCGGCTTAGTTCAGTAAAGTCTGCTAAAGGCCCCCTGCATTCGGTTCTCTTCTTATTGTGAATTCTGAAAGAAATAACGTCAGAAAAGGAGCATGGCAGTTCTCATACCTCCAATCCTAGCTCTCAGGAGGCAGGGGCAAGAAGATCTCTGAGTTCAAGGCCAGCCTGGTCTACAGAGCTAGTTCCAGGACAGCCAGGGCTACACAGAGAAACTCTGTCTCGGGAAAATAAATGGGTCTAGAGAGAAAGCTCAGTCAACAAAACATTTGCTTCGTACATAATTATATATATACATACATACACACATACATATATACATGCACATATATATCCATACATGAACATGCACATATGCACACATATATGGATATAAACATAAAGGCACAAAAAAAAAAAAAAAACAAAGAAGCGAAATCCCCAGGCCCTCCCCCACTGCCTCCTGGCATACGGCTGAAGCAGCAGATCCCTGCAGAAAATTTTAAATCCTGAAAAACATCCTCCAATTCAGGTTCTGGTGAAGTTACCAGTGTTAATGTTCCCTTCCCATTAACACATGTATACATATTTGGGATGTTCTTCTCGTACAATAGCATATTTAACTTCATTTTCCTTCTGGAGCATCCCACTGGTACACAAGAAATGTTCCCTTGTATGGGACATTCCATATTTATTTTAAAAGTTCTCCCATCAGAGGGCATTTCCATATTACCAGAATGCCATTCCTGAAAGCCTGGACCAATTTAGGTGCTTAGCCACGGTGTAAGCATGTGTCCATTTCCCTGTTCCCTTAACTATACTACTGAACAAGTGTTTTTTATTTCTTCCTTGGAAAGATAACAAGAACCTCTCATTTGGACACTGGAATTTAAAGACTGGGATTTACTGAGTGAAAAAGACATTGCTTGTTTGTCTTTCAAGACAAGGTTTCTCTGTGTAGCCCTGGCTGTCCTGGAATTCGCTCTGTAGACCAGGCTGGTCTTGAACTCAGAGATCTTAAACATGTATCTAAGCTAAGAATGGTGGAGACAGGAGGATTGGATCCAATGGGCTATAAGGAAAAGCCTGTTTCAAAAAGATATGTATGAATTATTATTTCATTTCCAGACTATGATTTTGCAGTGACTGGAAGATGGAATAGTGGTCATTCTTACCAATGTCAGAATGTTCTTTTAATAAAAGCCTTCTCTCCCACTGTATGAGCTCCCTGAGGCTGGACACTAGGCTTGCTTTATCACAATCTCTAGGCTCTCCAATAGAAGAGACCCCCCCCCCAGAGATGTCAGTCTAATCAGTGAATCCACGCAGAGTGAACCAATGGGCATGCCACGAAAATCACTTACACTAAAACTGTTTCCAAGGTGGGAAACTTAGTCTGACTTCTCTGAGTTAAATTCTCTAGCTTTCCCACTGTGGTTATATGTTGTGGGACAATGACCTTTGATCATACCTATGCTGGAGAGGAGACTGACTCAGTCAAATAGGAAGAAGATACCTGTGTATACAGCAGAGGAACACTTTTGCTTAGTGGCTTAACTAAGCAGTGGATGTCTTCCAATGACTTGAGTTTCTCTCCTAGGTTTTCAGCCGGAGTAACAGGGGAAAATTGTCTCCGCAGCCAGCACAGGTTCCAGTGATGATCAGAAGAGGCTGCTTAGCAAGAGGCAGCCCCCAGTGTGTGACCCTGCAAGTTCACCTCCATCACAAACCAGATGGGGAACAACCCTGTCTCCCCAGCAACTCCCAGACCAATGCAATGCCAGGAATTTCTTTTTGGATGGGTTTGTAATAAGCTCCAGAATGACTGTAGAAACAGCCACAATTGCTGTTCTATAGCAAGACGTATTTTTAGACTCAGCTCAGCTCTGGTCACACAGAGCTGGGCTCTGGACACTGTCCTCCAGGATTTCTCAAATTGCAGAGGGGGAAGCAGGTCATGACCTCGCTAGGGTCACAGAGAGGAAAACAGCACAGCAACAAGGGGAATTTTCTTGAAGCTGCTCTGAAGGGTAATTCTGTTCAACTGGTGACTTCATAGCCATCAAGGCGTCCCCTCCCCCACCCCATCCCACCCCCAGCTACCTCCTCACCCACTTTGAGCAGTGGCAGATGCCGGAACAAAACCAGATGAAGCAATAAAAAAAATAATCTGGGTTTCCCCCATTGTTTTTAATTCATTCATAGAAAAGGTGATGTTCTGCATCCCCATAATCTCAGCAGCTGGGAGGTTGAGGTGAGAAGATCACAAGTCTAAGTCCAGCCTGAGCTACATTTGAGGCTCAAACCACCTTCTCCTAAACAGTGACATTATGTCAAGAAGGACAAAGATGAAGGAAAGAAAATTAAATTGTTGTCCCTAGCACTGTAAGCACACACGCAAGGGTGCTTGCCCATCCAGAAAGCTACTGGCTTCACCTCTCTGAGTAGCTGAAGGCTTCACCCCCAACCCAACTAACTGATTGGTGGGCTGCAACATACACTAGCACAGCATATGTGTAATGAATACATTGCACACTGCTGGGAAGCTGCCTCACAGAGACATCTCATTTAGTTAACGGCACTGGAGAGATGGCTCAGCGGTTAAGAGCACTGGCTGCTCTTCCAGAGGTCCTGAGTTCAGCTCCCAGCAACCACATGGTGGCTCACAACCATCTGTAATGGGATCCAATGCTCTCTTCTGGTGTGTCTGAAGATAGCTACAGGGTACTCACATGCATGAAATACATAAAATAAATCCTTTAGTTAATACAAATCTAGGGCTTCTAGTCATGGCCCCTGTTTACAAATGGGTCTGATACGCCCTGCACCTCTGACCACACAGCTTGAACTCAAACTCTAGTCTGGAAGATGATCATTTATTCGCATCTATTTGTTTCCTCCTTACAGTGCTTTGCCTCAAGCCATCGACTTTAGCCTTGTCCATATGGCTTGCTCTGGCAGATGGAATGTGAGTGGATATACCACAGGTAACACTTGCATGGTGTCACTTGGCCTCTCGAGCCCCTACCCATCAGCCCCAGCACCAAGAACATGCTTTGGGGATACTTTTGTAATGACGCACTTATTTTTATCTTATGTATTGATGTTTCGCCAGTATGGATGTCTGTATGAGAGTGCCAGACTCCCCTGGGATTGGAGTTCTAAGCTGCCATGTGAGGGTGGGTGCTGGGAATTGAACCTGAATCCTCTGGTGGAGCAGCTAAGCCATCTCTCCAGTCCTGTTAGGAATTATTATAGCAGAAGTTTACCAACACAGAAGTCCCTCTGCCTCTGCAGTCCAGGTGTGTCCCATATACTTCTCTTACTTCTCAACTCTGAGCCCCTCAAAGAGCACTCCCTAGATTCTCCTGGTATTTCCTCTTTTATACTCAGTGAAAGCAATGGACATTGTTTTTCTTTAAAAAAAAAATTAGCTGTAATGCAAATGCTTTACATTGTAGACATACAAGGAGTAAGAATCATGCTTTGCCAAGGATTAGATAAAAGATCATCCAGAGACTGCCTCACCAGGGGATACACCTCATATGCAGCCACTCAATCCAAGCACTATTGCTGATGCCAAGTAGTGCTTACTGGCAGGAACCTGATATGGATGCCTCCTCAGAGACTCTGCCAGAACCATACTGATGCAGAGGAGGATGCTTGCAGCTAACCATCAGACTGAACACAGGGACCCCAATGAAGGAGCTAGAGAAAGGACTGAAGAAGCTGACATGGTCTGCAACCCCATGGGAAGAACAAAATTATCAACTAACCAAACCTACCACAGCTCCCAGGAACTAAAACACCAACCAATACGTTTGCATGAAGAGACCCATGGCTCCAGTTGCATATGCAGCAGAGAAAAGCATTTTCTGACATCAATGGGAGGACAGGCCTTTGGTCCAGTGAAGGCTTGTTTTTCCAGTGTAGGAGAATGCCAATGTGCTGAGGTGGAGAGGGTGGTTGGGAGAGGGAGCACCTTCATGGAGGCAATGGGAGGGGGAGGGGGATGAGATAGAGGGAAGGGAATAACATCTGAAATGTAAATGCAGAAAATATCCAATTTTTAAAAAGGAAAAATAAAAGAATTGTGCTTTGCAAGTAAATAACTATGTGTATGCTTTTCATAATGCACCCATGATGTCAATACTGTTTCAGTGGCTACTCCTGGTGAAATAACCAGACATTCCCACAAGATCAGGACTTGATACCTGCTCACATCATTGAATAGTCAGTCAATATGCACTTTGCTTAAGAGAAATGAAAAGATCTAGAAATTAATAATAAAAGTGATCTTTGAAATTTGCTTCTCTTAAAGAGGACCTGAGTTGAGCTCCCAGCACCCACATCAGGAAGTTCATAACAACCTGCAATTCTAGCTTCAGGGGATCTGCCACTCTATGTGGCACAGCCACACACAGTCATAGACACACACAGTATTTGTGTGTGTGTGTGTATGTGTGTGTGTATCACTCATAAAACAAAAGTAAAGCTCAGCATGGTGGCATATACCTTTAATCCCAGCCTTTGGGAGATAAAGCAATTTGAGACCAGTTAGGTCTACATAGTAAGTTGCCAGCCAACATGGCCACATGGGTAGACACTATCTCAAAAATAAATTTTTTGAGGCAGGATCCATTATGTAGCTCTGGCTGTCCCAGAACTTATTGTATAGACAAGGCTGGCCTTGAACTCATAGATATCCACCTGCCTCTGCGTCCTGAGTACTGAATTTAAAGGCATGACACCATACCTGACTCAAATTTTATTTTTAATTAAAAGAAAATGAAAATCTGAAGTTATCTTTGGTTTTGTTATTTAATCGTGGGCACAGCTTTGTGCTAAAAATGTCATTTTAAGCCTTCAACTATACTAAGAAATGTCTTTGAGAGATGGCCATTATACACCCCCCCCCCCCATAACCACTTCCCCTCTCCTTCACTAGCAGAAGAAATTTAGTGTTAGACACCAACAAATACTACATTTCCCATGCTCCTTTGCAGGTCGGCAGCCAAGTGGCTAAGGTTTGACCAATAGAATCTGAACAATTTTCAAGTTGTGCCCTTCAAGAAAAACTAGCATTTCTTTACTTTTCCTTTTTCTCTTTCTCACTGACTGAAGTCACACACAATGGCAATAACTAAAACAGCAACGTTCCTATAAGGTATAAGACTGCCATGTTTCCTATAAGGTATGTGTCCGCCATGTTCCTAAAAGGTATGAGACCGCCATGTTCCTATAAGGTATAAGACTGCCATGTTTCTATAAGGTATGAGCCCACCATGTTCCTATAAGGTATGAGACTGCCATGTTCCTATAAGGTATAAGTCCGCCATGTTCCTATAAGGTATGAGTCCGCCATGTTCCTATAAGGTATGAGCCCACCATGTTCCTGTAAGGTATGAGTCCGCCATGTTCCTATAAGGTATGAGTCCGCCATGTTTCCTATAAGGTATGTGTCTGCCATGTTCCTATAAGGTATAAGACTGCCATGTTTCTATAAGGTATGAGCCCACCATGTTACTATAAGGTGTGAGACTGCCATGTTTCTATAAGGTATGAGCCCATCATGTTACTATAAGGTGTGAGACTGCCATGTTTCTATAAGGTATGAGCCCATCATGTTACTATAAGGTGTGAGACTGCCATGTTTCTATAAGGTAAGAGCCCAGTACAAAGGATAAAAGCACAACAAGGTATATAGATGGTTGGATCCTGACACAGTTGCACGGCCAACCCAGTCTTCCCAGACAAATGTCACCTATAGTCTCCCCTCTCACACCTGCTTGTGGGTACACATTGAGACTGTAGTGTTGCATGTGGTCAGTCCCATGAATTAAGTTTTATATCTCAACTGTTTTTAAATTTATTCTTATTTTATGTGCATTGATATTTTGCTTATATAAATGTCTGTGTGAGGGTGTTGGATCCCGTGGGACTAGAGTTATGGAGCTGACATGTGGGTGCTGGGAATTGAACTCAGGTCCTCTGGAAAAGCAGCTCTTCTTTCTAACCACTAAGACATCTTTCCAGACCAATATTTATAAGTAAACTAGAAAAGTGGGAATGAAGCTTACAAGTTCCTCACAGACTGGATCCCATACAATGAAATCAACCCCCCCCCCACAGTGTGACACTTAAAAAGAGAAGATGAGGACCAGATTGGTGGCTATAATCCCAGCAGTCAAGACAATAAGGCTGGAAAACTGGGATGAGGCAGGAGGACTACAAATTTGAGCTAGTCTAGGCTATACTGAAGCCTGTCCTAGAAGGGAAGGAAGGAAGGAAGGAAGGAAGGAAGGAAGAAAAAAAGGAAGGAAGGAAAAAAGGAAGGAAGGAAAAAAGAAAAAGAAAAAAGGAAGAAAGAAAAATATCTAACTCTTCAACCAAAACATTTTGAAATTATTAAAAAGTTACCCTAAACAAAATATTAATTAATATCCTATTCTCATTAACAATGAACTTTACCCTAAGACTGAGCCCTGAGGTATTGGCTAAAAGTATGAAGCCATCACAGTTAGAAACAAATTTTATACAATGAGTTACTTGCCTTGCTTCATCATGTCAGGACAGCAGCGTATGATTCATAACTGATACTGTATAAGAACACTAGTGTATATGTGTACTTACATATGAATACTGAGTGTGTATAATATATACATATTTGTCTTGGCAATGCCTGTCCAAATTGTTTTCTTACTTAAAAAACACAATAAGAAGGTAAAATATAGCATGAAGGGGCAAGCCTGTTTAGCCTGCTGCAGGTTCCTGCCAAGGAGACTCTGGGTTCACCTGACTATGGTGAGAAGAGACATTATACATGAGTCCTCAACTCTTAAGTCTCGGGGAAGACAGATTTCCATTTGTCATATCTTTTCCTCAGTGCAATACCTGTTAGATCATGGAATCAAATTATTTCACATTGGACCAACACATACCAGTTAAACTGAAACTGGCTACAATGAAATTCTGGATGGTGAGGTATTGTACATGTCAAGCAAAGAGTCTGATTTTTATGTGCACAGCAGTATTGCAAACATCTCTGAATCGTGCATTATTACCATTTAATGAGTGTCTACAATGTCGGGGAACAGTTCTCCACATCCTATATGTCAGCAACGCAGTGACAAAAGTGTGCATGTCTTTATGGCAGGCTCTGCCCTACATACTCTGCATGTGTGGTCCACTGTCCCTCATTATCTGAGGGTGATAAGTTCGAGGACCTCCAGGGGCACAAACTCCACAAACATTCAAGTCTCTTACTTGCTAAGCTACATAAGAGGATGCATTGTTTGCACATTCTCACAGAGCTTTAAGCCATCTCTACCGTACTTGATAGAATGCAGCTGTCACACTCTGTTGTCTGGGGGTGATGGACAGGAAGATGGAGGAAGACGGTCTGCATATGTTCACTCCAAGTGAGGGGGTTTTTCTAATAGTTCCAAGATATGTTTTGTCAGATTCACAAATCATGAGTACGGTTGTATGGGTGTTAAATTCTCAAAGTAACTCTCTGAGGGAGGGATTAGCACCTCCCTCTTGTAGATGAGGGAATCAAAGCATTTAAAGCATTAATTAAGTTTAAAGAATTTTATTAATTTAATTAATAAAAGTAATTTAACTAAAGCAATCGAAACATTTCATTAAGATTAAAGAATTTAACTGCCTTCCTCTATATGTCTACATTGAAAATAGCAAAGCCAGGATGTAACACTAGCCATTCTAACTCCAAATTATCCGCTTAGCCATTGTTTTACTTTACTGTGATGGTTTAGCAGGAGGATGGGGTGCAGGAAAATGGGGTGCAGGAGGATGGGATGCAAGAGGATGGGGTGCAGGAGGATGGGGTGCAGGAGGATGGGATGCAGGAGGAAGGAGGATGGGGTGCAGGAGGATGGGGTACAGGAAAATGGGATGCAGGAGGATGGGATGCAAGAGGATGGGGTTCAGGAAGATGGGGCACAGGAGGATGGGGTGCAGGAGGAAGGAGGATGGGGTGCAGGAGGATGGGGTGCAGGAGGATGGGGTGCAGGAGGAAGGAGGATGGGGTGCAGGAAGATGGGGCACAGGAGGATGGGATGCAGGAGGAAGGAGGATGGGGTGCAGGAGGATGGGGTGCAGGAGGATGGGGTGCAGGAGGAAGGAGGATGGGGTGCAGGAAGATGGGGTGCAGGAGGAAGGAGGATGGGGTGCAGGAGGATGGGGTGCAGGAGGATGGGGTGCAGGAGGAAGGAGGATGGGGTACAGAAGGATGGGATGCAGGAGGAAGGAGGATGGGGTGCAGGAGGATGGGGTGCAGGAGGATGGGGTGCAGGAGGATAGGGTGCTGCTCCATCATATAGATAAAAACTGGGAAGCACTGGGTAGGAGAATGAAGACTTAACCTCTACCAAAACTCACCCAAAGTCTCTACCCTCTCTGCCAGACCTGATGTTTCCCTCATATCAGAATCATGGTAGTTGGTCCAGTTTCTGAAGAGTGTGTGTTAGTGTGTGTGTTTATGTGTGTATGTTAGTGTGTGTTAGTGTGTGTTTGTTAGTGTGTGTTAGTATGTGTGTTTATGTGTGTATGTTAGTGTGTGTTAGTGTGTGTGTATGTGTGTATGTTAGTGTGTATGTTAGTGTGTGTTAGTGTGTGTTTGTTAGTGTGTGTTAGTGTGTGTATGTGTTAGCGTGTGTGTTAGTGTGTGTGTACAGGAGGCTGGTATCTCATCTAGCTAGCAATCCTGCTCTTCACCAAGAAATTACAAGGAAGAGAAATGTCCGCATTGCCATTTTCTTACACATTTGGTCAGTATTTTTCTTCTTTATCTTTTTGCAGTTCTGGGGATTGAACAGGCATGCCAGACAAATGTTCTCTATTTAGGCTGTACTCCCAGCTCTCTTCTTATTTTTTATTTTGAAACGGTGTCTCACTAAGTTACTAGGCTAGCCTTGAACTCACTCTGTAGCATAGGTTGGCCTTCAACTTGCAATTTTCCTGCCTCAGCCGCCAGTAGTTGGGACGACAGGCTTGAGCCACGAGGCCAAGCCAGCACTGGCATTCTCTGCCTCCTTCTATTTCTAAGTCACAGTTCAGTTTTTTAAGGGTTTGTCTGGTTAAATAAGCAGGCTATAAGTTAAACTCAAATGATAAAGTAGATCAAATACCATGCTTTCTTCTTGTTACTCACCATCAGGAAGCCAAGGGATGAATGAAAGAGTCTGAAACCGCTTTCAGTGTAGAAGAGACTGTTTAGAAGCCAGGAATGGTGAAAACAGCTTGTAAGTATGTGCTATTTGTATTCTAGATGTTTTGGCTGTTAAGATCTTAGTTCCCTGAACAATAATAAAAAGTAATTTCCATAATGGGAGGAGATGATTAAAATAAGAGCCTTAGAAAAAGTTGAGATTAAGGCTGAACACGGAGGACATTTTGCTTGAGAAGTGTTCTGATTGGTCAGCAACTGACCAATAGAAATAACTCAGGGTGGAAATATCTCCATGGGTGGGCCTATGTTAATGTGAGGCTTTGGATACTCCACAGAGACAGGAGGGAAATAGCCCATGTGGACCCATACCTCAGCATGAAAGTGTCAGGAAACAATGAGATAAACAGTAAGAAACAGTCAGGTCACTTCCTCTTGAAGAGGAGCAGCAGACAGGCTGGACGACAGCCAGCTGTTCATTCTTCGTCACAGTGAGTTACCAAAGTGCAGAGTTATGCGTGAAGAATGAGCACCCTAACTCTGAACCACCTCAGCCTTCCATAAGGCTTTTACTAAGCAGCGTACCGTTGTGTTTTATGCATGTAGCCGGTAAACCGCGGGGTTGGTTAGTTTTATCTGTCAGTCCACTGCTCCCTAGAATCACCTTGGGGGAGACTCTAATGAAACCTAATAAAAGAACTATCTCCATTAAGTTGGCCTTTGACCTTGTCCTGGAGGGATTATCTTGAGTGTTAATTGAGGTTGACAGGCCCATCCTAAATGGCGGGTGGGAGGCACCATTTCATACATGGGCCATGTCTGAATGAGACTGAAGAATGCTTGCTGAGCACACCCGACCTAGCAACCCAGTGAGGATGTGTTTCTTCCTCTCTGTGGCCTTGACCTGACTAATGACTTGAGTTCCTGCCCTGGCTTCCCTTCAGCCATGGGCTCTAACCTGGAACTGGAAGTTGAACAAGTACTTCTTCCCCTATGTTACCTTTTGTCGGGCCATTTTTATCACAGCAATAAAAATTGAATTAGAACGCCACCTTTCCTTCTTAATGACACAGCTTTCATATTTTAAAGTAATTCGGGAGCCAATTCTCTGAACAATTACATAATATTACACTATGGCTCGGATTTAAATTGGAAGGAAACCTGTTTCCCATTTTGCAAATAGAAAACAGAGCAGGACATGTAGCCCTGTGCTGGCATGTCCCTGTAGGGCCACAGCACCTTCTTCTCTGAGCGTCAGCCTTCTCAAACAAAATGCCCTTCGTGTTCAGCCTTAATCCCAACTTTTCTAAGGCTCTTATTTTAATCATCTCTTCCTGGAAATTACTTTTTATTATTGTTCAGGGAACTAACATTTTAACAGCCAAAACATCTAAAATACAAATAGCACATACTTACAAGCTGTTTTCACCATTCCTGGCTTCTAAACAGTCTCTTTCTTCTACACTGAAAACAGTTTCAGACTCTTTCATTCATCCCTTGGCTTCCTGACAGTGAGTAAAGTAGTGTGGTCTGTTTTGCTCACATTATTTTAGGAAGGCAATTAAATTTCTATAGGTATATGCTGATTAATTCCTGGGATTCTTTAATGAAAAAAAACTGGTCACCTGATAATCGTGTGTGCATATTTGTTCATATGTGACATAAATAAAGGAGACCAAGCAGATGCAGGGATACACTATCAAGACAAACATGGTCCCCTTGCATTATTTGCACTCACTCTGACCACTTTTTCCTCTAGAAAGACTTCTAAAAAGACTACAGTGCTTTTCCTTTTTAGAAAGTATAACACAGTGTTGCAATATCCTTTTCAACCCAAATCGCCAATTTGTTGCAATATCCTCTTCAACCCAAATAAATCCAATCAAGGAAAATACAACTCAGTAACTAGGAAAACAAGCTGCTCATCTATTTTGGGCAGATTTACCACTACACTCTCTGTTCCCCCTCCTAGGAGATCCCTTCTCACTTGTCCTTAACCTTCTTCCTGTTCCTGTTCCTTCCTCTCCCTTCTCCTCCTCTGACTCCTCCCCTCCCATTTCCTCTCCTTTTTCCCTCCTCCTTTCCCTGTCCAATCATGTATCAACTTAACATAAATCTACAACACAGCCTGAAAGGAGCAGATATCTTAAACATTGTACTTGATCTTGATGAATTCTCACTATCTGAACAGATCTATGTAACCAGCAGCCAAAATACAATGATGATGATGATGATGATGATGATGATGATGATGATGATGATGATAATAATAATAATAATAATAATAATAATAATAATAATAATAAAGATAAATGTCCCCCTTGAGTTTCCTTCCAGTTACAAAGATTAGAGTGCTTTGCAGGTTTTAGATGGCATAGATGTGGAATATAGTGCCCTTTGTTTTGGGCCTGAGTGTTTTAGTTGTGCTTCTATAATACACTCATCTTCTTATATGCACTTCTACCTTGTTTGTTCCCGATCTCTGTGTGATAGGGTAAATACTGCACACAGCACAATTATGCCATCATCTAAGTACATATGCTCTTGTTGACAGTAATTTCTAGTTAAAATAAATGTCTTAGCTGCTTTTCTATAGCTATGAAGAGGCAGAAATCAATTTATAAAAGAAAACATTTAATTGGAGGTTTGCCTACAATTTCAAAGGGTGAGTCCCAGGACTATAATGGCAGAAAGTATGGCAGAGGAGAAGCAGGTCTGGGAGCAGTAGCTGAGAGCTTACATCTGACCCACAAACAAGACACACACACAGAGAGAGAGAGAGAGAGAGAGAGAGAGAGAGAGAGAGAGAGCACAAGCCTGAGCCTGGTGTGGGCTTTTAAACCCTTAAAGCCCAGCCATAGTGACACACATTCTCTAATAAGGCCACACCTCCTAATCCTTCCTAAACAGTTCCACCAACTGGAAAACAAATTTTTAAATACATGAGCCTATAAAGGGGGGAGGGTCCTCCTCACTGAAACCACCACAACTGGTATGAATAAGACTGCTGTGAGCATTCTTATAAGTGTCTTCTGAGGAATTTTCTAGGTGTTTCTTTTGTCTGTGTACCTAATATTGCAGTTGCTGGTCATAGGTGTGCATGGGGCGAGGTTCAGCCCACACTACCGCACCATTTTCCAAAGTGGTTTACATTTACTTCAACTTATTATAAAAGTTACTTTGTAAGATATTTCTCTATCTTTTAAAAAATCCGTCAATAAATAATCAAACATACCAAATAAATAATATCAAGAAACCCAAAAGCAACCAAATAGAATGGGAATCCAGAAGACCACACTGATGTGGGACTTGAGATTTCATAGCCTTAAGAGATGCTGAGGATGAGAGAGAGAGAACTATGGGATGAGCTGGAAATAAGCCTTCCCCTCACACACACAAAAGGATGAAGAAAACAGTATATCTTAAACCTTGACACTGAGTAGCGGGTAGGAGAGATAACTACACCAGGATAGCTTATAATAAGAAGTCTATCTTCATAAAGGCTTGTACCCCAAATTTTTAATTCTTAGGGAGCTAAGAGAATCAAGACTGGAATTCTACAAATGAGGACTGACTTCTACCAGCGAGCTAAACTTCCGTGTTAGAAACTTAATTTTCTTTTTTTTTTTTTTTTGAAACTTAATTTTTTAACCAATGTCTCTGAGAGCAAGGAAACCTCTACTGGGCCCAGACCACCTCAAAGACATATTGCTCCACAACCCAGTATCACCGTTCTCAGGAATACAGAGATTTGGCAACTAGGTTCTCTGACGATATGAAAGAGGTCTAAGAACCAGTCTTTCTTTTCTTCGTCTACTCCGTTGGTTGGGAAGTTGCAGATTTTTCACATTAGTCCCTCACAGTAGCTTAGAAAAGTCTGCGTGAAGGGAATGAGGCAGCGAGTGCCTCCGTTGATGGGGAAAAGTGGTGCTGATGGGGTTTATTTCTTTTTTATTGTTGCCTCCTTTGCAAGTAGAAACCTAACATAGATGGTTCAACCACCGCTTACCCGGGAGCCCCTAAATTCCAGGACACCTGCTTCCATGGCATTTTAAGAAATGGCTTTCAAGAACACATGTCCACAGCAGACTCTATGACAGGGTCCCTAGAATTATGCAATGTGACAGCCTGAGAATTATTCAGGGTATAGAGTTTTCCTATGGGGGAAAAGAAGGTGTGTCTTGGGGAAATGACTCATCATACCAAAGCCTTAATTTTTTTTCTCAACAGTAACCAACGTCTTGCTTGGTCATAAGGACGAGTCCACCCTTTTGCAGAGCAAATGTGTAGTTAATTGCATTTTTTTTTCCCCGAAGCTCAGTTTACAAGACTGGAAGTAGCCGGGCTTCTTCTCAACATCTCAAGTCCGGAGCTCAACTGCCTAAGGCACCCAGCCATATGAACCATCCTGGTTTAAAGCTACCTTTCCGATGGTCCACAGGAGCCTCTCGCTTCCATCATAAATTATCCATTTCTAGGAATTCAGCTTTTCTCATCGACTGACATTTCCAGGAAAGACGAGGAATTTTTTTTTCTTTTTTACTGCACTCACTGGGAGTCTTTCTGCTGACATGGTCCATAATTAAAAAATCAAAGTAATAAAGTGACATTCTCAAATTTGAATACCCGGTACAGAAAGCTTAATTGCCAGACCTCCCTGCCAAACAGCACAGTGGCTCCAACATTAAATCACAGAGATTTTTCAAAAGCGTGATTTAATAGTGCTTTGAAAGTGCACACATTTAATTTTATTACAACAACTTTGAGACCCTTAAGACAAGTTGCAAATACCAAATCACATTTTTTTTATATTTCATTTATTGGAAAGTTATTTTAAAACGGTGACCACATCCAAGGGAAAATAGTGTTCAAAAGTCTAAGTTATAAAGAGTATCTGCTAATGTATCAAGGGTTTGTGTTGCTTCCTTCTGAGGACATACACCACTGAAGATTCCATGGCAGATGGAGCACTTCAAATGGCTGATTTCTAGTACTGCCAGTGTGTGATTTCCTGGAGTGGGCAAGAGTTACTAGGTAAACCAGGGATCTTCTGAATGGAGTTACCCAAGTCAGTTCTGTGCCCTTCTCTGTCCAAAAAACAGATTCAGTAAAACAAGTGGGAAAGAAAACAAGATGCTCAACACGCTTCTTTATATCCTGACCTCCAGTGTTCCCCCAGATTAAGAGGAATAAGCACTATCCATCAAGAGATAGATCCATAATAAATTAGAACCTGGTAAGCCTGTGCAATGTTGTTCCTGATATTACTAATAGGGCATAATGGAGTTTCAGATATCAATAATTTTGTCACATGTTAGTAAATTGGTTTTAAGGGGGAAAAACTGAGACTGTTAGGTACGCGCTCTTAGAATGTGAACAGAAATATTCAAATTTTCATAATGTAGAAATCATGGTTATTCATCAGTTGTGACATCTCCTCAGTGACTTCTCTTCATTCAGGAAAGGGATCTAGGTGCGCGCCTATTGGAATTTTTAACTGCAATGTCAGGTTGAGCCACGTGAAAAAGTAGTTGGAATTGGTTTTATTTCAAGCACGGAGTCTGTATTAAAAATAACACCGTTACCTGTCCTTCTTTCTGCTTCTTCTAGCACCAGGGAAAAAGCACATCCCTAATATATTTTCTGGGCTCACTCTCTTTGCAATATTTCCTTTGCAAAGGTCCTGTTCATATTTGTATCTTATTACTTTTCTTATACTGGATTTATTGATAGTTTCTAACAAAAATATGATTTCAGTATATTTACTGAACAAAATTCAATAAAACAGACCCCAATTCAATTTTTTTCATCAAAATGGAGAACAATAAAGAAGGGAAAGTCCTCAGTTGAGACACATGGCATCAAAGAAACTTATATTGTTTAAAGCAATAACTCAATAAAGAGGAAGTGATAGATATCACTTAAAAACAACATTAGCTTTGTTTATTTATCTGTGTTCCTAATAATTGTGCCTCTAACTTAGTCAGCGACAAACATTTTTGGTGTTCTTTGGTTATTGGATCTCACATAAATGTGCCTGGCATTGTGAGATAGCCACCGTCCATGTTTACTGTTAATCGTCCTTTCGAGTTTTCAAATTTCCCTACGTCTGTTTCCCAGATTATTTTGCTGTTGTGCCCGTATTTCTCCTAAGTTAATAGTGTTTATGCTTTTTCATGTTTACCAAGAGTTTATATCTGAATTTCTAATAGCCTGCTTTGGAAGACCGATTACAGAGGGCTCTCTTCATTGACCATTAGGTAAAGGGTTGAAAAATAACTTCAGTTTACAATAGATTTTTTTTTAGTTTAATGGATGAGCATATTCATTATTCACCTGTTCTCGGTCTCCTCATGTGTCACCGAGTGATGATTATAGTTGTTTTAAAGTTGATCCTTATTTATAGCCTATTGTATCATGCCAAGATTTAGTAATGATTTTAGATTTTCCACCTAAATTACAGGGCACTTTCCACTGAAAATGGTAAACAATATTACAAACTAAAAAAAAAAAAAAAAAAAAAAGAAGAAGAAGAAAAAGAAGAAGAAGTAATCCGATTTCTGGGAAGAGGGAGCCCAGTGAAGGATGTGTGCTTTTATAAGGACGGACAATGGAAGGCAAAATAATAACTCCTAACTTTGATTGTTCAAATATATTCTGCAATACAGAGAGCTGCATGCAGGCTGGAGCAGGCATGGGGCAGGAAGGTTAAGTAGAGAGGAAGGCACAATACTTCAGATTGGCAGTAGACTGCAGCAGGGATAATCTAATCAAAACGAAATTCAATTATCTCGTCCCAGGCCAGGCTCTTGGGACGGCTGCATTGAACGCTAGCCGAGCCGCTCCTAGACATTTCTTCCCCAGTCAAACTCACATGATGAATGCAGATGAAATTTGAAATATGAAAATCTGAAGTAATTTATGGAAGTTGTCAGAAATTTGGCCTGCTTGTGGTGTAATTTCCTGGGAGACGAGGCAGGCCGGCTCAGTGCTATGAGGCTTGGAACGGCTGCTGGCCCTTCCAGTGGATGGATCAACCCCTTTAAAATGCTCTTCCAGACAAATTACAGCTCATTACACACAGCCTTGCACCATGCCATTATGTCAAAGGAAATCTTTTTTCATTTGCACAAATTTGCTTGGAATTCTCATATTTATTTGAGCATCCATTATCGAATCTGAACATTGAATTATCCACAATTATTTTCTGGGTACGCGGATGTTTGTGTATATGGAATAGATGGTGACTGGAGAGCTATAAAAATATTACAGTGTGGCTGAAAACCCCACGTACTTTGCAGCTCTGTTACAAAGAGCACTGTTTGATTGCTGAAAGAGGATTGACTTTTGCGAAGATATTAACAAGGCTCATTTTCTTTCGGAACATACCGGGAAGGAGACGGACTCAGCTCCGAGCACGCGGCTCGCTCCACTCCGTGGTGTATTACAATTACCAAGAGTTTGTTACACCTCAGTTCCCTTGTCCTTCCTTCTCTGTCTCTTCCTTCGGTTTCCGTTTGGATCCTCACTGTCTTTCTGATCCCACCCTGGTACTGACTCTTTAACCAAGGCTGAGTTCTGATTGCCTCAAACCAATCTCTTCCTTGTCCCTTTTCCTCCTTTTTATTTTTGTTGTTGTTGGTTTTTTGTTTGTTTGTTTGTTTTGTTTATGTGTTTGGTTTTTTTTAATCAAGTTGTCATGGCCAACAGAAGTTCTTTATTGCTCAGAAACACTGAGAAATCATCAGGAAATGGGACAGTTCTCTAAAAACAATAACGGTGTTGTTTGCCTACTGGCTTCATGCAAATCACAATTACAAAAGTATTCGCACAGTGGCTTCTGAATGTTTGTCGTTATTTCTTATAATAAATCTATGCATTATGCGATCGTGCTAAACTGAGCTCAGTCCTTCTCAATATTATTTCATCCTGTCATCTGGGCGTGTACTGAAATGCCTCGGCGACCTATCCCGTGACTAAAGAATCCAATGCTCTCTACTAACTTGTTGACATTTCACGACTTACTGCAGGTGTAGTTTCGGGGGGAGGGGGAATCTCATTCCCCTAAGTCAACTTTTTTTCCCAGAAGCTTTTATACAAGGATTTAAAAAAAAAAAAAAAAACAACTTAATAACAATTCTAAGGCATGTGTGTCTTTAACATCGTATTATGATTTTGTGAATTGTATTCCAGTACAATAAAACAAGATACGGTTTGGCAAATTGGATTTGTTTGGGTGGAAGAATTCATTTATAGCCCTTTCTCTGAAAAAAAAAAAATCAAGGTGAGTTAAATGCTATTTTAGATAACCTATTTGTTTTTCTAGGATGCATAAACATCAGCATAATTTACTTTCCTGGGTGAATCAGGAAAAAGATTCTACATAATATAAGCCGGGTTTATTAGAATTTAGGAAAACGAATGCTGGAGACCATGCATCCTTGGTTAAAACCAAAGGAAGCGCCGTCTGCACTTCGGTCTGAGATCCAGTGCGGGCTGAACACATCGCAGCCTCCCCAGCCTCTCCTTACTGCAGGAAACGTTGTAATAACACTGAAATAAAGAAAGAAACTGGGTTGGAGATTATTGGTCTCATTGTGCTATTGTATATGTGTATTATATAATTACTCCATCGTTTGACACAATCCGTTGAATGTGGGACAAGACGGATGTTGTATATGACAGTGGGGCAGTGTTGAAAGATGACCCCATACCTAGAGGGCTAAGAGTTATGGATGCTTGGGTAGCTGCTCCTAAGATTTTGAAGCGTGCCTTTTAAATTTTGCCTGCTGGCTTCTGGCTGGAGGCCGGCCTGTCTGGGCAGCAGAGCGATTGAAAGGAACGGCAGGCAGCTATTTTTCCATAGACATCGGGGAACTTTGTTCCGCCTTTATTATAACTGGACCGCTGACGGGAATGGCTTGTGAAGAAGGCAAAGAAAACTAACGATCCCCAGCTAATCTTTGTGTGTGTGCTATTCATTTCCATGGGTGTTTTTTTTTTTTTTTTTTTTTTTTTTTTTCTTAAATTTTTAAAGCCACATTTTTAAGCTAGAATAGAGATGGAAAAATCACAGCAGAGTCACAGAATATGTAATGAGACATTTTTTTCCCTGATAGTGGAGGATCTATTAGAAACAGTGTCATTTATAGAAAAAGCAAAGTTAGATACTGACTTTTATAAAAACCCTGTAGGGACGTTTATATGTTAGAGGATGTTTTGAACATATATCTAGAATGCATGCAAACTAAAGAGGCACTTCTCCATAAGCAAGGAGGGATGGGCAGAATCATGTAAACACAAAGTTTCCAACTTTAAGCCAAAAATTCTATTAAATAAATAAAAATTCTATTAATTAAAATAGATCAAAATCTATTTTAGATTATTATATAGCTAAGGTCTTTGAAAAACCACACCTCTCTGGTAAATTAAATTGAGGGTACATTTTAATAACTGGGAAGAAATCTTGTTGCTGACAAAATGGAAAATACATTTGACTCTCGGAGTCTAACTCTCATGTCTCTCAGTGGCGTCTCTAACTTAAGAATCTCAGAACTTTATCAGGACATCTAAGGAACGTGTGCTTGAACAGAGACCAAAGGACGAGGTCTTTTTCACTTGTTTTCCCCTTAAAAGACACGTAAGATTTAAAACAAACAAACAAACACAGGATGAGTGCAGCCTGCTACAGCCTCACTTAAATATGAAAAACCAACTGCGTCCCTATGAGACAAACGCACCCAAACTACCGCCAGGTAAACATCAAACATCAATGCCGGCTGCTTATGGAGTCATACAAATAGAAATGTAAATCCCAATGTTTATGAAATTCCATCCTGCACTTGAACAAATGTGATTTTTCAAGCTATGGGCTGTTATTTTTGCCATTTCTTTCCAGATTTCCCTAGAGGCCCCGTGAGAACAAAGCACATGAAAAGTTTCATCAATTTTCTTCCACAGCCAGCTACTTCCCAGAGAATGAGAAAAAGGATTCTACCATATACTTTTAAGTAAAATATTTCTGGAATAAATATGCCCAACAAAACGGTTATGCAAATAGGTACATAAGGCTTAGTAATAATGCTCGAAGAAGCAAATAAAATAATATTCTTTATTATGGGGGGAGTAAGTAAAAATGCAACTCCTGGAATTTTTCAATGTAACTTTAGACACGTTCTCTTGACCTTTTTGAAAACAACGTAAATGAGGAGACATTAATCAGCTATTTTCCCTTTAATAAAAAAAAAAATGAAACCTGCATTGAGAGGAAGAGAAAGTGTAGAGAGGTGTTTTTATAATATCTGATAGAGGTTTTTACAAGAAAAAAAAAAACTCAATCCCAGAGATATTTTTTCTCATACTTAAGATCTTTATTATACAATAAACACCACCTGCTCTCAGGTGAGCAGCTGCTTACAGGCATCTTCCCACCTATTTCCCTACTTTCAAATCATTCCTGTCTTTTGCGTTTAAGCCTCAAGACTAACAGTTTCACCCACCCGCCTCTAACCTCCTTGGTAATTTTCCTTAAGATCCAGTTCAATAGAGATTTAGAAATTTGAGTTAGCAATAAGAACTTTTCCTTTCTAGCATCTAATTACAGACCACCTAGCAGATACATCCATTTCCAACCTCTATTAAGAAATAATTGCATGTAAAATTAACTGTGCCCCCCCACCCTCTGCAGTAATTTCTGTGAGCATAGTGCCTACAGAGGTGCCCATGAAGACTGCAGAAGTTCCTTGCCCTTCGAAGTTCTTCAACCAGAAGAGATTTAAGCCAAATCTGGGGAAACTCGGTATGCTCTAAGATAACAATACTGGATTCTCTGTTTGATGGAGACACAAGGGCACAGTAACACTTCATTCCAAAATCCTTGCATTTCTCTTTTGTTTGCAGGCAAGAAGAAACAAGCCAAACAGTTATTTAATTAGCAAAATCAATGTCATGGAATAAATTAGACAGCTGGCGCCTGAACTCTTTTTTTCTTCTACTTCTTAAAAACATTCACACTCAGAGATAGATTCATTAGACCTTCTCACCTTTTATTAAAATAATTTAGGGGAGAAAAGTGTCCGATTTGACCAAATGATATGAATACTGATTTAGCTCTATAGCCAGGCTCAACCAATGATGTGGCCACAGTGAGTTTTATATAAATGATTCTGAGATCAAATTTTTTATAGACTACAGCTTTCAAACAATTGAAAACAATCTTCTATGTATGGGTCAAGACTACACTTATCGGACCTACACAGATCTGATTTATTTATCTTCCCTAAATAATTTTCACAGCCACACAAAACCCAGGAAAGAAAAGAAAACTCACTATACTACAATACACTAAGGATGTTTTTCAAGTGAAGTCACAGATGTGAATGTATTATTTTCAAATATGATTCTAAAGTATTCTTTTGAAAGAATCATAAAATAATATATTCCAAAACTCTTTAAAACATTACTTTATAATCAAAGAAAATATTAATTTTTAATTTTTCCTTGACAGTTCCATACATATATACCATGTGTTGTGATTACATTCACCTCCATTATTCTCTGTCACCCCCCTTCCTTTCCCTCTGAACTAATCTCCCAGCGAGCCCTTCCTCCAGTGGCCACTATCAGC